>NW_008794520.1:513668-539722 GCF_000699145.1 Aptenodytes forsteri
GCGCTGCCGCCTGCCAAACTGGCGGCTGCTGCCGGAGATGGGCGGCCGCTGCCCTGTCCAGACCCCCGCGGAGGAACCGCAGCTCCCCTGCTAAAGCGTGTGTGGAGGGGAGGCAGGCGCAGGGAGGCAGTTGATGCTCACATCCTCTGCTGCAGATGATACAGAAAACTCTTAAAATAGTTGGGGGTAGGTTTGTCCCTTGGTGTCATCCTGGCAAACACAGTTCTTTTCTTTGACTAATCAGGATGAGTATAAATGCACCATTTTGATGAGAGATTTCTGGAGAAAACATATATTTGTACCTCTTCCTTTTGTCATAAACCCCTGTTTTTGAATGAGGCTTATCAGTTTGTCCAGCATAAAATCCCAGGTTGTGCCAGCAATCTCAGCAGGTATAACCTGTTTGGATTTAATTTCCAAAGCAAATAATTTTTCATGCATATATGTTTTCAAGGCAAAGACTCTTCAATGCTTTTTTTTTTCTCCTTTTACAGTTTTAATGTGTTTCTTTGGAGATGATAATAAACCACTCTATCCCAAGTCAGAAATATTTTCCCTCTGCCTTGAGAACAGTATCTAGGCACTAGATGTCTGGTTTTGTTTTAACTCAAGCTCTTGTATTTACTTGTTTTATTTTTGTTTTTATATTGTTTCCAGATTTCCTGTATTAGCTTCAGCAGAGGCATGGCTTTCATTTTCTAAGTAATATTTACTAGTTCTGATGTGGATATCTTTATTTAGTTTCACACTTCAATTTTATCAGCATGGAGGAAAAAAAGAATGGGTGATGCCTACCCTTTTGAAACATCAGTGACACCAAGGGACTGTTTTATGGAGGAAATCCCTCTCCCCCTTCACATTTTGTTTTGCAAACATTTATTGTGTTTAGTAGAGTCTCTTTTTTTTTTTTTTTAAAGAAAGGAAATATTTTACCACTTTTGCTTTACAGTTGAAGAGTCACTTCACTGCAATATTTTGTAGACTGTGTATTGAAGTTAGCATGGAAAGATATTACCTGGCTGAAGAAGTAGCATTGCTTCTCATAACATGTTTGGTTTCCTTAAAGAGCAAATGAGACAATGGCTTCCCATAGATTTATTTGTGGTTGTCCCTAGCATCTTTCTCATGCTGTACACTGCCTTTATCACCTGGGGAATGAAATGTGTTTCATTTGCTTGAGCTGGTGCTTTCCCTGAGTCTCTGTTGGCTCTTGTCTATCCTGAAAAATTAAGTAAAAAGGGAGTCTGGGAAACCTGGCATGAAGATGGTTGAAATTGCTTTAAAAACTGTGGATGATAAAAATGGAAGTGGTTTGGGAAGCACAGCACACAGATTCCACAGTACCCCCTGTGCCAACTTTGTGCAGGAAACTATGGTTTAAAACATTTGGCACTTTTTAAAGGAAGCTTTTCCTGTGCACGAGGCAAATAGGAACTTTATTTATCAGAGCTGAACATGTTGTGATGTTTGCCAATGGATATGGGTCAAGTGCAAGAAATCAGTCCATCACTGAGCCATAAAAGAAGACAGATTCTGCTCCAGAAAGTTGCTGAGTTGGAATTAATAAACAGACAAATATCTCTATTAGAATTACATATCTATATATGTTGGTATTACTCTTGTAATTTATGATGGATATTATTAAGAGTGAAGTCTTATGTTGTTTTTTTTTCCTCTCCCCTAAATGAGATGAGAGTCTGAAGTGGCCAGGCTGGAATGCAGCCATTGTGCACAAGTGCATTTTCGGTGTAGCAGGAGCTGTGTTTGGCATTCAGATATTTAGACTGTGATATGATGCATTAATGCTCTGTCAGGGACTTGGGCAGAAGTGAAGAGAGGTATGTGCAGTGGTGCTTTTGCCAGCTCTGCGTATAGCTTTCATTATTTATCTGAATCTATCTGTACAGAGCCTGAAGCTGGAAGCCAGGCCAGGGAATTGTTTTGTTGCCTGTGGTTCAGTGTGAAGTGTTTATTTCTGAAAGGCAGCAGAGGGTGGTTGGACTTTGATTCCCGGTGCCAGGAAAAGCAGCATGTAAAATAAAAATAAAAAAAAAAATCCCAGATAGGGCTCCAATCTTTGGAGGCTTTTAGCTAAAAATCTTCTTTCATAAAACTCTAGCAGTGGTATGAATTACACACCCAGTTTTTGCCAAGTCTGAAGACTAAGTTTTGGAAAATTCCCAGAAAATTTGAAAAGATACATAGAGTGTCTCCAGGCTGGCTGAAGTTTCTCTCAGAAGCTGCTAAAAAGGGGAATAAAAGTTTTGATTCATACCGTTCCACTGATTTATCAAAATAACTTGTTAAACAGAAGAGTTTAAAGAATGTTGTTGTGAAATGGATTGAATGATTCAATTCTCTCATTAGGGAATTGAATGGAGGAGTCTGGGGCTGTATTTGCGCTGATGCTGAAGACTTCCCTGCAAGTCAGCTCTAGATGGGTAATTGGCCATTCAGGCGAAGGTTGTGGAGGTAACCACCCCTGGTACCAGGCACAACATGCCTCGCTGTGTCTCTTGATGCAGGATTGTGGCTCCTCAAACAATGGCCAATCTTGGTTTAGGAAGAATTTTTATTTTCTCATTTGTTTTGGTTTTTTGATTTGGTGTGTTTTTTTTTTTTTTTTTTAAAGTTTAGGTGGAGTAGCTCTTTGGTGTGGTTTTCTCCGAGTTTCTCATGTTACAAAATGAATTTATTCTTAAATATTGCATGTGAAGAGTGCATGTAAAGCAGAAGATAAATAATGTGAGGTGCATAAAGCTACAAAAGTGTTAATGTGAACAGGAAATAGAAACTGAACCAAATTATTTTATGCAGTATTGTAGGTAGGATTGCAAATAAAGCATGAAATAATTTGGATTGCAACTGTGCATGAGTGTAACACGCACCCTTAAAAACGATAGGGAAAATACTATACTTTTTTCTGCATGGAAGTGGAGATTTCATCTCATTTCTGTAGGGATTTATCAGAAAACAGATGGTCTTTTTCATCAATAATCATTATCACAAAGCAAATATTAATTTTCTTCCGTGAAGCAGAGATGCTTTTGTGGTTCAGATTCAGAGACTTGTCCTTGTGAGTGGGTCTCACTTGTTTGGATGTTGTGGCTCTGCAGCTGTGGGACACTCACCAGGGTGGTAGCAGAGCTCTCCCCTGTGGGCAGAAGGCCAGAGCATTACCGTTCCTTTCATCCTCTGATTCTCCACCCTGAGGATGAGCAGTTGTATAGCCTATTGCTCAGAACGGTGTTTTGTCCTCCTCATTAAAATTTGTTGCACCGGTCATAGAGTTTTTTCCTCAGTTATTTTTTCATCTGGACTGTATGCAGTCTAGTTCTTAAATAATGTTACTTTGTGGCTATTTTAACTGATCTTCCCTGCCTGACCAGGCTATATAGGATCTGCTGCATGCACTATATTTCTTTCTGCTCTCGTATTATTGATGTCTCTAAGGTGCCACATGACTTGCTTGCTTAGAGGTAGATCTTGGATAATTTCTGCTCAGATCAACTATGTTAAGACCCATTGCTACATCGATACTGGTGCCAGTGTTAATGACTGTTAACAAGCATTAAATAGCACTATGTATTCAGGGCCATTAACTTGTGTCACCATTGTATTTTGTAAATGACTTCTTAGTACAGCTCTTTAGAAATCTCCCTTCCTTCACCAATATTCTTGGTACACTAATACACCGTTGTATTAGCCGTGACCTCTGCGCTGTCTTGTAGCTCCCTTCTTCACTTGAACATTACCATTATTGACTGCAAATTTTTTTTCCTAGGCATTTATTTTCTGATTGTTTTTTTTTGTTTGTTTTTGTTTTTTTTTTTTCCCCACTACTTCCTCCACAGAGTACCTGAAATTTATTTTCCTGAAGAGTCTTTATTTCTTGTAACAACTTACTTCTAGTTGTATTCAATAAGATGTAGACTAATTCCATGCTTGTTGAAATCTATGGGGATTGGACAAAATCCACAGATTGGGATATAAGTCAGGAAAATGAAATCAAGTATTACAACTAGTGGGAGATCAAACTACCTTTTGCCACCTTTAGCCAAAAATACAGCTAATCATTGCAATCCTTCTTAAAATTGATGTCCCTATTGATTTTTGACTTACTCCGCAACCCAAAGCATTAAGAATTTAACAAAGAGATCAATATACTTACACTCTGCCTGCGTAAATATTTTCTAAGTATCTGTTGTATGAGGTATTGTATTTTGAAAGAGGTTAGCAGAATGGTTTACATTTTCCAAGCAATATTTATAGATAGCAACCTAATGTTGAAGGGTTAAGTACAGTAATTCTGTATGTGAACCCCTAGGAAAGTGGACCAGGCACTTAATAAATCCTAGTTCTCCCTGTTTGTTGAAGCAAAAGCCCCCTGAGTGTAGTGCACATATTAAGGTTACTATTCCAGTTACCGTAGCAATATCCGTGAAAGAGGGAGACCTTTTCTCAGTAACATGTTTTTGACTAAGAAAGCAGTCCTTAATATGAGCAAGTATAAACTGGATGTGCTACATCATTACTCTTAGGATGCTACCCTCTAGGACAAATATTTTTACTACGTGAGCAAACCTGAACAGTGGATTGAGAGTTTTGGAATGATAACAGACAGTGGGTGCTGTACAACAGATTTGTGAGTTCCCTCCAGAATGCCACACTTTTTTCTGTCATACATAAGGACTTCAGAGATGTATGTGTTCATGCATCAGCAGGTTTATATACATGCAAAGTGTATTCTTTTCATCCTGTGCCTCCTTGTTCTGTTTTCCCCACTGCTCCTGAGCAGAAGGGTACCTGTTGCCCAGCTGAAGCTGTAGTCCTTTCCCTATGGATTGGGTTTGTAGTGACCCGTTTACTTTTCCTTTGGAAGCTGCTGTTTATACGTGCAGCTGGTTTTATGGTCCTTCTTATAGGCTCATTTAAGTCAGCTCTAATTTGCTCATCAATAATTTGATTCTCTTCAAAGGAGTGCTGCGTGGGAGGATATACCCTCAGTCGTAGTTGCACGCAGCAGCACTGTTGGCCAATTCTGCCTTGTTCCCATTTATCTAAAACAATTCCTTTTAATTTTATTCCATTTTCTTACTTATTTGTCTAAATAGACAGTCCTTTAACAAGTGCTCAGTTATGTTTTGTGGCAGATTAGTAAGCTGTACAGTGTTTAAAGTAGTTATCTTTAAAACCCAAAGTTTTACATTTCTAATCCTTATGTTTTGTTGTCTGTTTGTTTTTTCTTTGAATTAAGAGGCAGTAAAAACAGTGCTTTGTATACCATTCTGGATTGCTTAAATGCTTACGTAATGGATCCATAAAAATTGCATTTTTTAAATGTACATATATATATATCTATGGACATATATATAAGCTTATTACACCTTTAGTCCTTTTTTTTCCTTTGCTCTCTTTAGTTGATTCCATTGTGTATTCTCTGATTTTTCTTTTCCTGTTCAAATGGCAGATTTCAGAGACACTGACTTGTATTTGCCATTCATTCATCCATTTCCCTGGTCTATTTTGCTTTCTGTGCCATGTGTTCTTTTCCTTAAATGTATGAAGTGATCCTCTACCTCAGTGTGGCAAGGCAGTTCAGACACACAGAAATGGGTATCAGGCCAAGGTTATTCTTCATATGAAAATGTGGTTGGTATGAACAATTTTGCTTGTTATCTCTTTCAGTGTGATGCAAAAGGACTTTTGGTTTTAGTGTGTTTGGGAAAGTGAATATATCTATATCTATATATATATTTAGGTCACATATTTAGGTTTCTTTCATGTGTCTATTCAGTGCATCAGTTCTGTTAAATTCTCCCAAGAAGTGTTTGTGTTGAGCAGGAGGAGATGGCACAAGTGTTACACGGTTTTGATCCAAACTGCATCCTGTTGCAGTTTGGACCTATTCCTTTTAGGTACATCAGGATTGGAGGGGAAAGGCGCTGGAGGGAGAAATCTACAGAGTAAAAGCATAAAACAAGTAACAACAAAAACATAATGAGAAAAAAGGAAAAAGGTAAAGAGAAAGCAGAGGCAGAAATGAAGGGACAGTCCAATGGAGAGCAGAGACCTGTTAGTGCTTCATCAGTGTGACAGGACACATGTGTTTCCCATTAAGGACATCTCTTTATTCTGTAACTCCAGGCAGCTTCTGGGAGGACACGTGTAGGCAGTGAGAATTTCCACTTAATCGTAGTGTTTCTGATCTTTGAGAGGCAAGAGCTGGCCCTAGTGATGAGCAGGAGACGTGAGGCTGGTGCTAAAGGCACTCGTGATGTATCACTCAGGTGGCCAGCCCCGAAACGGGACCAAAGCCATACTATTGGCCTAACCCTGCTGACACAGTGCCTCAGGAGCATCTGGTGGGGCGACCTGCCTGCCATTTCGTCTGGCCAAAACTTGCGTGTTACAATTGTAGTTACGTCTTCATTTGGGGATGTGTGAAGTGCAGTAAGAACAAAAGTGCTATAAACTTTATTACATTTTTGACAGTCTGATTTAATTACATTTTAATTTACTGTTGCAGAAATCAGATGTGGCCCCCATACTGTCTGTATGAGACTGTAGAGTTGAGATGAACCAGAGGCAACTTGATATTTGCTTCTTTATCCAGTCTGACAAAGTTTCTAGGCAGTTTGTGTGAGGTATTTTCCAACTAGGAATCATCATAGCAACTATGTATCGCTTTGCCAAATCCGTAAACACAGATTGATTTTGATCCATTAATAACAAACCCATAGCCTCTCTGGTGAGATAATTAAATTCTGGGCACTTTGTTAAAATAAAATTACTAAAACACAGGACCAGGAGAGACAATCAGGTTTTTGACAGAATTTAGATATTGGCCTCCCATGCTGAGAGCGATTCAACTTCAACCAGTTTTTGCTGAGGTCTTCCATGCTATTTTTCTCCTCAGGGAAAAAGCAAATCTCTAGTTTTGAGAGGGTTTTTTATCCGTAGTTGAGAACTTACTTGATGAATGAAGACCATCTTATTTGACAAGTGCTTCAAAGGGAAATGTACAGTGTACTTTCTGTACTTGCAGCCTATTTTAAGCATATGGCTGACAAATTTTCTTCTGCATGTGGAATATTGATTTTTAAGTTCGGGTAAAGCTACTTGGAAGCCTAAAGTTTGCTGCAGGTCTGTGAATTGCAATTTGAAAGTAAAAATTGAAAGTACTTGAAGCTTTAAAAATGTGGCCATGAAAACCGAGGAGTTGAGAGTCCTCATTGTAAGTAATAGCAAAATAAACATCAAGCAGGTAAGTTAATCTACTTTATTGCAGGCACTACATGAGAATTAGTTGTAATAGCTTCAAAAGTATTTGAAGTTATTGACCCCATCCTAGAGAAGCCACCTCTAGAATAAGAAGGCAGCTTCTTTTCTTTTTCTTCTTAGGCCTGGAGTTATGTCCTAAGTCTTGTCTGCCAGAATGGGTCTCTTAATTCTGTAACGATGATTCAGATATTTATGTATTTGTTACCAGGATCTCGACTGAGACAGCTCATCTGTAAAGGTCACTAGGCAACTCTTCAGGTACTACTGGCATGAGTTAGATTCAAAGTGACAATTATGGTTGGCTGAAGATATTTTTGTCAGAAAAGTTTTCTGACAATTTCTTTTTTTAGTCTTCACTTGCAAGTTTTGTATGAAGGAGTGTTTCATAGAAGCTTTGTGAAAAAGGTGTAAATAGTTCACTTCAGCTTTCTCACATTTTGGATAATGTGATTTTTTTGTTGTTGTTGTTTAAATGTTGAAATCTTCTCTTTAGTATAATAATTTCATTTTGACATTTCTCTGTTATTTTAATGTATTTTATAGTATTTGTGCACACTATTTTATTAATGAAAAAATGCTGTATTTTTGTATTATCAGAGTGAATAGTTCAATACTTAAAAACAAGTATTCCAATATATCCTATTTGAAATTCCGAGGAATCTTTTCTTAAAAAAAAAAAAAGAAAGATAAGATTTTCAGTTTATTCTAATTTGGAATAAAAATGCTCGCACTCTCCAATATTTTATTTTCTAGTCATCTCTATGGGCAATTAAGAGAAGGAGGCTCCAAGCCATATTCTCAATTACAGCCCCAAACCACGTTATAGATTACCCAAACTATGATGTCACGTTCCATACATGGAAATCAATTGCAGAGTTAATATTTTAACCTGCAGCATTTCCATTGATTTCTGATGGATTCCAGATGTATAGAGATATGGAAATGGGCTCCTGTTATGAGATGTTTCAAAGGTGGATGCTAGTTCTTTGCTTTCTGAGTAACTGCACATGTGATGAAATTTATGTAAGTTACTAATTTTTATCTTTTTTCCATTTTCATACCGGCGTTGTACCTTGTCCTCCTACAGGCAAGGACTCACTGTTTCAGCAAGTTAGTCCTTTCTTTTTTTAGCAATTTAAAATGATCGTATAAAGTGTTACATAAATTTTCCTCTCTGTTTTAATACTCCGTTCTCTTTTCCAGCTATTTCTTGAGCTCCTATTGTGGTAAATTGTTAGTTGAAAACAATTTGGCCTCAAAACTCTATTTTTGAAGACCTTGATTAGCCCATGCATGTTACTATAATGGAAATAATAACAATAGTTCTACCGTATTATTCCAGTAGAAGTTATAAAGCTAAATTATATTTTTAACTACTTAGGTAATGTCTGAGGGCAGAGAGTATTGAAAAAGAGCTGAAAGTGAAGATGCACAGATTTTTTTACTTCACGTACTGTTGTTGCGCCCTCCCCCCCATTTGGTATATAGTAGAAGTAGGGGCAGACAGTATGTCTTCCAGGGCTAAATGCTTTCTGTCTCATTACCACCTTCAGAGTGATCTTTTACTAATTTTAACCAAACATTTTTTTAGTATAGGATGTGTCTATCCTGAGTACTGCAACACACAGCCATTGATTGCCTCACCACTAGATTAAAATATACTCTGAATTAACAGTATCTTTTACTCTGTTCCTCGTTACGAAAATGAACAAGTCTGAGTGTTCAATAAATTGCATTCGTTTGTGTGACTGCTTGGTGCTTTTTTGGATTAGGTAAGGCTAAACTCTGAGGAAATAAAATTACTTTTGAAATATAGTTTGTTTTTATCTGAGAGTAAGACTTTCCAGAGATGAGAGCAAGAAAAACATATTATGAATAGCCTGAGTCCTGGCTGGTTTGTGGGACTTTCTGAACACCATGTTGAAGACAGTCCCTTTGTTGAAAACCATGAAACTTCCTAATTCCCAACACTGGTAATGTGTTGAATGAAAGTTATTTTAGTACTTAGTAAGGGTATTTGTGGAGATTGACTTAGTATCCATCTTATTCTCTGCTTCCTGTTTTTGTTTAATAAACATAGAAAGCTTCAGAGCAAAACTTATCAAACAATTTTATTCAATAACTTGAACTACGTACATTGATATATCTGTAGCTACTCAGTGAATACCTGTTCTTTTAGTACCTAGTACTGAACTTCAGTACATTATCATAATGAGATACATTTTTAAATTGTTATGGAGATTCAAAAAAGGATATATTTCAGTTTAAATGAAGTCAGAATATATGGATATTAATTTTGAATTAGAATTTCAAAAAGGCTTGGGAGTTTTTGTTATTTCTAGTAAATGTAATGCATCTGCTGAATAACAGTTTATAATGTTTTATTTGTGGAATAGAAAAAAGAAATATTTGCATAATAACATAAAACTTGATTTGTCGGGAGTGCTGAACACCCGCAACTCACTATGTTGCTTTTATATATACTAATTTAAACATAAGACTTTGCAAAATAGCATTTGTTCTTTCTTAGGTATGAAAGAATTTAGGGAGTTCCTTGTTTGGAAGTTGCCTAACTGTGTGTTAGTCAATGTTTAGACAAGCGTGAAGAGCCTCAGGGCTCAGGAAAAGCATTTGGTCTTCTACCAAATAGGGAACCTGATACTGAGAAACTATTTAACAGCCACTGACAGTGCTACCAAATGGGCAGTGCTGACCATAGGGAAACTCTGGTTTGATACGGCAGGCAAAGATGGTTTGTTGCAGGCCTTTTCAGGAAGGTTTTTTGTTATGTTTTGTTGTGTTCTTTTTTTAAACAGTGTTGAAGCTTGTGCTGGAATAAGAACTGGGCTCTAATTTTTGTGGGGGTGGTTAGTCTTAATGAACAAATAATGTCAGAAAAGAGAGATAGGCATCTATAAGACTAAGTGCTTTCCTTGAGAGTTGATCATGGCCTCCCTCTTCCCCACTCCTCAAGAAGGGATAAAGCTTACTGCTTTGTCAGAGTATTTACTGAATAAATGAAAAAAGTATATATGAACTTGTTTATTATTTTGGAAATACCATCAGTTCACCGTCTTTATTAAGACATGAATAACTGCATGTTCATAGAATCATAGAACAGTTTGGGTTGGAAGGGACCTCTAAAGGTCGTCTAGTCCAACCCTCCTGCTGCGGGCAGGGACATCTTCAACTAGATCAGGTGGCTCAGAGCCCCGTCCAGCCTGACCCTGAAGGTTTCCAGGGATGGGGCATCCACCGCCTCTCTGGGCAACCTGGGCCAGTGTTTCACCACCCTCAGCGTCAAAAATTTCTTCCTTCTATCTAGTCTAAATCTACCCCCCTTTAGTTTAAAGCCATTGCCCCTTGTCCTGTCGCAACAGGCCCTGCTAAAAAGTCTGTCCCCAAATAGATAACCTACATATACCAAAACAGTTTGCTGGTGGACAAAATCGTAACGATTCCTTGGGAGAGTATTAAATAAGGGACCATAGACAGGAATCACCTGATTACATCTTTACCAGAACAGTAGTGAAAAGTTCTTTCAATAATGGGATTTTTTAAAAGCATTTTACAATGACAATCTTTAATTATAAGGGTAATTTTTTTTATTGCGTTTTGCGATGTATTTTTTTAAACATAATAGCAACCTGATTTCCTGCATTCAGTCCTTCCAGTGAAAGAAAAATCTTTCCTAAGTGCATAATTTGAATTTAAATGAATGCAAACCTTTGTACTCAGCTTGCATAGCATGCGAGTGATAACTTAAGAAAAATACAGCTTTGTGACACACTGATTACTTCTGTAAAGATAGAAGTATATTCTCCCTTTGATGAGTGTGTCTAACTTCCATTAGTGTTAATGGGAGTTATGCATTTAAGCTTTGAAGAGTCTACACTCCAATTAATTATAACACTTTAAAGAAAATGTGAGATGTTATTGAAAGTAGAGATTCTTTAGTGTTGAAATGTTTTTTCTGAATTTCTATCCTGTTCCCTCTCCTATGTGAATGCTTTGACATTGACTGACACATTGTCATGAAATCTTGTAAATACTAGTATCATGTTTAGTTGAAATTACATTGTGACGTATCGATAGTTAAAGTCATCTCACATCTGGTTCTTAGATATCTAGCCTACCTCTTGTCGGTCTCGTTTTTCCCCTGTTTACCTTTAGCTGACAGCTGAATAACTGTTCCATTAAGTTATCAATTCCAAGGTTAACCTCAGATCAAGTTTTATCTGACTGAAGTTGAGATAGATGAGCGAGCTGTGTTCCTTCTGCCTTTCCTTAATTTTCCTGTTGTGAGCAGAAACCAATGAACATCAGAAAACAGATAAATTGTCCCTGAATCCTGTGCTTCAAATCTGATTGCAAACAGGAAACAGCACTCGAGAAAAGGCTGAATGGCTTTGAGGAAAACAAGGATGAGTTGTTGCTAGTAGTCACTCATATTGAAGGTGATGCAGATGCAATAAGTTCATCTGGAAACTAAAAGCAGTTAAGCAATTTACTCTTTAAACAGATAGGTAAATGTAGAAGATCAGCACAAAGTGAAAGAAGATGAATCAGTTTGACCGAAGAGACCTAATATTTCTTCCCAAAAGTAGTTTATGAATATTAGTCTCTCTTGCTCTCCCTCATGTATGACTTTTAGAGCTGCCCAGGCATCTGACAAATCCACTGTAAGATTGAAATTGCCCTGTGAACCACAGAGGTTATTTGGGGGTGGAGGAATAAAAATTGCATTCAAACTCTGACTCGCGGATCTCAGACCTGAGCAAGATTGATAAGGATGTAACGATACTTTTCGTATTTATTCTTGTTCACTCACAATGTAAAATTTGCAGCTCAACTTTGCCACAAGCTGGAGTTAAGTCCTCAGAAGTCTTTTTTGCTCTTGGCCTGAGGGACTGTGTTGGTGGCAAATGCATCACCTAGAGTATCTGCCAGAAAGCGGGAGCAGGTTTATGGTACCTGCAAAGCAGAAGACTAACTGTTGAGTCCAAAATATAGAAATAGACAGAGGATGTACAAAGAGATGCAGACAAGAAAGTAGACTTTCTGCTAGGGTGAGAGAAAGGGAGAAAAGGCTTTGCTGGATAAGCCATAGCAACTTCAAGTCAAACCACACCAAACCCACAACTCTAAAATGTGCAAGAGTGTGGAAGGGCAAAAAGAAAAAAAACCCACATACTTATCCTCAGGCTTTCATTTGGTGGAGAATGCACACTACCATTTCCTTTCTAATGGTGGTAGTTGTTTGGATGCAGCTCCCATTGAGCAGAAAAACAGAATTTATGGATCCAGACTACCAGAGGTTGTCAGAATTCAGCTTATTTGACAGCTAGAAGAGAAGGCAGTCACTGCCTCCACTGGTGTGAAAGGAGCAGAAGGAATGGCTGTTACACACTCTAGAAGCCTCTAATAGCAGCCTCAGTGAAACAGTGCACAGCTAAGGTTAGATGGGACAGATACTTCATGCTTTCCTGAAGTATGTGGAGCAAGAAAGTTGCCAGTCGCACAGGAGAGAGTGACTTGGTGCATAGTTTCCTACCTGCTCTTCATGACCTTTTTGAATACGGTAGCTACAGGCAGGTGAATGAGAAGTCAACAAAGACAGACTTGGGAATGAGGATTATGATACTGCCAGACTGCAAAGTCAGTTTTTGCTGCAAGGGCAAAATCCTCAGTCTCTTGAAATGCGATTGCAAGGAGCCACCAGAGTAATCCCCATGACTGACCAACCCCCTGGCCAAAACAGTTAGCAGGACTGAGGTTTTTCTTCGTTATGTTATATGCCTAGAACCACAATATTTTGCGTATCCTACTGTGTCTATTATTTATTCTTACTTTATATTTAATGCTAAATTCTTCTACGATACCAGAGTTTTCTAAAGAGAGTTTAGGCTGAAATTATGGTGCTTCATTATTAAATTAATTCCACTTGTTTATTCTAACATTAAATGAGGACTACATTTTAGTATTAGATGTTTTGTCTTTTCCTGACACACTGAACTCCATTTATGGATACTGTTTCTTCTTGTCTCCAGTTTCTTACTGTCCAGCACATGTATTTTCTACATTTAGAGAGATGTCTTTTATTTTTATATTTGTGTACTGAGTTTCATGAGAGAAATATTTTCTCTTACTGGCTCAAGTCAGGCTATTACTTGACTACAGAGTTGATGATGAAAATCCTGACATCCTTCACCACAGCAGTGTGAATGTGCTGATATGATAGTTTAGTTTGAAAACATGTAATTATGATAATGGCAAAAGAGCAAGTCTTTATGGGGACTTAGATTTCCTTCCATAATGCAAACAAAAGACTCTCAAAATGTAAGTTCTGTTGTTTCATCTATTATAATAGACAATTAATCAAGACGCAGTGAGAAAACTATGCTGATAACAGTAAAAGCTGGCACGTATCTTTCTAATTTGTATTGCAACAAATTGAGAGATGTAATCGCAACAGAAGAGGATGTTTAAATAAAATTAGAGCTGTGGTATGAAATGAGAAAGGGAAGAAACTGAGAGTTAAGGATGATGTTTTGTCTGATTTTAAAGCAGCTGTGAAATGGAAAAAGACCATCTCAGTGGCATGAGTTCTGCTGAAACAGATGAGCTGTCAGCCCTAACTACAAATTTCTGGCTTGGTATTTGGTTATGATATATCAATTGCACTAACAGGATATAGTTTGATCTGTGATTTTCTTGCTTTTATTGTTCTTCAGCACAACTGGAGAATGGATTAAAATGCTTTTATTTAAAATGGGAACAAGCTGGCAAAGCTTATTTTCTAACCTGCATTGAGACTGATTTATTAATATACATATAATATATGAACTACTTTCATATATACCTGTCTTTGTCTACACATACTATGTTTAATTAAGCTTAAACCATTTTTGATTTTTGTATCAGAAACCAAGATTGCTGCCTATGATAATGGGTATATTAGAACAGTAACATAAACAAAAATAACTTTTTTTTCTTCTACAAAATCGACTGTTATACTTAAGTTTGGAGATAAGCCAGCCTTTTTTCCTGTGTGTGTAAACTAAAAATTTCTCTTAAATGAAGAATGGAGCGTGAAGTAAATCTCTGTTTGGTTCTTCATTTTGTGCCATATGCTACTATAATCCCTAGTCTTTAAAGAGCACTTGGGTGTTACAATGCATATTTTAATAAAAAAAAATTCTTCTGTGAAACAAAGTTTACGTGAACTAGTAAGTCATTACCTAGTAGTAGGCTGCAGTTCCTCCCTTTGCATCAGTGCAAAAAGAGCCGCTTCCTTTCAGCAGGAGTCTCTTATTTCTGGAACAATGGAAATAATGACCTCAACGCAGATATGCATCATCTCGATAGCACATTTTCCTCCATAGATACTAAGGTGCTTTATCAATGAGAAGCACAATCACTATTCCTGGTCTGACGTGAGGAAATTAAGGCATAGCACTGAAGAAATGAAAACGATAGTTGAAGAGAAGGAAATTATAAACTCTTTGTTTCCAGGGTTGAGATGGCAAGAGATGATTGATTTAGGCTGTGTCTGTGTTAATGAGTAGTGCGGGCCTGTAGGAGAGGATTTTCAAAGTCAATCAGCTGGTGCTGGTAATAGGGATGTTTTATTTCAGACTAGCTGCGGTCTGGTTGCACAGAAGGAAGGGTAACCGCATGCTGAAATCCCTGCCCTCCTGGAGAAGTTTAGTTTCACCGTGCAGGACTCCAACTTGTGTGCTCCAAGATTGCTCTGTGATGTGAAACAAAGCATGGTTAAAGGGAGACAAATCAGATGATGAGACAAGCGTCTGCCAGGAATGGTTTAGATATAGCTGGTTCTAAGCAGGGCAGGGGAAGTTGCAGGAGGAGGAGATCAGGGGAAGAAGGAATTTGAGGGAGGGGAATAAATGCTTTCTTGGCGTCTCTTCTGGTCTGTCTTCTCTGATTTTTAAGTTCAGAGGCTTTTCCTAGCATCACAGGGGAAGAGAGTGTTCCTGGGAAGTGAACTCAGCTTTCTTCACTCCCTTTCCTGTGTTTTCATTATTGCGGGACATTCCTCCCCATGAGGAATATTGATTAGCCTATGAAATCCATCATGAACCTTGTTATGGTGATTATCTCTATACCTCTTCCATATTATGGTGATGACTACCTTGCAATACCAAACCCTGAGAGAAATACATTTCCAGGGTTGAAAAACTTTCCTGCAAAACAATAGAATGACTTTACCCAAAGTTCTTGGGTAGCGATTAAGGGTAAAGTTAAATTAAAAAAAAATCTGCCGATGTAGCTTACATAATATGTATATTAAATCTTAAAGGATATGCCTACGCTACTGGTCTGTTTTAATTGGACTTAACTGATTACCAAGAGTAATCCACAAATGTTTGTGGTATGTCTAGATTTACATTTACAGTTGTGTGCTTAACTCAATGTAGTGGCTATTTAATTAATTTGAATTAAAAGGAGAACTTGTGCTGAATGGTCTTTTTCCATTTCATCTCATGATGGCTCAGAGGTGCCAAGGTGTTTAATCTGAAGCCATGCAGTTAATCACACAGTGACTCAGGGTGGGTGACTTTCATGAAGTGGGATGAAAAATCTGTGCTGCATAACTTCTCTGATAAAGCCCAAATATTCTGAATTACAATACATAACTGCAAAGCGTATTTTTCTCTGTGCTGTTTTTTTCAGGACTGGATGCAAAGAAAAGGGATACTCAATGGCCTAATGGCAATTGTATGTTGTTAGGGTTTTTTTTTTTTAAGGTACTGAACACTGTATGTACTTTTTCTTATGCATGTGCCCAACATTGTGCATGAAACTGATTTTTATTTAATAAGGTTACTTTAAACTAACATTTAAGTAAAAAGTAATTTTTTAAAGTAAATAGTAATTGACAGACATTTTAAACTTGAATTTCTTGAAAAGTGCTGATTATTGTGATGCTTTTACAAGAATGTACTCACGCACTCATGTTTCCATTGAATGAAGCTCTCTAAAGATTAAATACATGTTATTGGAAGGGAGCCACCTCTTACCCTAGCCTCAATAGGTAGTAATTTCTTTGTTATGTGGCATTTTTAAATAAGCAGTTCCCCAAAAAGCTAAAAGCAAAAAATTTCAAGTCAGTATAAAAACAAATAATCATGGCATCTTTGAGTAATAACAGCTTACAACACTATCCAGACCTGCAATTCTTTTTTGGTATCAAAATATCTTTTCAATGACCAATGACCTTTTTTTTCATATACACCTATCTGTCAGTGTCTAAATGTCAGTATTTAGCACTTAATGCAAGAAAATGTGATTGTGCTCTAACCAGTGGCAAAAATATTGAGGGAATTCAAATCAAGCTGCTTGAAGGGAGTTGCTGTAACAAATGAATTTCAGTAGCTTTATTGAACCTCCATATTTTCCCCTGCCCAACGTGTGCTGCCTTATAAGTGAATGGCGAAGTTTAGATCAAACATAAAGAAATGTGCCGAAGCTGGAGAAATCAATAAAAGCCATAGGAGTTTGGAATCCTTGTGTGTTATTCAAGAAAGGGGGTTTCTTCCTGAAAAGCTAGACATTTCCATGCACATCAGCACCCAATGAGGCAGAGCTGCTAAAACAAAGCAAAGAATAAGTAGAATAATGTCAGAATGCTCACTGCCTGTGCCCTGCTCCCTGCTGTACCTGCCAAGGTAAGCACTATTTCCAGGAAATGTGTTAAATCTTTAAATGATTCTGTGAAATAATTCCAAGAGAATTGCTCTGCAGAAAATGCCACTTGCCCACAGGGAGGTAATATGAGGCAAATCCCTTAATCTGTAGTTGGTGAGGTATCACAAATTTAGAGCAGTCTGATTTTAGATGACAGTGTATCCACACAGAAACAAGTGCAAATTTGAAACCCAAGGATAAACTATTTGAAACTGGGGTTTCTTTTATTTTACAACTCTGTTAATAGATTTTGGGGGATACATATATTTTGCCTCACTCACACTGGTTTCATAGCAGCTCATCTCTAGGGATTTCAAGTGTTTCACAAATTTAGAGCAGTCTGATTTTAGATGACAGTGTATCCACACAGAAACAAGTGCAAATTTGAAACCCAAGGATAAACTATTTGAAACTGGGGTTTCTTTTATTTTACAACTCTGTTAATAGATTTTGGGGGATACATATATTTTGCCTCACTCACACTGGTTTCATAGCAGCTCATCTCTAGGGATTTCAAGTGTTACTTTATTGTTTTCTGTAGCAATAAACTTAGACTGAAATATTCTTTGTCTACAGGCTCACTCTTGCCTGCTGATGGTATAACAGTGAGACTAACCAAGTCAGACTGGCATTTTTTAATTACAAAGCTATGTGAAGAAGTGAAAAATTCAAGAAATTGGAGTCCTGTATTCCACCATGCAATTGAAACACTAGGTATGCAGGAATCACCTTTCTCCAACAGCGTAAAGAGTTAATAATTTAGGTTCTTTACTTGGAAACTGTGATGTCACCTTATGAATTGGGAAGAAAAGCACAATTTCATGAATGCTGACTTCTTCAAGCAGACTATGTTTATGGAAATGACCAAAATCCTATATTTCTGCAAACAAACAAGAGTCCCATTTCTTTTATTCCTGGAAGCTCATGTCACATCTAACTGAAACCTGAGTAAAAATCTGCTTCCTTAGCTTTGGCTTTTGTTAGGTTTTCTCTGTGGAAAAGTCTGTTCCAGTTTGTTCAGGTGTACCCAAAATGCGGCAGGCGGAAATCCTTGTTAGTTGTGGAGAGCTGTGGGGTAAGAACTGTGTTAGTGCAAGCAGGTCAAAGGCATGAGAGAGGTCAGCCCTTGTAGCTCTTATGACTCATTGCGAGAAGCTTGAATCTGTTCCTCAAAGCATAATAAGACATGCTACATGCTTGGCTATTGAAAACTACTGTCAGCCTCACTCCATCAATTTTAATGTGGCAGGGATAAGTGCAGAAAACCCTTAGGTGAGTATCCTGTTCAGATACAGGATTAGTGATGTGTTTCGTGGCAGGTGGTTCTCCCAGAGGTTATTTGTTCTTTAGGCTTACTCTTTACAATGGGAATCTTTAAATATTATTTTGCTGGGGACATAATAGTATTTTCTGACAGGAGGAAACAAGCTGATTAAATGGCTAAAGAAAAACTGTTAGTGCTGCGGTAAATTTTTAATTCAGAAATTCACGTGTGCTGCATATGGCCTTGCACCGTAGAGATTTTGGATTGCATATGCTCAGATCAGCTATCTCATTTATGTGTTGGTGTTGTAGAATGTTGGTCATAGCTGGAGAAGAAATGACTGTAAATCAGATTAAAAGAATTTATTTGTATTGATTATCTTACTTTTCCCCATCACACTAAGTGGGAGGAGGTGGATGTAATCTTTGTTTCCTAATGATCTGAGAACAAAGAAGGAGCACCTCCTTATTAAACTAGAGAACGGGTGGGCTGAATGCACATGTAGTGCTAGTAACACCAGTTACATGGTTGAATCCAAACCAGTAGGCATCTGAACAATCAGGGGTTTCCAGAAAAAGATGATCTCTTTTTTTCTTTTCTTCCTACAGGATAATTTTATGGAAAATGTATAACACTGTATGTAAGAAGCATGGAGAGTGGAAGAAAACTCAGTTATTATCTAACACGCTTATTTTTACAGGACCTGTAATGGGCAGCATCTTGTAGGGACACCTGCAAAAACAGGCCTTTCATAAAAGCCTTGCAGCCTAAATTTAGGTGAAGGTCAGAAGTGATTGCTCTCAGGAGCACTAATGAGTAAGACACATGGTTTCTTAGGCAGTTGGAGTTAGGAGGGAGAATACCAGGCTGTGCAAAGAAAAATGCCAGTAAATAATTCTACATTTGTGAATTACATCAGTCTGAGCATAGTTAGAAATGTGACAGGTTGTACAGCTTGGTTTTCTGAACGTACTACTCAGTTTTCTGTAGAAGTGCAGCTTCCCTTATTAAGAACAGGTCCCCTGTGATGTGAGGTGTAACACGTGCCCGATAGTGTTGCTTTGCAAATATTTTGATTAGTATTTCAGCTCTCCGTGGACATATTGTTGAAGGACTTCTGGGCAAGCATTTTTCTGTTTCCTCTGAAAGTCTGATGATTATCTAATAAGGCATTTGTTAGAAGTCACTCATAAGTCAGAGTCCTACAAAAGTGTTTCTAGCTTTTGTCAGGATACCTCAGACTTGAAAGTTGTGGTTTTTAGTCCAGACTAAAACCTTCAGTGAAACCTAAGCAGAGCTCAGTTTTAGACACTCGAAGCACGATGATTGTCTTGCATGAACAGTTAGTACTATAAAAGCCATTGTTAAACAAATACATTTTATTTGATTAAAAAAATGGATATACATATTACATGGTATTGTAAGATATGCATGTGTAATATGTAATATCAAATATTGTGTAATATGTAATATCAAATATTATGTAATATATCATATATATGGGTTAATGGCATCACTTAAAAATTGCATCACCGGTGCTCCAATACAAACGACTGACAATTATAGGAAGGGAAAAGCGGTGGGCTCTGTCCTTTTCCCCCTAGATACAGACTTGCTGTATTTATTCCCAGTGGGGTGGAGGATGGTGACAGTGAAGCTAGTGGGTGTCCTGCCTCACTTCACAGCATAGATGTGACAGAAAGATGAGCTCTTCTGGAGATGGATAGTGTCCTTTTTGGAATTATGGCCTTTTCATAAGATAAATATTTAAAAAGTGTGTGCAAAGTGCATGCCAGCTTAAAAAAAAAAAAAAATTAAATTTACAGAGAGTGAAGGCAGGCATGTAGTAGTCTGATCCACCAGAAATCCAAAACTAGGTAAGCTCCCCTGTTTCTGGGAAATCACATTTAATTCTGATCCTGAGACTATTAGACTATTACGGTTAAAATCGGTAGGACTTCTGCCATTTTACTCGAGGTTATGCTTTCACCATAAATCTAACTTTGCGCTGTCAGAGCTTTGCTCAGTCTAATTACCACTTGCCTCAAGATCTCCTATGACAGCAAGATGAAAAGGTTCATTATGTGTTCTGGAAAATCTTTATTCTATCCATATTATGTCTCCATTTTAATGTAATCAAGGAAACACTTCTCTTACAGAGAAGGAAAACAATATAAATGTTGTTTGTTACTGTACTTGAGGCATTATTCTATCATCTTTTTTTCCTGAATTGAGTATATTGTCTGTAAATTTTTTCAGAAGTGGAAATTTGTGTTTCTAGCTGTATTCTTTCGCTTTCCATGGATTCTGTGGTGTCGTAGGTATAGGAAATGAATTGAAGATGTACCTCTATGAAATGGCTATGTTTTTAACGTCTTTTTCAACACATCCGTTTTCCTTATGCAGTTTGATTGTCACAGTCAGATCCTGTACTGCATTGAAAACACAATATATCTGGTTTTCTTCTGTTTTCTTTTCCTAAGAAATTACAGTTAATTCAGAACTCACTCTTGTAAACACATTCTTTAAAATGTTCTTCCCAGTGTACGCTTGCTTGTGCTTGTCTTTGCTGATAGCATTTTGTTCCCGGTTTTGTGGGCTGTTGCACTTTACTGGAAAATAGAAGGGGGAGTGTTGAAATGCACTGTGAATGTTGTAATATAATCTGTTGTCTGGACAGAACTGTCAGGTGGTGGGATATAGAGTTGGTCTTCACAGCACAAACTTGGACTCAAATTTGTGGTTCTGCCTGAAGACCAGCCCGAAGCCCAGTTCCATATGCAGATGTAGTGGGTTGGCTACTGATGATGAAACTATGAAAATGATGAACTATTTTCATGCTAAATGCTCTTCTGATTTTCATGATGTTTTCCTGGTGGGCCTCTTGCTGCTCATGGGGGGATAAGCAAACTAACACTGCCTCTTTGACTCTGCTGCCACTGATGCATCTAGCAAAAGCATGTTTCTTATTGATACACATAAACTTTAATGGCGGCGTCACAGAGGCTTATCATCACCCAAGCATACGCTTTGGATTGCGTCAGAAGGAATCACACTTATGATGGAGTTTTGGGAGTGGGTTCGGGCAACTTAGTCTCTTCTGTGTATAGAGTAAAGCAGAAGAAATAGGTGAGAAGTGGGGGTTGAGAGCAGGATAGTAAACAGAGGAAAGTGAGGCAAGTCTTGATGTGATCATCTGTAGGCAACCACCTCCCCTGTGCATAACACTTAGATGCCCTGGCACTAAGAAGGAAAACCTTTTACAGCATAAATCTTTTCCTTTATTCTTAAAAAATCCAAACTAAATTCAGTCGCCCTGTGGGAACAGCTGAATATCTAACTCCCAGGTGAACAAAGACAAGGGAATTCTGAAAGTCTGCTAGTGTTTTCTCTATGTTCATCTAACTCAGATTGATATTGAATATTGCAGTAATGAGCAGAGACACAAAACTCATAAACAGCTGAATTAAGTATTTAGAAAAAAAATTCACAAATTATACTCTGGGTTAAAAAATGAGATTCAGGAAATCTAGGCTCTGTTCTTGAGCTTAATGTTGATTTTCTTTATTTAATTACCAAAATAATCAGTATTACAAAAGACCAAGTGCTGTAATATTGGTGATGATGGACTATCACCTTGGTTCATCCATCATTAGTCCTTGGAGTTTGACTTTTAAAAATGAAATGTTGTCAGTGGTTAAGTCTGCATAAATACAGTTTGCTAAAGGTTGTAGTCCTAAAAGGTCTGAATTAACAAATATAGGAAGGTCACTTGACTATGGTTGAGAAGGTCAGTCTCATCTTTTTAATTATATTAACTTTTATATCTTTCTATCTGCTACTGTATCTGCTTCATTATTTTATTTTGGCAATGTCAGATCTATAACTCTTCTCATATACTTTGGATAAATAATTATTATGTTGCAGAATTCAAGAAAAGATCAGACAGTCCTGAATATTTGAGCATCCTCTGTCCAAGATGATGCAAATCTTTTCCATTCATTGTCATTAACATTAAACTTCTGCATTTCTTCCAAGGTTTCTCAGCCCTTACTCCAGCCATTAGTCAGGAGGAAATAGCAGGAGCTTTTGATTAACATTCAGATGACTTCTCTTTTGTTTTATTGATAGTTTCTACAATCATTCACCCTCATCACCTTTGCATAGGCCCAATATCTTGTCCTTCTTTGGAAACTGCAAAATCAATTTGCTTCAAAGTTGCATCTAGTGCTGTACTGTCCAGAGGTGGAACAATTGCTCAGCATGTAATATGCAATGAACATTTCATCCTCTACAATTTTATATAGAGGTGGTTTGTCGTTGGGTTTTTTTGTTGTGTTTTTTTTTTTTTTTTTTGGGCAGACTCCAATGTGACTGTGGTAGCATGAAGGTTGTAGGGCATGTACTTGAATCATCAGATAGCCAAGGAACCTTTCTTTCTGTTGGGATTTGAAACTGACTTCTGTTTCCCAGATAAATGACAAGTAGCACGCTCTGCTATGTTCTGGAGCAGGGATTTTTCAGTGCTTTGTGCTGCAGTGGTTTCATTTTGGATAGAATGATCTCCAATGTGACTGTGGTAGCATGAAGGTTGTAGGGCATGTACTTGAATCATCAGATAGCCAAGGAACCTTTCTTTCTGTTGGGATTTGAAACTGACTTCTGTTTCCCAGATAAATGACAAGTAGCACGCTCTGCTATGTTCTGGAGCAGGGATTTTTCAGTGCTTTGTGCTGCAGTGGTTTCATTTTGGATAGAATGATTAAATATTCATTGATCCTGAGTGCTGCACAGATTGTAATAGGCAAAGTACTTGACGAGGAGTAGGATATTTGACTCCCAAACTGGATGTCAAAAGTCTGTGATATATTTTATGCAACCTACTGCTGCACAGCTCAGAATTATGTAATTATACAATTTCGGCAGGGATCCTAATACCAGTTAGTTGATCATCTGAAGTAACAATTCAGTAAGCATGGATAAGAAGGGATCTTTGAGAGGTTTTAAATAGATTGAGAATGGTACTGAAGGTGAGTCTGAGAGCCTGTTTGTTACCACGTTTCAGCAAGTGACATAGCAAAACGCTGTTCAGCTGAAAGAAGAGGAGGAGGAAAACAATTAATAAAAAAATATTGAAAGAAGAAAAGTCTTCATGACTGTGGCTCTGAAAAATACTCTTTTCTCTTTTCTGGTTTCCCTAAATTCTGGTTAGCTAAGTGCCTGCATGCTGGAATAGAAAGTGGTTAGTAAAAAGCTTTTATGTAATTTAATAAAAAAAATACAGCAATATAGTGCTGAAGTAGAAAAAGCTTCCAAGGTTTCTTTTTGCTGGAATGTTTGATTACAGCACTATTGTACAGTATTATCACACTGTAATTACAGGTACGTGAAATACCCTGTATGTAATAATACAGTCCTTTCATACAATTTAATTTCTGTTCTAAAATGGTTTCTGTTTTGTAAAACTCTTAAATACCTGTTCTGTTGTCAGACTAAAAGTTTCAAAGGTGGGCCATTTGACTTACGGCCTAGTTCCCACTAAATTTAGTTTGCAAGATGAATGGTGACATCTAGTCATAAGGACTTTAAATTTAATTTTAATGTTGCTGATAGATGAATGCTGAGTAGCTGTGGTTGTTAGTTCCTTTCAGTTAGCTATTTCTATAAATTTGTGGGATGAGTGTTCCGTAAATTGATCGCAAGTGTGTCATCACAAGGTTTCTTTACCTAGGCAAGGTTGTGCCAGATGCCTCCAAAATAGTCTTGTGGGGTTTTTTTTTGCTTTCAGTGTTAAAGTATCACAGTATGGGATGTCAGGGAGTTGTAAAAGGGAAAAGAAAAGGATTGTCTTAGAGGCTAATGTTGCAAGTGTTGAGATTAATTGCTTTAGCTTTGTGCTTTCTGCTCAAATGAAAGAAAGAGTCTCTTTCAACCCGTGATCTGGGGTGCTCTGAGCCGGCTGCTGAAGGGGCTTATTTCTCTGGATTTCACTTCAGATGGTGTCTTGGGATATAAACCCTCATATACTAAAAATATGTTTTTAGATAGCCTCCTAAATCCTTTGGTGTGTCTGTGGTTCATAATCACAAATTTTTAGCTTTTCCAATTTGATGCTAGGAAAAGGAGACGTCGCAAATCTGAGTGAGTGTGCTTCGGAGGGAGGCTTTGTGCCTGATTTGTATGGAGTATGACCAGAGCTGAGAGAGCCTGTGGGAGATAAGGTAAAGACAAAAATCTACTTTCTGCTGTTCAACAGACCGCTTACAACAACATTATTGTACCAGAATCCCAAGACTGAACTGTGAGAGGAAGTTGCAACACCAAAGAATAATGTCTGATAGCCTTTGGCAAATCTCCACAGCTGCAGGGTTTCTAATAGCAAAAAAGCTGTGCACCCCAGTCATCCTAGTCCCATTCTGTTTTTCCTGGGGTATCTACTTACTTGCAAGAGCTGAGAGTCTGTACACTTTTTTGTATCTAATTTGATATTTTTATTTTAATTCTTTATCAGCAAGATTCTGTTAATGGTTGTGTGTAAGCCCATATAAGCAACAGTAAAATCCATAAAAATATAAGGGGGGGAAATATTTTACAGGTTGAAACACCTCTAAAACTTGGCTTAGGGAATATGCTCCTCAGTGTCTGCTGTACTGTTTGTGTTTGAGTCCTGAAGAATCTAACGTAGTCAAATGTTAACTAACTGTACATTTTGGTGTACAGAAATTTTATTACTTTAGTTCATCAGAGTTTTTCTTTAAGGCTGCATGGCAGTTTCTTAATTGCTGGAAGAAGAAATGACTGTAACATGTGTGATCTATTGGAAAAAAAGTGATGGTCCTAAGGCATCAGTTCAGACTTTACATAGGAGTTTTGGTATTAAAATATTTGGCTCTAAATTAAAGACTTGATTACGTTGTATTGTAAGCCTTTAGTTGTGGTTTATAATTCAACTGGCAGAAGCCTCCTTAGATCTTTCTTAGGATTTAAAAGGATTTATTATCTTTGTATTAATCTAACAATTTAACTAATTTGATTATTTGATTCAAATACAATATTGAAGTCAGCTTGCTGGTTTGACCTTGATTTGATTGCTGTGCTGCTTTATTCCTGATTTAATTTACAGTTATTGATAGGAGTTCTTGGGGGTTTGTTTTTGTTTTGTTTTTTCCACTTCCTCTACACATTTTTTTTTTTTTAATAAAAATGATATTTATAATATTGGGTTATATTTCTTTCAAGAAAAGTGGAATTTCTGATGACCTGGTTAAAACCCTGAACCAGTTCTGTTTTATCAGACATACGCTTTCTTATACTTAGTAACAAAACCCTGGGACAAATTCAGCAGCAATTTTGGACACAATTCCACTGAGTAGCAGGTATGGCACAGCTTATAAGTAGTAAAGAATTTACATGACCTAGTGTTCACTGAGCCTGCAGACATCAAAAGTTTTGCCATTGACTACAGTGTAATGGAAGCTTTATCCACTCATAAGTCAATCCATTTCTGTTTAGGTGCTTATTTGCTCATACCTATTTGTTTTGTTTTCTTTTTTCTTTTCAATTTCTTTTTTCTTCAATAGAAAATTACTGTCAGGGAGAAAATGGATAATATTCATGTATTTAGATATGATTATGGTTACCTGTAGGATAGAAGTATACAGAAATTTAATGTCAAAGATGAAGAAAAACTTTAACCACAGCAAAGAATTTATGTTACAAATATAAACTCATTTTTAATGAAAAAGAAAAAAGAAAATTCCATTTGCCCTTCTGAAAAAAAAAAAAACCATGGTTG
>NW_008794520.1:539864-561421 GCF_000699145.1 Aptenodytes forsteri
TTTTGCAATTTTAAGCATATATTGCACTTGACAATTTTTAATTTTAATGTCATTTTTAGTGACATTTTAAATTTTATTCATTGTAGTTTTATGCATGTTTAGCTTTAAAAAACCCCCACTATTTCAAACTGCACACCCCCCAAATATTTTCCTAGCCTGAGTTTGTCCTCAATATACATTATCATAGCTAAAATTAAAAAGTCACTTTTTTCCCCCCCCCTTGATTGTGACAATCACTAGTCATTTGTTTATTTAACAAATACTGGAGAGTTCCGTATCAGGCTGTCTTTGTATATGTCTAATGGGATCCAGATAATTTCCTCATACTGCAGGAAGTCTCAGGCAGTGTAGCATTGCATCATTGGCATTGTGACTAAGAAGGAGTGACAGGGAAGGAGTTTACCTGTATCCAAGGGATCTGAGCCACAGGATGACCTTGGGACTCATGAATTGCTGCAGAAATTAGGGTAATGCTTGTTTTACGCTGTCCTTGCTAATAATCTAACGGGTTGTTCATGTATACTGAGAAGTAAAAATAGCTCTTCATTGGTGAGTGAAACTTATGCTTTTTTCTAGTGGTTTACTCAGTTGCTAAACGGAGTTGCTGAAGGGACCACAAGAACGATGAAACAAGATAAAGCTGTAAAGAAATCATGCATGTGTGCGGGTGTCTACAAAATTACTCCTAGATGTCTTTGTTCTTCCCAAGACTGAACCTAGGATACTGAGGAATATACTAAGCAGGAAGGTTACATCAGCCTCAGTGGACAAGACATGTAGATTAGAGGAGGTGGTGAAATTTCTAAAAATTGAGCACTGCTACACCTAAAAGCTTTTTGGGGATTTTCCTTTTTTAACCAGGTAGATAAGAACTAGCAGGAGATAGAGAAAGAGGCGAAAATTACAGTAGAAATGTTCAAGTTCTCAAAACCTGCAGATGGAAATAACTGGGATGGCTGAAATGTTTTAGGTGATGGTTGAGGGAAACTGGGATGGGAACTGCACATTTGAGGGAGAGGGAAAATTAATTCCCCAGCTATTGATCACCAGCGGTCTTGAATGTGTCTGTGTCTGTGGTTTAGGTGATATATTCAACCTAAGAGGAAAATGTACATTTATTGTTCTTCCATTGTACATGGTATATATGAGTTGATACATAGGAATTTGTTTACAAAGAATATTTCCAAGTGGTTTTACTTATCTTTTGAATCATGAGTCATGCAACTCACAGAGGCAATAAATGCAAACAAATTTGGGTCTGTTGACCCAATAGTGCTTGGGAAGAGCTTGGATATCTGAATTCCAAATACTGTTTCTTCCAAATTCCAAATTCTTACTGTTTTTAGTCGTCTTTTAGACTCTCTTGCTGCACCGTGTCTGTGTTCATTCCATGAAGGCAGGATTTTGCTCAAGAAATGAGATTGTGATGCAGTCCTGCTCATAAAGGGGGAAAGGAATCAATAGCCAGGAGTCCTGTTTCTTACATCATGCTGTTAGCTTTTCTGAGTCCTTTAGTATTCACTATAACATTGAAAATGGATGAAGAATATTCAGGTTTAGAGGAGAAATTTTACAACCAACTCTGTTCATAAATCCGGAAGAATCTGGCAAAAGAAATCATTTGCTGAAGTGTTTTCTGCATTGAGTATTCTGTAATAGAAACTTTCTTCCCTCTGCCCCACAGAGGAAGGTTAGAGGAGTGTGATCTTAGCTGAAGTGGCATTATGTCAATGTGACTTCCTTTCTGTTGCTTGTGCAGTGGCTCTTAGAAGAAGTTATGCACTGCCCTCACCAGAATGGTCCAGAATAAATAACCACTTCACTGAAGAAAAAATATTCAACTCTGTAAAATGTTCTGAGTATATGATGCTAACATCTTGTCCATGTTTCTTCTTTGAGAGGCAATATTTGGTTACTACTGCTAATGACAGTGAGTTATAAATACTGGATGCTCAACAAATATTGCCAACTCAATCCTAGGCTGGGGGGGTGGATTTTCTTTGATGCGTTGAGAGCTTCATGACTATTAGTTTGAAGGTCACATGTCCTAACAACAGTGAGAAAACAGACTGTAAAGGCATGTGGATTGAGAGAATTTCAGAAGGCTCTGGTGAAATATTTTGTTCTCAGATTCTTCTTCAGCCTAGTAGTAATTATTTTCTGAGTGAAACAAGAATTTATGATTCAGTAGCATTTTATACTACTGTATGTTATTATGTGGCTTCATTGCAAGCAAGGCAGCTGAAAACTGAACTTCTGTTAAATTAAAGCAGAAACATCTGAAGGGTAATGAAGATTTTGTTCCCTTAAAGCTTGTCATTTTTTTTTCCCCCAGACATAACAAAGGTCTAATGAAAGATACTCTTTCTTGGTATAGAAATTGTTTCTTTTATACTCTTTCACTATTATGTCTACAGCTATAGGACATTGACTTCAACACAAGAATTAAAATTCTCAAAGAAAGCATAGTGGACCTTCTTTTGCATGGTTAGAATGCTTTAAGATACTAGTCAATGAAATGCTAATAAATGTTTAATGCAAAAACTTGAAAAGATGCATCTCAAGAGATAGAAGGAGGTCCTTCAGCTGCAGTTTTTGAATTAGTTCCATTGGTGTACATTGATTTATGTCAGCTGAAGTTCTTACATTCAGCACTCAATCTCTAAAACATTAACTGTTGTTTTTCAGAGAAAGTAGGGTACTAGTAGTTGAAAGCCAAACCCACACTATGAAACAATGAAGAGAGACAAATGCTGTTGATCTATAAGACTTTGGAATTCAGAATCACAGCATTGCTGAGGTTGGAAGGTGCCTCTGGAGATCGTCTAGCCCAACCACCATTGTCAAAGCAGTTTCATCTACAGCAGGTTGCTCAGGGCTGTTGCCAGTCAGGTTTTGAGTATCTCCGAGGATGGAGTCTCTACAGCCTGTCTGGGCAACCTGTTCAAGTGTTTGACCATTGTCACAGTAAAAAGTTGGTGATCCTTATGGGTCCCTTCCAATTCAAGATATTCTATGATTCTATGATACCCTTTGTAAATCTATGTCAACTGCTCCCAATCATCATCATCATCTCCTTCATAGTTTTGCAAATGGTTACTAGGATTAGTTGTTCCATCACCTTCTCAGGGATCAAGGTGAGGCTGACTGGTTACCTGTGTCTTCCTTCTTGCCCTTCTTGAGGATGGGAATGACATTGGCTTTTTTCCAGTTTTCAGGAACCTTCTGCAATTGCCATGACCTTTCACAAGAGTGTCATTTTTTTTTTTTCAATATGTAAAAAAAAAAAAAAAAAAAGACAACGACATTAACTTTCTACCTTTTAGGACATGTTTCCTTAAATCAGTTGTTTCTCTCCAAGGTAGAGTAGCATATGCACTATGTATCTAAGAGGTAGCTACAGTAAGGACTATTCAAAAATTGAATAATATGGCAACTAGTTTAAAATGGGTAGGACTGCACACGATGTCTGTGATGGGTGAAGAAGAGTTTCGAAAAATTATTTTATAAAGAAAAATAATTGTATTTACCTGTTGTAAAGTAGTACTTTTGTGAGTGGTTGAGTTTTATAATTGGTTTTATTATCTGTTTTTAGCAGAAAAACTAGTCTTTGCAATTGCTAACCAGTAACTAAGTAAAATAATTGATTCAAATTTGTTTTCTAATTAAAGACCATAATTTTTTCTTACCTTATTACTTACTAAAGTCATATAATATACTGCCTCATAATTTGGTGCTTTAAGCAATTGGGAATGTATTTTTCCCTCTATTTTTTTTATATCTTTTTACGGAAGAAATGCAAAAGAACAGGATCGGATGTCTGTGAATTCCCTTGGCAGGGTTTACTTTAGCCAGAAAGAAAATTCCAGTTTGGCAGTGGACAATATGGTATTTTTCAGTTGAAGGAGAAGTTCGCCTGCACGTTTACTACCAGAACCTTCTTGATTGCACACCCAGTCAGTTTAGCAAATAGCATTCACTGTGATTGAGTTTATTTAGTACTTTTAGAGGTGTGGGTGACCTAGGCAGACAGAGGGGACTAAAAAGTTTGTAAGAGCCATCTCTAGGCAGTAATTGCATTGGATATCATGGATATAGCAGGGGTTTTCATCCGGGGTGAAGGGCTACGCTTGCTGTTCTGGTTTTTGTGCTCTGGCCTGTCTACAGAGCTCAGCTTGCACAGGTAGAACCATAGCAGAAGTTTTGTCAGGAGTCATGTGTGTTCACCCTGCCTGGAAAGAAGATGGCTCTTCTCTGCTGCTCTGCCCAGTTGTGACTATCTGGAGCGGTAGTGGTGTGTGTTAGTTCAGAGGATGGGAGGCTCACCATGGGAAGTGTTGCTTTTGGTTTCATTTCTGTGAGAGGATGCCAGTTATACAAATTTTCCTTCATTTTTGTTTGCTGATTCAGGGAAGTATAACACCACAAATGAATATTTTTTTTAATTTTATTTTATTTTTCTTGCCCAGACTTCTTCCAGAGTACAAGAGATTTAAACTAATTAAAGAAACCCTCAAAAAACAACTCCAGGATAAATAAAGAAAAAAAAAATATTAAAAACCATGCTTGGAGCCCATCACTAACAATAAATACAAAACCCATACAAAACAGCCCCCTAGCTTATATTTCAGAACATTTTCTCTTCCTGTAGTTTAAATGTTAGAATGCAAGATTGACGAGGAGAGAGAACGGCTTTTGAACAACTGGGTGAATGAGTTCTATATTACGTTAGTGAATTTTACATCATTTAGTGAAATGCTGTGATAAACCCACATTATCAAATATTATGCTGCATAAATGCAATGAAAAACTATTCACGTGATTAGCATTTTCTTATTGCGTACCGAGTATTACTTTATTTTATTGAAAAATCTCTACTATTACAGAACAATTTTCATTTCGTAAGAATACATCCGTCAGAAGAAAAATGCTATAAAGGTTAGATATGACTAAATGGCTTGAAATTTAGAAGCTCGTTATGTATAGAAGAAAGGACAGTGGGAGATGAAAGACAGGAAAGGGCAAAGTAATTTGTATACACAAAGGCCTAAACAAAGTGCTTCTAGAATGCCGGTCAGAATGTGAAACACTTAAAAGTCGGCACACTTGCATTTCTCCTCCTAGCTATTTTAAATTTGATGAATTGAGTAGATTTGTTGAAATGATTCCATGAATAAAATGCTTCCTTTATTGTTTCTCAATTAATCCTGTGGAGCTGTGGTTATTAAAATACTTTATATGAGATTGTTTTATGCTTTTAGGTGCATCATCAGACTGTTAATGCTGTGTTACATCAGCAGTTAATGCCATGTTGAAAGCAGGGGCATTAAAGGTTTCTGGGGGAAAAAAAAGAAAAACAGTAACCAAGTGCCATTTTTGAAACTGATGAATGAATGTGCCAGTCAGCTTCTGGCAATTTCGTATCAGGGGAGCCCTGCCTGGTTCAGCAAAAATACACATATCAGCTTCTTGGGATGTGCTTAGAGAGCTAACAGACTGAGTCTTCTAGAAATTCTAGACTCAAACAGAAGGTAAGGAAAATACTGGAATCAAATGCAAATGTAATTGCAATTGAGGGTTTTTTCCTGAGTAGATGAAGAATGAGGATGGATTTTCCTGTTGCACAAATTCTGCATCTGCTAAGACAATGCAGCAAATAGTCGGGGTAGTAAATTCTCACATACACAAATTAAAGTATAGGACATTGGAGCTACAGGCCACCTGAACTTCTGTCTTCAGCTATATCTGAGTGGTTGGGTATTACCAGAGACTAAGTACGGTTCCTCGTCTCTTCCTCTCCTACTTCCCATACTACCAGGGCTTGGAGAATATCACAGTATTTGGGGGAGGGGTGTATGCATCACAGAAGTTGCTGCGCTTGCAGCTGCTGACAGTGGCACCAGTGGCATCTTTGGGCTGTCTCTGCTTTGTTTCATTCTTCTCACTGGCCGTGTGCTTCTGTTCAGCCAAGGTACATCAGTAGGCTGTGTGCCTTTTGTTAATAGAGCCAGTGGCATAATCAGCTCTTGAAATATCCACTAGCTCAAACAATGTTCTGTGTTTATAATTATAGGTATATATATTTATCTTCTTCTGTGAGTAAAAAGTAGAGCAGGATGGAGAATCCTTAAGTGTGCAAAAACAAATTAAACCAAAGTAGATTAAGAGGAATAATAAAATGGGGATACTGTTCTTTATTTTTTAGTGGGAATTGCTGCTCTTTCTAATTCAGTTTTCTGAAGGCAGAGGTGGAACAGCTACCAGGCTGAATGGTTCTCATTTTAACCCTGGAAAATGACAGCTCCACTACAGTGGTCCTAGCTGTACACTGGGCAGAGGGGGGCATTCATTATTAGGTTATTGGAGTAATCTCCTGTAGGAAGGAATTTGGAACGACTGCAATCTGTCTGCCTGTCTGTTTTAATTTTTAAATAACATTAGTTTGTGTAAGCTGCATGAAATCATTGCATACATGGTAAGCTGCTTACTAAAAAATCCTTATAAAAAAATAGATGTTGTGATTTTGCAGAAGGCATGCAAAAATTTTCACATTTTTCACTCATTTAAACTCATTTGATAAAAATAATTTGCTTACCAACTGAGAGACCGTAGAGGGCAGGTTTCAGTGACACTGATGACTTTTAAACCCTTAAAATCAGGTTAAATTATAAAAATATTGTTCCTGGCTATTTGGGGTCCTCATGGCCCTTGTGGCACAGTCCCATCATACAGCAGTTCCTTTGTCATGTCTGTGCAATCAAGGGACAGGCTGGAGACCAGCTTTACCATGTAATTAGCTTTATGTTTTCATGTAAACTCCATTGTCGTATTACCTGATTGCCTTACAGCTGTGAGTATATTTACCTATGGAGGTATGAAAATGCTTCTTTTCCCTTTTAATAACTGAGGAAATGTCAGAATATGAGTGATACATCTGCCATCAGGCAAGACCTCTATATTAGTGTAAGAAACTGAACCATGGTTTTTTACATCCCAGACTTGTATCTTTACCCAGGGGTAATGCACCCTTTGACTTGACTCACTCTCCTAAACCAGGAACAGCAAAAATGTGGTACATGACTTAACGCACCCTACTCTCCCTCCCACCCCTGCTAAGAAACAAATACACTAGAAATGCCACGTAGAGTGTATTGCTTTTCTGTCCCATGTCCCTATAGGAAAAAATGTCCGACCAGGATAACGTTCCTGGTTTGCATGCATAGACAGCATGGCTTTACTATTTTTCTTTCTGATCTTGTCTCAGTGATACATTGCAGCAATGATAAGGCTGCAGAGAACTGAGACTTGAGAAATGTTACTTCACTCTTTATGAGGACTGCATTTATTGCAAAGCTGCTTCTGAAAAAGTGTTATGTATATATAGTACTAGTGGTACAAAAGTTAATTCAGAGAACAGTTTGTCGTAGATTTCAAAGAGCTTAAAAAAAAGGGAAGGGGAAGGTAATCAAAGATCAGTTCCCAGAACTATTAGTGTTGGCTCTGACCACAGAGGTCACCGCACTATCGGTTTTCTTTCTTCATCATCTCTCAATCGGGTTTGTATTCACCTTTGCAAGAAGAGTGAGTTGTATAAACTACATTGTAAGATAAGTCTGAAATCTGGAAGCCTTTTAATTTAATGAAAGCCTCTTTTTTTCCTTTAGGTGACAAGGTTAAAGGGCAGTCTCAAAACTCCAATAATTTACATTCCTTTACTTTCCTTCCTGTTACCTGAAAGGCCATTATTTAGGAATCAAGTGGTTGACCCACATAACAAAGCTTATTAATAACCTCTTTGTGAACAGGACTGTATAATACAATGATAGTTAAAACATGTTTGCTAGGTATCAGAAATTCAGTTGATATTAATTATGTGATTCCAAGGTCATAGTAAAATCTTTTGTTTGTGTACAATTAGTATTTCTGTCTGCCACTAGGGACAAAAAAAAAGATAGAACAAAGCAAGACTTCCACAGCTTGATTTGTATTCACTCCTACCAGCTCTAGCCCTGTCTGTCTTTGATTTTAGTGGAGTTACCCTTGATGAATAATAGTGTATATTATACATTACAGAGCACCTGTGAACAAATTTGTGGCCATTCTAATCCAGCACTTCGCAAACATCTGGACTAAATGCTCAGACTTGCAAACTCTTAAGCAGAAGCATAACTTTTCATGTGAATCACCATACTGATATTTGTGAGCCAATTTAGATGAAACATTACAGCCCTTTCGCAACACTCCAGATCATAATACAAGTGCTGTTGGAAATAACCTTTTTGTTATGCCAGAAGTATCCAGATATTTCCCCAATGAGGATCACTTATTGAATATTCTTGGGGGAGATGGGGCACTATGATCTAAGTTAGCCTCACTCAGTGAAGGTACAGGGACAGTCTTGGGCTTCCCAGTTACATGGATCTGTGGGAGTTTTTTCAGGTGGTATCTTTTGGGTGCCTCTACATCCAGCTTTTTGCGTGGATTAAGTTTGCACTTTCAAAGTGCGTTACCCCATTGGCCCCACTTACTATAGTTTACATTGTGGGTTGGTTGCAAAGCAGATGACATGGATTCCTTTCAGATGAATCTTGCTTAGTTGGTGGGATCCAGGAGTACCCCATATGCAGTTCAGTCCCTGCAGGAAGTTCAGTCCATGGGGCCACTCTGGAGCGAGTCTGAAGTAAAAGCCGTGAGAGACAGTTAATATGGATGGATGTCAGTTCTTCAGCATTCTTTCTCTCTACAGATCAACTCCTGCTGGGCTGCAGCACTTTCTAATATACATATAGCTTTCATTTGTTTTCTTTTCTGCAGAAGAGTAATAAGCTAGTAAGAAAGAGAGATTTGCATTTTTTTCCATTAGAGGAGCATGGTAGGAGTCTTCATGACAAGTTCAGGCTTAGCTTGAAAGCTCTTACACCAGTGGAATTATAATCTTTTAGACTGAATTTCCTGAACTGATGTTGTGTTATAACTCAGGACCTTAGCAATGCGCAAAGGATTACACCTTAATTTTGAGCAACCATTACGTGAACAGTCCTTACAAAGAAACATTGAATTCAGTGATATTACAAGCATGAGGAGGGATTCTTACAATCAAAATCTTATTTGTTGATTATTTTGTGTCCTCAGTTTGCGATTCTTGGGATACTTAGGGGGCAACCTGATCCAAACTCCCCAGAGGGTTACTTTGAATTACTTTGAATATAGTACTGTTGACTTCAGTTGGCTTTGGATCAGGACTATTGTCAGGATTAACAGCAGTGTCTTGTTTAAGAAGCAAGCAAACAAAACAAGAAATATAGATTTCTAGAAAGGTAAGATTTTTTTTAATATCTTTTTTTTTTATCACAGGCAACTCCTGTGTTCTAGGGATTTAACTGAAAGACCTCCCTTTCTTTTTCATCCTTGCTCTCTTTTCTGTTTGTTTTGTGATCATGAGAACATTTTGTTCATTCTGTCCCTTTGTAGAAATCGTGAAGACCCTGGGCCATGTGATGATGGTCCATTTGATGTTTTCTGGCAACATGAACATGGCTTCTGCAGCTCACCGGTTCTTTTATTAACAGTGCACTCAACGCAGCTTATGTTGCTTCCAGAGATCTGCCCTTACCCAACATTTAAGATTTAAATTTGAAGTAAAACTGTCATATAAGCCACTGTACTACATCTGATTATAATATATATTTTGGAGGGGGACATGCATAGCAAAGATTGTCCAGGGAATTAATTGAAACAGCTGACTGCTCTGTGTTTATCAGTCATCTAATATTTGCAAGTAGTGTTGGATTAAAAACAATACAGCAAACAAACTCCTCTGCTTCATCGCCTCAAAAAGCTGCACAAACCCAAATTACATTTGTTATTTGATGAAAGACCATTATCAGCCAAAATAGATCCATTTATCTTGGAAAAACAGTATTTTGATCCCTGTTTGATGAAAAATGTATTAAAGATTTTGAAAAGCAGAGTCTTTTTTTTTCCCCTGGATATATGTTTGTCAATGCCATATCTAGGGCAGAACAGAACACAGTGAATGATATGCTGTTGCGATTGTAAAAATGTTTGTTACAAATTTTACTGTAGTACGTTCGTTACGCCAATAAAACTATTATAGAATAGAGCATATAAACCAGATGCTGAATTCAACAGTGACTGTTAAATTAAGATATAATCCATAACTCCTAAAATACATAAATTTTTTTTTTTTTTTTTCTTTCTTTGGAAGATTCACTAGTTTGGCACTGAAGACTTTAGACTTGATAGATTTGGAGGAACAAAATGTGCAGACAGGTGTGCACTTGCTTCATTGAAATTTAAATTAGTTATGAATTCTCAGGAACGAAATCAGCTCTTTCCGTCATGAGTGTCTTGTGGAATTTCATACAGAAATGCAGTTGCAATTGCCTGTGGTTATGCGAGTGTTTGTTTTGTGTTGTGAAAGAACTGAAATCAAATCTTAACACAGTTGGAAGGTTTGCTATAATGTGTATTTAATTGAGATCGTGGAGGCCAATTTTCTCTTTATGTATTTGGAAGCATATTTTATGGTTAATTTGTTTCTAAGCGTACAAAAATTCCAAGCGTTACCTCCCAATTCCCACATAAAATCATTGATGAGATGGTGCACAGGGAGCTCCTTAGAGGTCAGGAGGAAATCAGTCTGCTTCGTCTGTGGGTAGAGTTTTTGAGTGGCCAGTATTTCACGTTCAAGGCTGTTGAAGCCTCCAGGGACACAGTTTCTTCCCAGCCTCTCTGTCAAGGATGTCTAATTCTGGGCAGCCATTCAGCCACATACTGTTATTTTTCATCTCAAAGAGCTTTTCCAACCATCCTGTCTTGCTCTGTTTCACACATTTCTGTAACCTGTACTTGAGATGGAGGATTTTGGCTGTAGTTCTCAGACTCTGCTTCTGAGAGAGTAAGACACAAACTTTAATTAGCTTTAAAGGCTTGTGGTCTTCTAAGACATATTTTTAAAAACTTCAATTCCACCTAGTTTCCGGATGCTAATCTGTTCTGTAGTAGAAAAGGTAGATGCAAATGGGAGACTTGAGGCCATGACTACTTTTCAATACAATATTGTCGTTTAGAATTGTGCAAGTTATTTCACCTACCACATTAAACAGAATGGCAGTAGCGAATAGCAGTAGAGTGCATTTTATATGGATTAAGGATTGGCTGATTGACAGATCTTAAAGTGTAGTTGTCAGTGAGAAGTTAGAGTGTCACGAGGATGGTTCAAATGAGGTTCCCCATGGGTGAGCTGTGGATCCCACACTAGCCGGTATGTTCATTAGTGAACTCAAAGTCAGTAACTGCTGCTAAAATTTGCTGGAAATGATGCTAAGATCCTCACGTGAGTAAAAATAATCTGTACATCTGTCTATGTCATATACAGCAACAATATGGACCTATGGGCACTCAAGATGATTTTATATTTCTTTTAAGACAGCACAATAAATTAAAAAAAACCCCAAACAATACCTGTATTCCGAGGAAAGAAATGACGGTGGTACGGTCATACTGCTGTTGTGATACAATTGCATTTTAGAAAGCGGTGACCCTGAGAAAGGTTTAGCTGTCAAGCAAGGACACGTGAGTTCCCAGTGTGATGTTCTGGCAAAAAACGGTTGGGGGAAGTGGTACCATCACACAGCTCCTGCAGCTGTTAAAGCAGGAGTAGAAGCAGAGAGATGACTTCTAACTCAGGATGTGGAATTGTCAGGATCAGTACAGGAACACTGTTTCCAGTTGAGAGGTCCCCAGTTTTGAAAGCATATTGCAAAATTTTAGATGATGAAGGGAGAAACCACACATAGATTTGAAAGACTTGAGAACGTGCCTTGGGTGGTTACAGATGTAGAGGAAGCTGTGTTTGTGTTGGGCAGCTTTTGGTTAAAAACCATAAATAAACCTTTGCTTCAGTCTCTCCTCCAAGGAATCTTACATTCCTAGATGAAAGTCTGAACCACTAAGCTGCAGAACTGTGCCCCTGTTAGTCCCGCTCACTTACCTAATGAATCGTCATTTATTTTATATAATTTCAGTAAAGAAGGAGGAATGTGCTTCCTAAACAAAAATAATCTAAAACCTGATGCATTGGCAGCATTTTCTAGGGGAGATAGGCAACGGAATGTAATACCTTTTAGGAGAAGATGGATTAAAAAAGTGTTTTCCATATCCTGGCTGAATATTACTCAGTTACTAGGTAAAAAGTGCTTCTACCAAACTGACTGTGAACAGAAGCTCCTGCTACTCAATTTGGAAGGATCCCAGTCCAGTTTATGTCTGTTTTCAGATGCCTGGATTGAGACCCACAGAGGACTTCAGCTGTGGGACAGCTAAGTTATTGAACTGGACTAGGGCTTGAATGCAGGTAGGCATCAGGGTGCTCAGCTCTGGTTGTGTAATGAATGCACAGAAGCAGAAGTTAAAACACCTGGAGAAAGGTGACATGAAAAAGTAGAGTTCTTTGCCATTTAGGTGTCCCTGTGTTTAAGCAGTAATTGGGGGCTTTCAGGATCACAATTTTGGCTTCAGGCCCTCAGGAGTTGAGCACATTTATTTGGAAGACTGAAGGCTCAGTGTTTCATTCTGATGGCCCAAATGAAGTTGATTATACTCTCCTTATTATTCATCCATATCTGCTACCAAGTGAAGTCTTTTTTATTGCATTATTGTGTCACATTTTGACAACTAAGTAATTCTGAACACTATTCTTCCAGAGGAGTAGGAAAGAAAGCGTCTCAGAATGACTGGCATCTCTCTATCTACTAACTGCAGAGCATGTTAAAATGACAGATGACTTCTCCACAAGCTACAGAAAGTGGAAGGTTCATTCAGGGAATGTGGCCAGTAACTCAGTGTGGTGAAAGGCCAAGGCCTTTTATGTGCTTCACAGCTAGTCAAGCTGTTCAGGAGCATAGCCTAGCCTATGTGATCTGCCATGGACTTTGTGTTCTTGGGAAAAAAAAAAAACCCAAAGCAAGCACGTGTGCATTGTGTTGTCCTTATTATTGTTATAATTCACATACTGATTGTTTCTTCAAATTCACTAAAGAAATCATAGGTTAATGCAGGATGTGTAAGTACCAAGGTGCATTTTGCGGTTGTCAGAGTACATCCCATTCATTTTACATGTTTACTGTGCCCATATTTACGCATTTACCTCATGCGGTAAATGTATCTTCTCTGAAAAGTCCACCTGAATGAATGAAGGAAAACAAGGAGGAGAAACTTGTAACCTGAATTTATTTTCAGGTTCTTCATATCTGTGAACTTCTTTTTTTAAGACAAGGAACAATTGAATTGTTTTTACTTCCTCTGAAACTTGGCTACTCTTAGCAGTGCTCACAGAAAATTGCAACTTGTTTTTTTGTTACTGAAAGATCTGTGGTGTTGAATTGCTGTCAGACTTGCTTTTATCCTATTACATGTTCTCAGGGAGTTGAAGTTGCAGTTTGACATTTAGGGGGGGAAAAACTAAAACTTCACTTTCAAATGATTCTCTCTGTCTTTAATGTTCCCAGAATGACTTTTCTTTTCTTTTTTTCTTAAATTAGAACAGCCATGTAGAGTGTATTTCTGTTTAGGCCCAATCTCTGCATATTTGCATGCTAAAGTATTGCAGTGATAGTAAGCAGCCAGTCTAAAGGTGGCTCTGGACACCGGTCAAAGCACAAGAAAACCTGTGGTCACTTGTCAGTGAATACACTGGAACTCTTATGGCTGCTTGGCTGAAAGATCATGTCATGGCCTCTAATGCTGTCAGGGGAAAGCACCTTTTCATCTTGCATGTTCGCAGACGTTATGTTGTTCCTCATGGGTCTCTTGGTTTTGTCAATTAACCTTGAGATCTAGTGCACTGTTTGAGAGCTGGAAACACAGCATGGATTAGCGATACTCTCTTGAAGACTGTATGTTTCTAAAGAAATTAGAAAAAAAACCCCAAACACTTCCATCTGCAGTAGACTGGTGTTGTACTGGCATGTGAAAATCTTTCTTCAGACTAACCTTAGTGCTGGACTTTAAAGGTGAGAGTGGACATCTTAGCAGAGATCAAGAATTCCCACAGTTGGTATAATAAGTTATTTAAAATTGGAATTCAGTTCTAATATCAGTCTTCAATGTACAGAGACCAGGCTGAAATCTGATTATTGGAAACTTTCCGGTTGCAAACTTCTCCCTCCTCTGTGGTGTTGTGCACTGAAGAGACAGGGCTACATTGGCTTGCCTCTTGGAAGGAAGTAACAATTGTCAAAGACAAAAAGTACCTATAAGTATGACTAAGCTGAGACATAAACATGAGAATTTAGCACCACTGCTTAGAAAATGTTCTTCTCTAAAGACTTAAATTAACTTTTAGGGAAATTAGGCAGCCAACAAAAGCACTGTTTAAACTATATTTAAAAGATGCTTATAAATTCTGCATAGCATTTCTGCCAGCACGTAGCACATAGGTAAACATCACCTGTATTTCAAAGGAAAGTACTGACAATTTTTCACCAGGTTCTTTTTTTAAAGTACATCTTGTAGTTTTAATCGATTGATTAAACCCACTCAAACTGCAAGATTTATTCTGGCGTGGTTACTGTTTGTATCTTTAAAATAAAAAGCCTATAAATAAAAGGCATATCCAGAGCTAATGTAAATTTGCATAGTGTCAATTAAGTTAATGATAGCATTATAGTGAATTATATCACTGATCTAATTCTGTAATTTATTTTTATCTCTGTACCTCTATTTTTAAGTTGGCAGAGGGAGGGATTTTTTTTAACTATGATTGGGAAAGTTTTTAAATGTCAGTGGAACTAATAACATCAGATCATCATCTTAGGCTATCATAGACATTTAAATATGACAAAATCTTGAGCTCTAAACATGCCAGTTACAGAAATGTTTCAAAGCAAAGATGGTTACACTTACTTTTTTAAAAATCCAAAGTCAAATCAATAAATAAATTGAGCTTCAACTTGAATCAGTCTTTGTTGATTAACTGAAATTACCATAGTATTGAAACCAATTCCAAAAGCTGAAAACTCTGTTCTGTTCTTCTGTTTGTTGCTGTTATAAGTCTGTCTCAATGGCTTCTGTCAGAATCGAAGAATATCACCAGTAGTGATGATAAAGTAGATTTCACTGCCAATGAGAGACTAAGTGATTAATATTTAGTAGTGAAGCGTGCTCTGATAACTCGTGCCTTTTCCCTTTTCAAGCTTGGAATACATCATTTTGGGGGGAACTGAAATAGAATGAAGCATAAAATCGTAGGAGAGATACATATTAGGAAGAAAGGAATTCGCTGTACTTTTTTTTTGAGCCTCTGGAGCTGATACACTAAATTATTCATTATTCATAACAATTCTGCAAACAAAGCTGACAGCAATAAAATATGTGATTAATAGACTTCTGTAAGATTACCAATATGAATAAATAGATAATGCCTAGGTAGTATTCCCATCTGCACATACGTATTAAATACTATTGAAAATTACTTTTTTCTTTGTCTCTGCTTCGATTGCATCTCAAATAATAAAACTTAGCCGTCAGCTTGAGCTCCCACCTCAAGTTTTCCTGTTTCTATGTGTACACTGGATCACTGCAATACTAATATTATCGCTTGATACTGAGCTTTGTGTAATTGATCTCAGCCCACTTATTCCTATTGATCAGAGTGAACAGGATTTCAGTTGTGTTCAGAATAGTTGTATTCCCTCCCAATTTGGGATTTCATACACGTTTGAGTGACATAATAGCTGCATTATGCAAGCACACTGTAGTTCTGCAAGCATTATCATGGATGGATCATAATGGGTTTGCATCTTAGTTTTGTGACATAAAACTGGTAGGGAGAAACATAACAAGAGTAGTCATTGTGAGCAACTGCTGTGCTCTTCCGGAAACAAATAGCAAGAAACACCACGGTTTCTTACTCTTCTGTGTTACAACACCGGTATAAATCACTGGAGTGATTGGGATAATTGCTGGTATGCACGGTGGCCCAAACCTACCCCCATTATAAGACCCTGAGATTTCAAGTCTCCCACCGTTTTTTGGAAGATAAAGATAATTCTGCAGATAACTCAGAAAAGGTGTTCTTCCCTGCTTGTTCTGGTAGCTGAACCTGTGCAGGATAATTATACTTAAGAATCCATGCGTAAAACTATGTTACCTTTTTAATGTCCTAAAATTGTCTGTTTTAATAGCTATAAGCTTGTAACTGACTTTTTTACAGCTCTATCACAGCTAGTATGCTGTAGGATACAACAGTACTATATAACAGTATTATCTTATATAGGAAGATCTTTTTCAGGATGAAAGTAAAAACCTGCTAAATAATAATCTTTGTGAAATAATTGCCTTCCCCATAGCAAGTCAGAAAGTGACATATATAAAGACATTTTTTGAGAAAGAGAGCATCAGTGCTTGCAAACTTTATCCTTGCAAAGGATAAGAGGTAAGCGTATATGTAGGAGACCATTCTTAACACAAACGTCATTTCAAATCTTTCTGTGTTCTTCCTCGTTATAGTGGGACTGTCTTTGGAAATACTGAGTGTTCAGTTCTCACTATCTGTCTACTCCAAGAAATATTCCGTCATTTGTGATGATTCTGTGTCTAATATACAGATAAAAACTTTTTTTCATACTCAAAAAAAGATGGTGATCACTTCTGGTAGTGGAATTAAGTGACATACTTTCAGACAGCACAGCCTGAAAGTCTAGGGAAAGAGCCCAGCATACTGTGCAGCCGGCATTTCTGGGAATGCATTATTGCTAGAAACAAAAGTAGCATGAATTATTTACCTAGAAATATTAAACTGGCTTGAGAACACTGCTGGAAATAGAGGGAATTCTGGGCCTTGTGAATCATTCATGAAACTTGATTTAACACAGACTTCTTTTTGTCTTCACAGAGCAGTGAATCGCATTTTATAACTTTCAGGATGTTTCTGTGTGTTTCATTCTACTCATAAATAGGTGGGTGTTTTCAGTGCCTTCTAAGGAAGCACTGATCTGTAAAGTTATAATTTTATGTTGACTCCTGAGTACCTGTTTGCTTTTTTCACAAGGAAGGAGGTATGGAAAGAGGCAAAGTGGTGTGGTGAAGGAAGAAGAGCTTCTGTTTGATCATATACTTTGTCCTATTTTTGTGGATACTGGCAGATGCGGCACCCCAGTAACTTAACTTACCCCAAGCATGGTCTTTAGCTGCTTCCGAGATTTGCTCAGCAGCTTCCACAAGTAGGCCATTGTCTTCTCTGCTTCCTTTTCATAATTCTAAAATAATGTTGCTATTTATATATAAGGATTTTATTAAGCAGCCCATTAAAATCTATCTCATCTCCTTCAGTGACAGTGAAAAGCTATTTGTGGCAACAGTCTTTCGTTTATCAGGCTATTCCAGAGGTTATCCCAAATGGGGGTGAGGACTGTTGCACACTCAGGACAATAAAATTTTAGCACCAGTGGTACTCTTTTCTTGTAAATAACATGTCCTGGGTTACATAAATACTTCCTTAGAACATGTGGTGAAACATCTTATTTTAGTGATGGGGCTTGATCCATGTCTCCAAATGAGAACAGAGTCTTTCAATTAATTTACACACAATCCAGATTAAACTTTTAGAGCCACGTTCACACCACAACTGTTATTTAAATGTAGACATTAGAACTACTGACATGAAAAATGTTGCAGGCTAGTCCTCAATCATTATGATGGAAAAAATGCAAACTAAACAATCCTAAAGTACTCTAAAGTTTACCTATTTGTCAGGAGATTTTATTAAAAATACTGCTTAATGTGACCAGAAATTTGTTTTCATATGCGTGAATATTTACACTGTTAACATTTGGAGCTGCATTGGCTACTGCTGATTTGGTAAAGTTCAAATTTGAGCTTCTAATAATCTACTTGGGACTTTTAAATGTTTAATAGTTTCAAAGTCTGAAAGTTATATTGATGTAAGAATAAAAGGAAAAACGAGTTGCTTTGGAACCCCAGTGCAAACACTTGGTGCTTGATGTGGTATCATTGGGAGCAGTGGGGCTTTTCCTCATACATCAGTGCTCCCTTCAGGAATGCTGTTTGTCCAGATATGTGCCAGCAGGTATTAAGACTTTGGCTTTCCTTACTAAGGAGATACAAGTGAGGGCCCATGGGACTGAATCAAAGCCCACTGAGGACTCCGGAGGTACTTCTGAAGGCTGTGCTCTGGCCCCATGACTTCCAGAGATACTTTCAATGCCTGTTATTACGTATGTGAGCCTATGAGGCCTACAGGCTAGGATACTATCCTATCTCATAGTGTTTGTTTGACTGCCATTATGAATCAAAATAAGATGCTGTTTCATTTACATGGATAGTGTCCCTTTTGTCATACTCTTCTAAAGGAAATGTGGTAATATAAGGAAAAAATAAAGAAGGAATCATAGCTGGATTTGAGGAAAAGAAAATAAATGCTAGAAATACCAAAGCCTCTCAATTTTCAGTAAAAGTCCTTCTCCCTGATCAAAGAATAGTTATGACTGCTATTTACCATGAGAGGCAGAGGGAGGATAGATCACAATGACATCTTAAATTTTATTTGTGGACCTATGGTATATATGAAAAAGAAGCATGCTGAAAAAACACTTAAAGCTATTTAAAGACAGTCTAATTTCAGAACAGCTCATCCTGTGAAAGATACACAGTCCAGCAGATACAATTACATGGTGTTTCTTTACACTGAATTTTCTTATAAAAGCTCTGGTGGTAAGATAGATTTCTCAGGAAGATTGCTCTTTTAAAACATAGATTTAATAAAAAGCATACAACAACCAACATCTGTTGGTGGTTATCAGATGATTTACCTGTTCGTAGCACAAATCTGATAGCATTTGTAATTCATCTGACTTCTTGATGCTGGAAATTACACATTTGTAAAGAAAATTTTGACTAATGAATAAGGTGGATTTTTCTACTTGGGTAGGTTTTCTCTACTTTGTGGCCAAGACTTTTCCACCCCATGTCAGCACAAGTCAATCAATTAGGTTTATCTTTATAGGAAGAGGGGAGTAGAAGAAGTGACCTGTAGTCCCTGCATCCCAGGGAGAGAATGGAAAAAATCTAAACAGTCATTAATTACTACTGATAGCCTTAATTTTTTCTACTCCCATGAGGACCCTCAACAGTAGTGAGAAAACAGTTGCTCTTTGTTCTCTGCTGCTTACACAGTTGTTCTTCCTTAGGCTGGTCAAGGCAAATGTCACTGAAGCAAGAGGCATTTAATCATCCAAATTAGCAAGGGAATACAGTCACCTATATAACTCCCTCTAACAGAAATTTGTTAGTATCAAGTATATATACAATACCATATGTATTTATGGTGCCTATGGAAATAAGCTGTTTTTATCCTAAAGCTAATGTTAGACTTCACCGTAGGCTTTGTTTTAGTGCATCTCCAGAGAAGCACATACATTGTATTTTTGCATTCACTGTATGTATGGTGTTGCCATCTGTATGAGTTAATTGAACAGTCTTGAATAAAATTGAGAAAAATAGGGTGAAAAGTATGATTTCTCCAGCACCTGTATGACTGGAGACTATCTGGAAGTCCTTTCTGCCTGTCCTTTCACAGGACTGATTGATTCAAGGCATAATAACAGTTCCCAGTTCTTTTTCAAAAGATGTGTGCAGTTAAAGCAAGGTTTGGCTGTTGTGGGTGCTGAAGTGACTGTGTTTTGTCCTTTCTGATTTTAGTACGAAGGTTGCTCATTTTCAGCTGAAAGCTGACTGCAGTGAATGAATGTTTTGCTATAGCAGCTGAACTGAAGAAAGAGGGATGTATGTGTGTGTGTGTATGTAAAACGCTGATTGTGGATCAGCTCAAAGATCAAGATGCTTAAGGATTTTCATCAAAGGGGAAACTTTATTTGAAGTAAATGAGGCTTTTAGTTATTTTGAACAAGTGTAAAGGTCTGATTCACAAAGGGTTTTAGGAACAATTCATGAAGCAGGAAAGGAGACACACTTCCTTTATATCTTGTAGCGTTTGGGACATTTCTTAGAGATGTGGTAAACATCTTTTAAATCTTTTCAAATCAATGTCTGAAAAGTTAGGACCAACCCACTCAAAGATTAAGAAAGGGACAGATTATCTGTAAGGTCAGTCATATCCTACTTCCCGCAACTTGACTTAAGGCCATTGCAGTTGACAGTGAGGTTATTTGAACCTGAATTTTATGCTTACTGGGTGACTGTTCTACCTGTTGTGTCAGAAGGCATAGTATTAAAACATTTCCAGCTGAAGCAAACGACTTGAACTCTTCATTTTCAAAAAGCTAATTTAAGCGATTTTTTTTCCTCCTTCCTGTCTGCAAAATACTTACTCTCCTAATGATCAAACTCTAAATATGGTTCACCCAGTTCCAAAGTGCCTCTAGCTTCTGCAATTGAGATAACTTTTCTTCTCTTTTAGAACTACAAAGTAATCCTTTGGCGAAATTTATGAAGACTTCAAACTCTGTAAATTTATATACCATAATCCTTTTTTTTTCCTTCCACCTTGTAGTCAGTTACCGTTGTACCATTTACATGGCTTTTTCAGACTTCTGTCTTCAACCTCCCAGTCAATATTGCTAGAAGTTGAAGGTGCAGGAATCTTTAGTCATCACTACATGTCTAGGGAAAAGTTAGGTATCTCCTCTATCTCTGTAATGACATCATTAAAAATAGGGCATCATTAAAATAAAGACAGGAGTTTAAAAGTACATTATAATGGCACTGCTTCTGTAATACTCGGTGCTAAGATCGCTGTTTTTCAGACCTGGGGAAGAAGTGATAACGGTATATCTGCTGTATATGTCATAAAAGATATTCCTTCCCATTAAAAGAAATATTACAGTCTAGCATGTGAATGATATGCAAATTACAGTGCACAATCTGCAGAGAGTAAAACCTGATTCTGTGGATCACCGGAAGGTTTCAGATAATGTCTTCAGCATTTCGGAATGCCAAAGCTGAATTGCAAGCTGTAAGCACACACTTGGTCTCTCTTGGACTACCACTGTTACCTGCAGGGGTTGTTGACAAGGGTACTTAGGCTGAATGTAGCATTTTGTCTCAAAGCAAGTTTAATCTCATAGAATCATAGAATAGTTTGGGTTGGAAGGGATGTCTAAAGGTCATCTAATCCAACCCCCCTGCCATGGGCAGGGACATCTTCAACCAGATCAGGTTGCTCAGAGCCCCGTCCAGCCTGACCTTGAGTGTTTCCAGGGATGGGGCACCCCCCACCTCTCTGGGCAACCTGAGCCAGTGTTTCACCACCCTCAGTGTAAAAAATTTATTCCTTCTATCTCATCTAAATCTACCCCCCTTTAGTTTAAAACCATTCCCCCTTGTCTTGTTGCAACTGCTAAAAAGTTTGTCCCCATCTTTCTTATAAGCCTCCTTTAAGTACTGATAGGCTGCAAGAAGGTCTCCCCGAAGCCTTCTCTTCTCCAGGCCCCAACTCTCTCAGCCTTTCTTCATAGGAGAGGTGTTCCATCCCCCTCATCATTTTCATGGCCCTC
>NW_008794520.1:561617-597914 GCF_000699145.1 Aptenodytes forsteri
GGCAGGGCTGCTCTCAATCCCTTCATCCCCCAGCCTGTATTGATAGTGGGGGTTGCCCTGACCCAGGTGTGGGACCTTGCACTTGGCCTTTTTGAACCTCATAAGGTTCACATGGGCTCACTTCTCCAGCTTGTCCAGGTCCCTCTGGATGGCATCCCGTCCCTCTGGCGTATCGACTGCACCACTCAGCTTGGTGTCATCTGCAAGCTTGCGAACTCGATCCCACTGTCTATGTCATTGATGAAGATATTAAACAGTACCGGTCCCATAACAGACCCCTGCAGGACACTACTCATCACCAATCTCCATCTAGACATTGAGCCGTTGACCGCTACCCTCTGGATGTGACCATCTAACCATCTCAATGCCCTGTGCCTTTTACTTAAATAATTATAGCCTGTGCTGCTACCTTACATCAATACTGGGGTAATCTGTGCCAAGAAATACTATGTGCAGTTAAGAACTAGACACCAAGTGATAAAGACATGTATTAAAACCCTCCAAATGGCCTTTTTTAATGGGAAGTCTGCCTGGTGATATCATACACCATATTAAGTTGATTAGTACGTAGCTTTAAAAGACAAAAATACAATGGAGATATTACATGTAGCGCTATATAAAGTGCTGCGCATAGAAAATAATGAGGTTAAAGTCATTGCAAGATTACAAAAAGCCAGTGATGAAAGTCACACAACTGATGTGTTGTTGCTTCTGCAGGAAATGCACATTTTCGTTTTCTAGCAGTAGCGGCACAGAAGTCACCATACTTCCCTTCCTGGTGTTTGCCACCATAATTCTGTCAAAGCGACTGTTACATGATTCAATAGAGAACATCAGTCCCCCACCATTTATTTATACTCCGCCTACAAATGCTGTCCTTGTGTAACCACCCACTATAATGTGTCTATGACTAAGTCCTTGATTTTGCATGCAGACTCCAACACCTTCACCTTTGCTGAAGGTTTGCTGGGATCTGTTCCAGGATCACTCCTGACAAATGTCTAAGGGAGCCACTCAGTTAGCTTTTCCATCTATTGAAAAATAGCAGTATGAGGAAGGAAAGGTTTGTCAGCTCATTTTGTCTCCTTTAGTTTTGAAGAGAGTGTGCAATGTTAGCCTGTAAGTATGTATTTGCTTTTGAAATCAAGTGAACTGACCTTTTACTTTAGTGACTTCTATTTGCTGTCTGTGAATTTCCTGTAACACTCAAACATTACCTGCATGGATCATCCATGAACAGCAGTAACTCTTAATGTTGACTGAATGCAAAATTTAAGTGTTACATTTTACAGAGATATTTTGAATTTGTATGTGTCTGTGTGTTACAGGAATCACCAGTTGGTGAACTGAAACAATCTCTTGTCTTCTGTAATGAGAGGAAAATTCTTTCTTCGTGTTAGTGGTTTCCTGTGAGGGGGAAAGATCTGTTTAAGGAATTCACTGGTGAACTTTACAACCAAATGTATTGAAGAGTTTTGCCATGTTGTGTATATAAGCAAGTAAATAACAAACTTTTATTTTTTGATCTGGATCATAGAATCATAGAATCATTGAGGTTGGAAAAGCCCTCTTAAGATCATCGAGTCCAACCATCAACCCAACACCACCATGCCCACTAAACCATGTCCCTAAGCGCCTCATCTACACGTCTTTTAAATACCTCCAGGGATGGGGACTCCACCACTTCCCTGGGCAGCCTGTTCCAATGTTTCACCACTCTTTCAGTAAAGACATTTTTCCTTACATCCAATCTAAACCTCCCCTGCCGCAACTTGAGGCCATTTCCTCTCGTCCTATCGCTTGTTACTTCGGAGAAAAGACCAACACCCACCTCGCTACAACCTGCTTTCAGGTAGTTGTAGAGAGCGATGAGGTCTCCCCTCAGCCTCCTTTTCTCCAGGCTGAACAGTCCCAGTTCCCTCAGCCGCTCCTCATAAGACTTGTTCTCCAGACCCCTCACCAGCCTCGTTGCCCTTCTCTGGACACGCTCCAGCACCTCAACGTCGTAGATGTCCAGTCTGGTTCTATCGCAGGCAATGCTAGTTATCTTCTGCAGCATGCTCCCCAAATCTTTTCCAGTGTGCATATAAATATGAGAATACATCTATTGCTTCCTGTAGAAGATGCTTCCCACCAAGATGAAGCACGTTTGGAAATGCATTTTGTGCACTAATGTCCTTCACTATAAGGGCATCTCCTTCTTTTCTTCTTCTATTTTATGGTTGTATAACATGACACAGCTACTGATTCTCTGCTTTGGGTATGGTGTATCTGACAACTGGGTTTTTTTTTTGTTTTGTTTTGTTTTTTTCTCATTTGATTGTAATTTGTTTCCTTCCAGCTATAAGCTTTAGAGAGAAATTAAAAGCTTACTCAAATTCTTCCTTTATTACTATATCTAGCAAACCCTGATTAAAATTTTTCCTTATCAGTTCTTGTGTCATCTTTAATGAGTTCATATGATCTTCTCTAAAAAAAATTGAATCTACGAATACCTTCATAGTATTAATGAGGTACTGGTGTATAGAAACGTGCACATCTTTTATTACTGTTAAACATGTTCCTCTGAGGTACTCTCTGCTTTGCATATATATGTCTTCTTACTTATTACTGCCTTTTTAGAAGAATTTCTGGCTTTTTGGTAGTTTGTTTTATTAATATGATGTGTAAGAGGCCAGGCTAGGTGACTTTAGCAGTCCCTTTTGGCATCAGTGTCTCTGGTCTCTGACTGTATGAGTTGCTCTGGAATTGTCTTCAGGTAACTGATTCAATAAAGTGTTGTTATGCATTTAGCTTCCAGCCTTCAGTTCAGCTGGAAAAAGTTTGATGTAAATAGAACCAAACCTGGTGAAAAAAGAATTAAAGAATTAAAAAAAAAAAGTGATCCAAGGGCTAGACTAATAGTAAATGCTGTAACTTTCTGCTTGAAACCTAGGGCTATTGGAAAAATCGTCTCTTACAGCAAAAATGTCTGCAGAAGAGAAACTAGAAAAATGTTTTCCTATGTGTTCTTCTAGACATGGCAACAATTTATCCCATGAAATGCAATGCAGAATCCCTCTTCTAGTGCCCCTTTCCTGGGAAAGAATGACTCCCTCAGCTGGCTATCTGAGCTCAAGTGTTTTGCATATATCGGTTCAATCTTTATTACGGTATATTACCAATGTAAGGACGCAGAGGCATCAATAAACCTATCATAATAACTGAATTAGAAATATTGGTCATCTTATTTGCTGTCCGAATGAAAAATAGAAGTTGTTTTAATCCTCCTGGCCACAAGAATTTTTACTACCATCTAATGAAGACATTGGAGTGCACTTCCATCACTGCCAATGGCACCACAAGCAATTGTAGAATAAAGTACTATGTAGAGAGCTGTGTTTCTGTGCCCAAGCTGTTGAGGAAAATTTTTTCTAACTCAAAGGATGCAGAGCTAGACAGGGTGCTTTTATAGCTGAAGTTGCTCTGGGTGACAGGCAAGGTAACTCTGGATGTGAGTACGGTGTAAGTGATGTAGAAAGTACTGCCCTTGTCTGTGCTGGGGTTTACTCTCAGTGTTTTGCTTCTATGACTTATCAGTCAGAAGTAAGCTTTTAAGTATTTTAACATTTCCTCTAAACCCACATATTATTGAAGTGATTCATTTAATATTTACAAAAAATCATTAAGTATAATTCTAAATTTAAAAACTATTTAAAGGAAAAAAATCACTATTTTGGCACTTTTTGAAACAAGTTAATTATATTGATTAATTACACACTAATTACCAGCATTTCTAGCGCACAAATAAATCCATCTGAAAATTCATGGTCTGGATTAAGTGACCGGTGCTGTGCCAGGTGAGCACAGGTTCAGGATCTGGTCTGAGAGGTGGTCCCTTCCCAGACACACGCGCGTGGGCTGCTGCAACTGCCATCCTTCTCCTCCCTTCCCGCGAGCCCGTGCTCATGCCTCTGCACGGTCAGCTGTCCCAGTGGCTGCTTAGTCTTACAATGCTTAATACTGCCCTGGCTTTTTTTGCATAAGAATCATGATTTTAGTAGGAATTACATTTTAAAATTGCTACTTGGAAGGGAATCGTTGACATCACATGTATGTTACATGAACTATATTTTTTTTAAATGACCTGTATATGAAGTTGTGGGATTGATATTATTTGTTGGTATGTGATGTATATTCACATTATTATATGATGGAATTGATGTTAATTGGACATTTTGAATAGTTAAATGTATAAGTACTATCTTATCAGGCAGACAGTACAAGAACTTCACAACAGGATGAGTATCCTTTTAAAGAGGATGAGTATTATATGACCTCTTTCACAAGGATATAGGAAATCCTGATGTGGTCTACACAATGTAGCTAATATTTACCATTTGGTAGTTATTTGTAGGACTTTTTTATTGAATTTATAATAGTGTATGTAAATTGTCTGACCAAGTATGTAAAAAAGTCCACATAAAGCCGTATGAGGAACAGCTGAGGGAACTGGGGTTGGATGAGTATTATATGACCTCTTTCACAAGGATATAGGAAATCCTGATGTGGTCTACACAATGTAGCTAATATTTACCATTTGGTAGTTATTTGTAGGACTTTTTTATTGAATTTATAATAGTGTATGTAAATTGTCTGACCAAGTATGTAAAAAAGTCCACATAAAGCCGTATGAGGAACAGCTGAGGGAACTGGGGTTTTTTAGCCTGGAGAAAAGGAGGCTGAGGGGAGACCTCATCGCTCTCTACAACTACCTGAAAGGAGGTTGTAGGGAGGTGGGTGTTGGTCTCTTCTCCCAAGTAACTAGTGATAGGACAAGAGGAAATGGCCTCAAGTTGTGCCAGGGGAGGTTTAGATTGGACGTGAGGAAAAATGTCTTTACTGAAAGAGTGGTGAAACATTGGAACAGGCTGCCCAGGGAAGTGGTGGAGTCACCATCCCTGGAAGTATTTAAAAGACGAGTAGATGAGGCGCTTAGGGACATGGTTTAGTGGGCATGGTGGTGTTGGGTTGACGGTTGGACTCGATGATCTTAGAGGTCTTTTCCAACCTTAATGATTCTATGTTTCTATAAGTATATTGTATCATGTCAGATGCCACATCACTTTGACATTTAACTATGTTAGGATGTGCTAGCATTGTACTGTATATCCCCTCCTCAGGTATATATATAACCAGCCATCTATTTTACAAGCTAAAAACAAATGCAATAGAATCTCAGATACTAATTAGAAGTTGTGCCTAGAAACCCAGTACTTGGAAGTAACTCTGTGCTGAAAGACTTCAAAGGCTTTTTGTCTTAAAAAGCTAGCATGTTAGAAAAAACAAAATGCAGGTTATTTATTACATTACAATATTTTCCATCGCCTTGTGGTATTTCAGAAGAAGAGTGTTTAACTGGCTATATGACTGCAGAAGCACGGATGATAGCTTTTTGCCTGTTTCTTCATAGCTAAAAATAAAATAATGTTCCATAGGTACTCCTGTAATTATTGCTTATTTACTGAAAATATTGAATATATGTTTCCTTGCGTTATTTGGTGTATACTCCCAATATTTTTCCTAGAGGAAGGAAGAACAGTCTTCAAGTCCTGCAGAGCCAAGCTGTGCCAAACTTTGTCAGAAATGAGTTTCAAATATTTTGAAAGTTACAGTTTTCTCCTAGCTGCTTTCCTTGCTGTAGGGAATAAGTAACCTGCTCTTGCCAAGAGCTAGCTACTTTGTTTCTTTTATTTTTGAAGTGAGAATTAAGGCACTTCTCTCTCCTCTCCTCTCATCTCCCCAAAACCAAGTATGCCAAGCATGTCCTCATCACTGAGCACAGACTCATAGTGCTGGTATTTCACTCCAGGGAGCTTGGAAGCTTTCTTCCTCTGCCCTTCTGCTGAGTAAGAAATGTGAAAAGTCTTTCTTAGAGTCATTGGTATCAGGCCAAGGGTTCTTGGCCCAAACTAGGCATCTGCTTGGAACAAGATATCCATCCTCAAATGTAGTAGCTATTTTCTTCCTAGGAAATAGTTTCATTCCTAGGAAATTCAATTTGTGGGTTCTCAGAGGAGAAGAACTGGAATACCTCTGTTGCCAGTGCAGGGCTGTGCCTTTAAAGTTGATCCAATGCTCTTTTTGTCTAAGTTGAAAATCAGTGTTACAGTAACAGTGATGTTGTCACTGTTTATTGAGTTTCCTATTTAGGGAAAATGCCACTGCAGAAAAAGGAATGTTTGCGCTCCGTGCAGATGTAATATGTGTGTGTTTTTATGGGGCATAGAAATTTATATGCACATCTTAATTAAATTAAGTAATAGAAATTGAGTAATCGGTCTTTAGATACATCATTGCTACCCATGACTTCCAGTGGCCCAACTACAAAATATATTTTCAGTCAAAATGAACCATCTCTAAGTATTCAGAATAGGTTTAGCCCTGAAAACTTAGTGTCACTAAATGGAGCCTTGCTAAAAGGTACTGCTCCTGAAAATGTGAGGGGCTAAAAAAGGATGTTGAGAAACTGAATGTAAGTTTACAGCATATGCCGCCCTTTTTTTCTCTGTGTATAGAGAAGATTTTCCAGTATGTTATGAAAACCTGTTTCTGGTATTGTGCATGTCTATGCCTTTGGCACAGGTCCATTTTAAAAAGTGTAGTGTGATTGTTTCAGTATAGAATACAAAGGATTCTTGAATTCTGACCTACAGTGGTGGAGGAAGCCTCTACGTTGTTCCTGTAGGCTGTTTTGATGGGAGACATGAGGCAGTAAGTTAAGTGCCGGACATTTTTTATTTTTAACGTTCCTTTTTTTTGTAGGCAATTAATGTTTTTATGCTGACCGTTGCAGCCTCCCTGGCTCCGTGCTGTCAGCAGTATGTGTTGTGCAGCTGTGAGACGTAGCCCGTCCCTACAGGTGGTTACAGCCCTGTTGGCTGGATCCATATTTACTGGCACTTGTGAGTCCAAAACCCTCCCACCGCTCTGAGCAGGGCAGCAACAGCTGAACGTAGGAGTCTGTGTCGTCATTGCTTGGTAGAGATTTTTAAAGAAAACCTGCTTCCATAATTTTTTAGACTGTATTTCTCTAAGCCCTTTTCTGTTTTGGAAAGCACAGATCCTGATGGACTTGCAAATATAACCATTTGCTTCTTCATGTGTGCAATATATAACACAAATGTCTTTCCTCTGTGCAAAGCTTAATAATCAAAGGGCAGTATTTGAGGCTGTGTCCTATCATGGGTGAGGGGGAGACAGGTGAAGCAGTTGTGCTAATCCCTTGAATGGCAAAGTGCTGAAGCAACAGCGTAGTCCCCACAGGTATGTTTGCAGTATGCTGGATAAGTTTAGATATCATTTTGTATTTTTATCCTAATAGTAAATTGTTTCAGTGACACAAACTGGATTCAGACAGCAAAGTGGTGCGCTCCACAGAACAGAAAAGAGCAGAACAGGCTCTAAGTTCTGGCATTTGCTTAGCGTGTTTCACATTACATTGTAAAATTAAATGGATTTCTTTTATTGATGGTTCCCCCAGGCATTATTATAACAAAAGGTCTTTCTTTAGGTAAGGTGTTAATGGTATCATGGTAAGATTTGTTTTTCTCCTTTATCAGCTCATATTATAGTATCAAGAGATACAGTGGATGCTTCATTAAAGTATTTAAAGCAAGTCTGCATGCCTTTTAGAAAAGAAAACCCAACAGGAAATTATAGGTCTGGTGCCGGAATTGCAGGTCAAAATCCTGTAATCTGTGCTCTGAAAGAATTCAGGATAGAGGGCCATAATGGGCCCTTTTGGCCTTTAAATCTCTGAATCTACTGCGTGTAATGAATGCAGTTTATTCTATTTACTTCAGTTCTGACTGTCCAGCCTTTATGTAGTTGGAATATATAATTCGGGAGACAAAATCCACTTCACATACTGCAGATGAGTACGTGGAACTGCTAAGTAGCTTCCCTGCAGTGACTTCAATTTCAACCTGTAAACTAGAATAAAGTTTGTATTTAGAACTACTAAGTGATCTGCATTTGGAAAAAATCGTAACATTTCTGTCTGTGTTCCAATTTGGTGCATGAAGTTTTTTTTAATTGCATGGAAAATGAAAATAATAGAACAAAATCTGTTTGACAAATTCAGCATCAGGAAAATGTTTTAATAAAGATGATAAAAATGAATAAATGTAAACAAATTTAAGATCTCTCATTTAGCAAGGTATTTAATATTCTTCCAAAACAAAATATTTAGGTTTGAAAATATGGATGTTCTCCCAAAGGCACAGTTACACCAAACCAAATTTCATTCCAGTTAATATTTGTGGATCAGCCCTTCTTACATGCTCTGTAATACATCCTTGGTAATGGAGTAGAGGAGGAAAAGCAAGGGTGTTTCTGTTCAGGGTTTCCTCATGACATAATGGTGCTTTTCTGGATCCATTTATTTTAATAATTATAGATTATGAGCATTGGGTATGTATTTTTCACCTTTCATCCTCTAGCTTATTCAATGCTTCCAACTATTTAACTGGGTTTTTTGGGTGCAAAAATAAAAAATCTCCAAACAGGTGTGTTAAACTTTTAATAGAATAATTTCTAGGTGTCTAAAGCAGTTATTGAGCAAGTATAGATTAAGTAATGAAGTTAGCATTTCAATGAAAAAATGACACTTTTACTTAGGGAAAACCAGAAACTAATAAAATCAATAACAATGTTGATCTGAAAGGGGAGCATAATTTAAATGGAAAAAAAAAAACACGTGAATTGCTTGAATTATCTGTTCAGAAGCAGGTAAGCAGTGTGATTCCCTGGAATAATCAGTAGGATAAATTTGGAACCATAATTTAAATATTTATTCTTTGAAATTAATGTATGACTAAAGTATGGAGAAAAGTTCTATTGTTTCACTTACACATCACACCTGGAGCAGATCTGTGCTCCTCCTTTTGTGGGTAACATGCAGTCAAATTACCACCAGATGTTCATGCTGTTAAAGAACAGTTGCTGGCTTGCCAAGAATGCCATTGTTCAACCTTTCCTTGATTTTCTTCTTGTTGTAGTATTGCCATTCAGCTATTTTCAATTAATTGCATAGATGAGCTGCACGGAATGTCCCTAACTAACATGTCACCTTTGTAATTTTTGAAAGAAGTAGAATAAAGCATATGAAGATGATGTTAAGATAGAAACTTAATTGCTTGTGTCTCTTTCCCTTTGGAACTAAGACTTAATCTTTAGGCCAAATAAAATCTGTTGGCGAGTGCTCCAAAGTACAATCAGAATCCTTTCCAGGCCAGTATGAGGGGCTTTAGTTGATCTGTTTCTATCAGAAGGGTTGTTTGTTGGAGTTTGAGCTTTAGATCTGACTTTTCTGTTTGCATCCTGAGGGTAAGACTGTTTCCCAGGTCATTTCATCCTCCAGTCCCGCTTCCTACTTTTATGGAGCTTGCACTGGCTGTGCCATGTGGGATGGGACCCACTGGATCAAGATAAGCACTGTCCTGGTGATCCTACACAGTTACTGGTACTGCCTGTCTAATTCCCCACACTTCAGCAGACCAGTGAAATTACATGTACAGACTAGACAATGATATCCAAAACGAATGCCAAAGGAAATTCTGCCAGTGTTTTCAAATGTTGATGCCAAATCTGTGTTTCCATATCTGTGTTGATTAGAGACGTACACACTCACCATTTAATTTTCAAATTAGCTATCGTGGGTATTTCCCAGGAACTCCAGTAGTATGGTAGGTAATGAACACACACGAAAACAAGACCTCTTAAGTGGTTTCACTTCATAAGTTAAATTTAGATACATAAGATACTTCTGGGCGAAAAGTTTAAATGCACACGTGACTTTTGAATGTCTAATTTCTATTCAAAGGCCAGATAACTGATCAGTAGAAATAATTTAATATAGACTGGTATTTTAGGTTCATAAAAAGATACAAATAAAATCACAAAACAGTGCCTTGATGTGATTTATGTATTACTGGTTGCATGATAATTCTCAAGAGCTAATGATCTTCATTTAATCAACATGTTTTTCTCGTAAATCAGAATGAGACACCTGCTATTTTGGAAAGAGCAGGTTAAATAATTAAGCGTGAACAGAAAATTGCCTACCTTTGTTTATTTTTATAATAACTTAGAATCTTTTGTTTATCCTTTGGTAGTATAAAATAAAGAAAACAAGTCCTGTCAGTTGTGTAGTTCTGTGACATTTAGCTGCACCTGCTAAATTGTGGGTCCGCTGCACTGTGAAGCAAAACTCTCATTAACTCCAGTGCAGTCAGGATTTTAACAAAGATGTCTAAATTCTGGCAAAGCTGTTGGATTCAGTGCAATGAAATTGAAGCACATGGTAAATATCTTACTGAAAAGGTCTGGGAGTAACTGTACTAGCGGCTTACTAAATTTTTTGTACCTACTGCCATAATGATGAATATTTATTAAAATAAGCATTTCTATTGCACACGGATACTTTAAGTTATTATTCAGCATCATATTTTTAAATTTCATTTCATTTTCAGTGGCAGCAAATTGATAGTTACGAAATATATCTTATTGTTATCTAAGATAAGTCAGAATTTCAGAGTAGATTTAAAATACATATCTAAGATCACAAACTTTTACCTTTTGCTACTCAATAGTTAGCAGATACTCACTCTCAGACCTACACACAAAAAAATAGAGGGGATTGGTTTTCAGAGATAATTCGCAATCCCTTCTACCGCATGTTCCCCATCTCAAATGGTGTACATTATCACCATCCAGTTGATGATGATGTAACTATTTCTAGAGGTAGAGGCTCAGACTTGAGTTGTGGAGATACCTTGTTCGCTCCTAGCCAAAATAGCAGCTATGTTGACAAGCATTTACACCAAGTGGCAGTGTGTTTGTGGCGCTGGAGAAGGCTTGCATCCACATGTGCAGAGCCTCAAGGAAGAGACTGTGTGTACATAAAGGAACCATCTCTATTTTTGTTATTAATATTTTTTCGTATTAGTAAATAAATCAAAAGCATTTTTATCTTTTGAATAATTTCCTAGTTTTGATGAGGACTGAAGATTCGGTACCGTTTGTGAAATGGGGATGCACTCTGTAGTGTGCTAGTCATGGGAAAGGCAGTAGAGAGCCATTCAAATTAGACTGGATAGAATTAAATATTCTCCTGGTCGTTGAATATTAGGACACTCCAATAGATAATCAGCATTATTTTCATTCTTAGATTATTCTCTCCCTGTATTGACTATGGGCCAAGGTTCAAGACAGTCAACCCATTCATTACAGAGGAGAGTTTGCTTGTGTAATAGCTAATGAGGTAATCTTTTTGTGTGTGTGATGCAGTCTTATAATAGCAATGCCAGGCGTGGTAAATTTGGTGATTGTCATTTTCAGTACAGTAGAAAGCTTATTCTGAAGAAGTGAATAGTAATTAAAAATTAAGGAAAATGGTGCACTGAATGGGAATACTATTTGCCACCATCATACTCTGAAAATTGGTATTTAATGGGATTGATGTGTATTTTTTCATTGACTATAGTTGGAGAGTTATGATGCATTGGTAGAAGGTCGTCTCATCCTGAATGAAACACATGATAAGATCTGGGTAAAACTAATTTGATAGTATACATACAGTTTCACCTTTCAAGTGCCTTTGAATACTTATTTTCCACAACACCATCTGCAGGTTTCTTCAGTAGCAAATAATCTGACTTTAGACTATTCTTGCTCTCATTTAGAGTTTAGATTTTACATTGCATAATCGCATGCTTTGTATCCTCTATTTTGATTATAATTTCTTCAAGATGAAGTTTACTACAGCCTGCACAATTTCCACATACTACAGAAATTAGCTGGAGAGTGGTAAATAATAAGCATCAGCATTGTCAGCGTAAACCCGGAAATCCTACACTATGACTTCGTTTGCCTTTTACGTCCTCTGCTGGGAGTGCCAGTTTCTCAAGGGATGCATTCCGCAGCTTGTTAAAGAGAGCCCTGAGGCCACTTCGATTTTACACTTGCGATCTTTCCACTGCAAGCCGGCAGCCTGAGTGTGATGGTAGGCACTGAGCCATCATCTCTGGCTGAATCAGCTTGCTGAGACGCCTTCATGTGGACAAAAGGGGGTGAGCAAACTGCAGCCCTACGGCTGCTCCAGAGACTGGTCTTTTACTGTGATATGTACATAGCCATTGAATTTTAATTTTCTCACTTGCTGGGCTTGTCTGTGAAACTCTAGTCACATCTAGAGCACTGCAGAAGCAGGAACGATGGTGAGCTCTCAGGAGTGTTTGAGAGGCACAGGAAGTTCATGTTTCTATTGCAGGTTGAAATACCCAGTTTTATTTGAGAATTGTAATTATACAGAGGTAGAGAAGCATATAAATCTTCCTTCCTTGAAATCACTGTATCTTATCCAAAGCGCAGCCCTGCCAATTCAGTAATCTGTGTGAAATCCGGCCTGGGCCATGCAGCCCACTCCAAAGCAGAGCCGTCTGCATCCCGTCTGGCTTGTCCTCTTGACAGTCTCAGCAGAAAGGTCGACTCCAGAGGCTGTCAGAGAAGTGAGATATCTTATTATCTCTCTGGGGAGGAAGCTGGGATAGGATGTGTGACTGAGACTGACAATTTGTTCACTAATATTCTCAATAGTCCAGGGACATGTACATTATTTGGGCAACAGCTGGCTGAGTCCTTTGCCAAGCTGGCTCAGTAATGGTCCTTGGTGCAATGCAAGAGAGCAACCAGAGATTATTTCTTTTATTCCTGACCAAAAATGTTTCAACATAGCTGGGAAAGCTGAGCAGTTTTGTGGGAAATTTAGGAAAAGATGGAATGTTCTGTGCTGGCAAAATTACATCTACAACAATGTCTGATGTTTCACCATCACTGCGCAATGTGAGGTGAGAAAACCAAAGTGCTGGCATAACTTTCCCTACTCTTCCTCTTTAAAGTTTTTAGCACCTTAAGTACAGTACATTTTCTAATTTGAAGTCCCTATATTTTTTTTTTTTACAGAGAGAACAGCTGAATGAAAGTGTAGGTACCAGAAGGTATCCAGGAGTAATAACCTGGTGGACCTTACTGGAGTTGCGTGGCACATGAGCAGTGCTGTAACCTATTAGAAAGGTTCTCTGTCTGACATGAATACTGCCCCTTCCCCTCTTTCTCTTGGTGCTGATTTACTGTTTCAAATTGGAATGGACTAAAAGACTCAAGTCTATTATCCTAGCTTTTAAGACCATGAAATCATGTTTAGTGCTTTGCTCTAGAGAGGGAAATGAATATCCCTAACATTTTCTTCCCGATAATGACAGAAATACAGATGGAGATTTCTGCATTAAGAAAAGTGGAGTAGGGAAAGTGTGAGGAGGAATGACAAAAATAGTAAAATCTTGTGCTTTAGTCCATCAACTGATTGCTCTTTGGGTTAGATAACTGCTTCCCATTTATGCTAGTGCACACTTAGATCTTTACATTTTCATTTATTTTTACTCATTTGCTTTGTAGTGCTTTGTCCAGTTGTGTTCTAAAAGTGAAGGAGACTTTTACTACTTCTGATAGGAGATTAATTATGGCATAACTCCTATTTCCTTTCAACTCTTTGTAATTGTTAGACAGCTCCTTAAACGATGTAAGTTAACATCTTCCTGTCACCATTTCAGAAAGCTGTAGCTCAGCTGTAGCTGTGTTATCCTGAGTGTGCTCTTATGGAGAAATGAGACAGACCCTGCTGGGGCAGCCTGGATTTGGGAAGTCTGAGTGAGCAGATCTATGTAGAGGTGCTGTGCTCACTCCCAAGCAGAATCCCAGGGAAATAGAAGAGAACTGCAGGAAAATTTCTCCATCCAGGAGAAGAAAGAGCTCCAGCAAGCTATTTCTGCTATCTGGCATGGGTGGCAGGACCAAAGCCCTCAAGGGGTTGCAATTTAAGTTACCAGTTAATAAATTAGTAAACTTGTAGGAAAAACTTTGAAATTTCTAAATTAGAACAGCTTTGTGTTATCATGGCAGTACATAGAAGAGGAATGTACCTTTCAAAAACCTGGGTGCGATGGTTTAGTTTTGCTGTGAAAACTAAGCTGACAGCGCACCTGGATTCCACAGTGTGTCTGGGTAGAGCCCCAATACAGTCACTGGGACTTTATTCAGCTACATTCTCTGTGATTACATGCATTTCCTTCTATATAGCTAAATCTCTGATGTCTTTGTGAAGTAATTCAGCTCCTTCCCTTGTGTTTACGTCTTTCCAACATGTACAGAAGTGACTTGCTTAGGCAGTAGACAGTCACGTTCTTCTAGCTGAGCTAGTCACAGACGTTACTACCTGTGGCTGATGGTCGCTGTCCACCTTGTCCTCCCACAGCTCTGCAGTATTTCCTCACCTGCTTCAGTTCAAACTCAAGAACTCAAGTTTAACTGCACTATATATTTTGCTGTCGTATTTTTTTTCTTGTAAATCAGTCCTCCAGCAGATTTTTTAATATTCAAGATCTGTCTACTTTCTCTGTCCCATCTAAAGTGCTAGCTTGGGGATATCAGCAGCTGTAATAATGAGGCAGGATCCTGCACAATTGCATGGTAGGGAAGAAATCTGTGATTTTATAAATGAATAGTGACTGTTGAGAGAGTTGAAGATTTTCATACATTGATATACTAAAGTAATCGGGACAACTGAAAATCGGCATGAGTTGAGCGTGACTTGGTATGATATCCGACGACAAGATTAGGAAAAGAGGACGATACATTGATAAAAGATGGAGATTTTAATTATCTGGGCCAATCCAGAGTGCCTGGTCACTTTATTCTGGAGTTGAAGAAGGTAGGAAGATAGATTTTGTGCAAACGCCTGCACTCCTAGTTTGTGCTAGTTGCTCCTTTCTGCACAAATATACAACATGCAATAAAGCATAATTTAAAAAAAATCCAGGTTGTTTTCGATTAGGCTGATTAATCCATCAATATCAGCATAACAGTAGAGATCTGCTCTCTCGGGCTCTGTCTTCATGTTAATGTAGCTCTGTGTAATAACTGAGAAGTCCACCTTCTCAGCAGAGGTAATTTCCTTGTGTCTGGTGGGATGCTACTGTGACCGTGCTGCTTCCATTTCTGTAGCTACTGTGTCGTAAGATCCCCACCTGGTTTTTGGTTAGTTTGTGTTGGACATTAGAAGGGAAAGGGAAGTAGACCACCTGTGGAAGTCAGAAAGTACAGGAATTACCTGTGTCTACAACTTTGCAAGCCATTTTGAATAGGGAATCTTCTATATAATGAAAGATTGTCTAGAAGAGTCACAGTTTACATTATAAAACTAGTGCAGAATAAATATTTTCTTGAAAGCACTACTAACAAGAGCATAAACTTTTAGAAAAGCAGTGGAAATCTTGCTCAGCTGATGCGTGACTTATCTGGCATATTGAAATTTGGTCTGTATCTGTAATATCTTTGTAAATGACTATTTTATTTAATTAGCAAACACTTAATTAGACAAAGATTTGTCTAGCACCTCCTGTTCATTAAATCAGAAAGCATTCTCTATTTTAATTAGCATGACATTTTCTATAATCAATTTAATGAAATGCCATCTGCAGTTCTAATAATACTATTTACAGCAAAGGCTGATTGACATATGTGTTCACAGCAAGGTATCAACCTTCTCTTATGTTTGTATTTTAAAAAAAAGTAAAATATAAGGAAAAGGAGGACTGACTTGCTAATGCTGCTGTTTGTGCTGCAAAGCAGAATTTCATTTAAACAAACCAATACTTAGTAAATATTTTCAATGGGAAAACAAGCATTTACAATCTTCAGGTTAACACTATGAGTAATCTCAAAAGACTGCCCTGAGGCCTCCTTATTCTAGGTATTGTGGAGCAGATTTTCAGCACTGCTTGGATGTCTCTCCTCTTTCCTTTACTTTTTAAATGCTACTTACGCTCTCAAGACTGTCAGATAGATTGCCTTAATAGCTGATGCTTTCTATTCACAAAATTGCCTGAGTACTGACGCTGCTGTATCACCAGCAAACTCCTCGGGCCCTGCCCTCGAACAGGAGCCCCAGGGCTCATCAGCTGGGCCTCCTCCAGCCAAGCGAAAGGCAGGCTCTGCTAGAGGGATGGGAGGATGTATCTGCTCCTCTTGCTATGGTACTCGCTGGATAGGGAAAAGCCCCAGATTCGGGTCCCTGTTCTGTAGTATCATGAGAACAGAGGAAAAAGTGGACAAAAGTCCGTCAGGTTTCTGTCATGCTCATTATTTGTAAGTGAGGGGAGGTTAGAAAGAATGTCAGTGCCTAGTACTTCTGGGCTCCTTTAAGCAACTAGCTTAGGCTAAGATTTACAGTGCTATATACAAATTAGCCAGCAATTACTGTCTATGCTCTGTGTACCTTCTTTATAAATCAGTTTTTTCTTCAAACTATTCAATATCAGTATCAGTAAATTCTAAAACACTATTGAGCCAGGTCTTAGCAAGTTGGACTTGGCACGTCTCAAATCCATTGAAATCGATGGATCCACAGAAGTATATCTATCTCAGGAGTTACCATGAAATAAACCTTATTATCAACAAGTAATCCAAATTTACCAAATATTCTACCAAAGTACTTTTGTTTGGCAAACAAAATTTACATTAACAGTACTGTGAATTTAGTAGGAAGTAGGTGGTTTTTCCCCAGAGGACTACTATTGATTCTGTTACTCCTTGTCACTATTAGCACCTGCAGAGATTATTCAAGTTAATCTCAGTGAACGTGGTGGCAATGTAGATTTACAAGCTAGGCAGCTTTTAGTTTTATGATAAGCTTGGATTGCTGTGATGACTATTAAAGGCTAGAGGAAAAATACAATGTGTATTCATAGGTTAAAATTCACAGCTTAAAAACTCTGTGAATAGAATAGAATAATAGTCAATAAAATAAACCCACTGGTAGCAACACAACTCTTGCATGGCAAAGGTGAAGCATGCACAGAATACTGGAGGCTCAGATTCAGGAATCTCCTAACGGCTGGGGGGTTTTTGTGGACGGCTGTGGCTGTGAACCCATGCAGGGCAGGGTTCCTGCTTTTATGCTTTAACAGGGAAACCCCAGTTGTTCCTGAAGCTCTTGGATCTTTCCAAGTACAACACTGATGACTCTTAGTACTTTGTTAACTGGTCACGTCTCATATCTCTATTGGTCTGGGGTCTCTTGTAATATATCCCAGATGGAGAGACCTACAGAAGTAACAAAACATTTCATGTCACCTTTGTTCGTTCACATGTAGGACATGACTACCTTTCTCTTGATTCTTACAGCTGAAATATGCAGTTAATAGTGTGTCAACAGTTTCAGGCACACAGGGAGTCTCTTGGAGTGACTCCGTGGGGGGGAAGTGATAAGTAGCCTGGAGCTTTTTGTGTCATGTACAGGTCTGAATATGCAATACCACCAATAAAAGAAGAAAACTTCCAACTACTAAAAAGTTGGATCAATATTGAGGAGAAAGCGAATAGGACTAAAAATCAAGAGGCTTGAGTTCCTCAGCGTGCTATTGATGGGCTGTGTGACCTGCGGCAAATCACTTCAGCTCCTTGTGCATCTTCTTTATCTATTATCTTTTGTATTGTCTTTTCTAATTCTTTGGAGCAGGAAACTGACGACATGTAATAAAGTTTTTAACACAACAGACTTGTGCATCTGTAAACAAGGAAAAGGTGGTTTTCTGAGGAAATAGTTGCCCTACTTTAATATTAATTGTATCCTTATCAAGTAAGGTGCAATGGCTCGCTCTAAGTAAATCTTGTTTTTCAAGTTGGTGAAAGAAAATTAATGTTCATTTGGGGAACACTAGTGAAAGAGAACAAAGAAACAGCTCAGTGAACTAACGTCGCACAACTCTTGTTTGAAATAATTAGATAATTTATTTGGTAAAGCAATTGCAGTCTAGATACCACTTCTCATAGCATTGCTTACAGATACAGGCATTTTGAGTAAAGGTAATAGAGGCTGGCTCTAACCAATAGTAAGTTTTTAAGTGTTTGGAATATGGAGGTTTAGTCACAACTTAGGTTTGCTTTAAAGTATATGGTAACTTGCCCTTTCAACCCAGTCTGTGTAATTTAAATTACAGGATGAGTTGCTCAAGTTCAGTGATGTGAAATCAGAGCTTATACTCATCAAATAAATCACCACCATTCAGTGTCCTGCTTCCAGAAGGCTAAATCATTAAAGACCATATAGGCCCTGGGCCAAATTCTTACACTACCACAATTTGAGGCTTGATTTTCAGTGGTGGTGATGTAATTAAGGATGAGAGTTAGTCCATTTTTTCCCCCAAATAATACATAATTTTTCATTAGAATTTAAAAGGGCTTGAATTTTTTTAGATAATGTGGACATATATGATGCCATGTGAATGTAGTTGGAACAGCAAGTGCTGCAAACGAATTCTGTAGCACTTAGGACATGGCAGAGTGTTGTCAATTCAATAAATGAGGGTAAAAAAGTTATTGCAGGATTGATGGGGGTCAAGCTGCTTGTCAAATATGAAGAGTTTTGCATTGATTTCTTTGCATTTTATGATATTTTGCCTGTATTTTGACATTCCCTGGAATAATATATATTAGGTCAGGCACAGTATAGAGCTGCATCTCCTGCAAACAACACATATCCTGATCCTGAGCAGAACCTTTACCAGTGTTGAACTAAAACAGGAACAATAGCCTTCATAAAACTGTTTATATGAAATGCTGCTTTCATTTTAAAAACACTTGAGATTATGATGATGCCATATTTACTTAATAGTTGCATCACTGAGGGCTGTATTTATGATATTGATATATACATCCAAACTGTGATTTAAATTATATGGCTTAATCATTTCAGCAGAACATGTGTTCCACGTTCTTTGCCTAGAGGTAGAGCACATGATGAAAAGATTTACTTTTAAAAACATACAATAGCATAAGAATTTGGACATTTAGCCTCACAATGATAAAATAAATTACTGTTGGTTCTACAGCTAATACAAATTTGTAAGAAGATGTAATATATACAGCTAATACAAATTTGTAAGATGTTGCTGACTCAAGTGAAATTATTATGCTGCAATAATCACAGAAGAACTTTGGTTTTAAAGTTTGTTTTCATGTAATATTTTATTTAATGTTGCATTATTTGTGAAAGCCAAATAAATTGTAGAGAAGCTGTTCAGCAGCAGGTTTGGTCTACAGAGCTGTTTGTCCAATAGGCAGCCTCCCTTAGAGTCAGGTTTAGAAATAAGCTCAAAATCAAGGTGGAGTAAATTATTCCCAAAGATAGTTACCCATAATAATAGCCTACCATACCTTTTTCTGTCTATCATCAGAGTGAATGCTGAATCACCGGGTTTGTTACCTTATTCAAACAGACGTTAAGTTCATCTTCTAACAAACCCAATGAGTTTAATTGAGCTAGACACTGCAGTTCTGATGAAGAACCTTAAATATGCAACACAGAGAACAAGAAAGATATTTATGGCAGTCTTTGTGGAAACCCCTGCAATCTAGTGAATCACTTTGGTAAGCTGTACCTGAATGACCTCAGCAGGTAAACTAAACCACCTGCTGCAGGGTAAGGCAGGGGAGGGGAGAAAGAGAGGTAATCGATTTTGTCTGCCTGGGAAAAATTTCTCTTCTGAGATTTGTGGAATTTGCATGCTGTGCCTTTGAGCATCATACCAGGCATACACCCACGCGGATTCTCTGAATGAGGCTGCAGCACTAACCAACCCCAGTATCCCATCTGCAGCTGAGATCAATATTTGATAGTTTGTAGGAAAGTGGAGTAGAAGGCACAAACAGGAGACGAATTATGCATCAGAAGAAAAAATAAATATCCCTTGATCCCACAGGCAGTCAACTAAAAAAACCCCAAGGTTTGAGATTTTTATTGAAATTGTCTTAGCACAGAGCTACAAACACGAGTTATATTGTGCAGACAATCCTGCATTCCCAAAGATTCACTGCAGAAGAGGATGAGAAAATCAATGGAGGGAGTTAAATCCACAGATTCCAGGCCAGAAGAGATCGCAACAGCCATCCAAACTCAACCTTTTATATTTTTACCCACATTCAGACTAAACTAATTCTTGACATAAAGATCTAAAGCACACCTTCAAGAAAAAACGTCCCAGGGCTGCCGATTCTGTCATGTCCTCTGCTGAGCTCTTCCACACATCCCAACCTCCATACCTGTCGTTAACTTTTCCCTAACAATATATATATGACCTAGATGTCTTTGCACTTTCTCTTTGTTAACCTGAATAATTTTAGCCATTCCAACCTTGCATTTTTATGTTTGCCTTCTGATCCAGGGTTACACTGACAATTTCTTAGCACTCCTCTACTCATTTCCCATTCTCGCAGTGTGCATTCCAGGAACTGGACATTTTACAATAGTGTCAGTCTCACCAGTGGTGTAAGCAAAGAGAAGATCACCGTAGGACTCTTACTTGTGATCCACTTATGTTGAAGAATTGCATCAACTCTTTTTGCCATGATATTGCATTGAGAACACATAGTAGAGTGTTTATCTGTATAAGCCCATAAGCTTTTCTTTCCATCACTGCTCTTCAATTCCAGTCTCCTGCCTATAATAATGATCGGTTAACCAGGTGAGACAGATCACTTGGTAGGAGTACCCTGTCTTCCTCTTTATTTTTCTTAATGATACTATTTTTATTCGTTGTAATGTGTTGCCCATTAATTCTGTGTAATGTAAGCTTTGGAATCACAATGTCATAAAATAAATCAAATACCTTGAAGAAAACCCAATATACAGTTTCAGCGTAGTTGCCTCTATCAAACCTAAGCCTGTCAAACATTGTTTAACAACGTTGTTCTGCAAAATGCTATCAGGTATTAATTATATTGCTAGCCGGTATTTTGTAGGAAGAATCCTGGATTTATTGTGCCACTATTTTATTTGGGACTGATGTGAGGATAACTTATGTACAGACCCTTGGGTGTCTGTTTTCGCCTTTTAGCAGCACAGAACAATCTTATTTATCCAATGCTCTGGAGTTTCCAAAGTTTTCAGAAATTTGAGAACTATTACAAACAGGAAATTTTGTTATTTTAAGGACTGTTTTGTGTACATCATCCAGGGCTGGTGACTTGATAACTCATGTTCTTTAGAGAGGCTTCCTCACGTTCTCCTTTGCTCAAGACAGAATGCTTTCTATTTTAGTGATGTCCTTAGATGGATAATGTGGCTCTTCAGTGCTGCAATTTGTGCCCAGCCAAGAGGTTTTTATGTGATACTACTCTTTGTTTTAAATTAAACGGGGATTTCTTTGACGTAAGAACTCTACTTCTCTGAATGCTTTGTGAAATGTGAGGGATCCCTGAACTTCTTTGTGGTGAAGACATCAAGATAATAAACAAAATAAATCAATCAGTTGTGTAAATGGACAATGTTAAGGACTAGGTATTATTTTCTTCTGTAGACTTTTTAACCCTAGGTAACAAAAATTTCAAAACAAATGTATGTTTATGGCTCTTATTTACATTTGAGCTATCAATGAAAAAAATCATCATTATGTTGTGTGACCATCAACTATCACATTATCCAGCCTGACAAGCTATTGATTGGAATGAGACTTCCATATAAATTAATATGATTACTTTTGAAGACTGTATTTATGCTCAATGCTTGCATAGATTTTGATATAATCTTTTATCTGAGAATCTCCATGCATTTTGCAAGTGTTCGTTTAATTTATGCACTTCAGGAGTTAACTACTTAATCCAATATAGAGATGAAGGCCCGAGTTCAGTGAAAGGTATAATTACTGTCCAGTAAAGGCTGCCTTTTGAAGAAGTCTGACTCTCAGTTTTCTGTTCTGATCATTTGAATAAATTTTCTTCTGACTTGAGAACAAAGGCTTTAATTTATGTCATTCACAGTATTTGCTATTCCAAATGCTGTTTCACGCCGTGTGTGTGACTTGCAAGAAGAGCCCTAGGGACTGTGTATTTTACTCAGGGTCCTGTTAGCAATTTTAAGGGAAAGTTCTTTATTTGGGTGAAATGTTCTTGGTAGGATTAGTTAATGAGGCATGATGCTGTAAATCCTGTTGGCCAAATGTACATGGCATGTAGAAAAGTAGATAACTGAGAAGGACTTGCATTCTGATACTGTTGTTTGGATTTGGGTAGCATATTACTCTCACCTATGGACCAAAAATGCATTGTTCAGAGCACTGTTCAAGCAGGGGGAATGAACTTGGCTAGTTGTTGACAGCTGTTCAATGTCTCTTGAGTTATATGTGCCATTTCTCACATTGTGGTTTACTCATAATTGGGAACAGCTCTTTGTCTAGACAATTTTCTTTTTTCTATAAAATTGCTTAGCACCGTGGTACAACATCATTGGGGATTTTCAGTGCTAGGGTAAGTAAAAGGATATATGCAAAAAACCCTAACAGAAGTTGAAAAAACTTTAATATTCTGTAGTAGCCAGTAATCTGAAACCACAATAACTTTCTACAAAGTGTTATCTCTTTTTATTCAAAATTAATGTTTGAAATCTTTTTCTTTAGAAGTTACTATTAATTCCACACTTCACAATCTAATTTTCCTTCCTAAACAGCAGCTCCGATAATCCTGTCCTAAACTCCATCAATCCCACCACACTTCCCAGCCTTGATCCTAAAATAGTTTAGTAAGCTCTGAAAATGAGGCTTCATTAATTTTACAGAACATACCAGAGGACATTCACTAGTGCTGTATATCTAGAGTTTCTGTGGAGTCAATTAAAATACAGCTACATTTTTCTGAGTAAGCGAAGCTTATTTTTTATGATACCATACCCTTTTTCTCCAGTCATATTTACTTCCCACTTCATAAAATTCAGGGATCTGTAATGAATTTCTCAGACATTACTGAGGATTAGTAAAGTTCTTTTGTGTTTCCTTTAGGCTTAATTTACAACTTGCCTTATGCTTTCTACATTTTTATAACAAAATAGTTTCATCTGATTAAATATGAATCTCTTACATGGGTTTTAAATAATGTGAAAGAATCAGCACTCAATCTATTCAATCTCTTATTAGAAATAGTGGGAAATTTGGAACCTTTTTTTTTTAAATCAAGGCTTATGTAGTTATTGTGTATTTCTTGGTAATTTTGCAGGTATTGATACAAACAGATACAAAGCCTTTTTCATAGGAGCCACAATTAATTTTGTAATTTTTTTTTTCTTTAGTTCAGGTGTATTTGATTATTTTTCTTATGGAAACTTATAAATCAAGTAAGTGGTAGAAGGAAAAAATTACAACAGTTCATCCCACAGTGTTTTAAATGTTCTACAAATGGACCTATTTAGCTTTAACCCTCCTTTGCTGACATTCAGCTTTTGTGATGATCTGGTATTCTGTGGCCCAGCACTAAACACACAGGACATGGACGGTCTTAAGATATAGTACGTATCTTTGTCAATCCAGTTACCAGAGATACAGAATAGTACAGAAGTTTTGCTAGAATCACTTCTAACGAGATCTGTGAATATGGTGTCCAGCAAAAGCTTTTTTCTTTGCAAAACTTTACTTTGGTATATGGCCCTTTTCATAGTGAATATGGTTGGACCATAAGGTGTCAGAGTGGCAGTGATATCTAGGTGAGAGCGGTTTTACGTTCAAGATGTCACTTCAGCAATCCCATTTTTGCCACAGAAAATGTTTCCATTTAAGTGAAATCATATTTTTGAGTGAGGTGAACATGTTATATGGCATAAACTGGTATTTTTGAAGCTCATGAGGCAAACCAACAAAACTAGATATTATGAGTGCGATTCTCTCAGTCTTGTTTGCGTATTGTAATAAAGATATTCTAATGACTGTAATATGCTGGTTTTCTCTACAGATGTTGTATTAAATAACGTGTTTGCTAACTGTTAATGCCTTTGTTGTTGCAGATACAGCAGTGGTGTATAAAAATAGGAATGGACATGTTGTTGAACTGAATGTAGAAACAAATACAACTACATTATTATTGGAAAATACAACTTTTGTAAGTAATATATATTATTTACTCATTTCTTAGTGGAAGTCTGCTAGCATTTTTTCCTGCAACAGGAGTGAGAGAGTATAATACTGAAAGGTTACAGAAAATACATTTATAACCTAGAGTAGATTATACATAAATGGAAAGTATAATCCATTCCTCTGTCAGTGCACGATTTCTGGCTTATACTTGTTGTTTTATTCAACCTACGTGTAAATGACCAAGATGTTGGAGGAGATGTTGTTGGCTGTAGTCTATGCTTTGTTCAGGCCACTTGAAGGATCATGCTCGGCATATGTGCTGGTGAATCTACCTGATGTCTATTATAATAAGAGATACCATAAAATGGGGGAATGATACTCAAAATATTGAGAGCTTTTCCCTATTAGAAAAGCAGAAAAGTGTTCAAAAGTCATATGAAGATTTTCTTTTAAGCAATTAAATATGCAAAGAAAAATTTATTTCCTGGTCCTGTTAATCTCTGGCTTACTTGTTCCTCTGTGCTTTAATGGCAAACTAGATGGTTGGGGATTATTCCTCTTGGCCAGTAAATAGTGTATAGATGAGTGGTTTGCACATGTTTCTGACTAACAGTAATTGCTAAGAAATGTTTTAATGCCTTAGTCTATATTTTCTCTTGCTTTGCTTGGTGCTGTTGTTCTCAGTGATACCACTTACAGCCTACCCTGTAATTCTCGTTTATCAGGGTTTTGCAGCATAAACGTGTGGCTTGTCAATCTTTCCTCATAAGTACTCCATACAGACCAGTGGCTGTTACTGTTAATCCCTGTATTTTTAATTTAGTAAAATCTTTTGCACCTGTAGATCCAAAAGGATGACTCATTTTCATCAGTGGTCTTTGACAAAGGTTGATTTTATTCCAGACCAGTTCCTGGCCTTTGCTGATACAGAGTCCTCATTTCAAAGCATAAAGCCCCTGGTGACTTTTTCTTCTAATTCCTCGAACTAGAAAGAGGAGAGCAGAAGTTCAGGAGAAAGAACTTGACGCTGACTTCCTAGGTCAATGTAAAGATGAAGGAGAAGGGAGGAGAGAACTGTATTTTAATGGAGTGTGTGTGAGGCTCCCTTTCTGTAAGTTGCACCCTTCCATATGCTGGGATGTGCCTCAGGGTACCTCCTAGCCCAAAAAAGACTGGCAGACACAATTAAAAGTGGGTGAAAAGGTGAATTTCTGTAAAGTACAAACCACAATGTATTGCAGATGCATTTTTCCTCTTACCTGTGTATGTGTGTGTGAGCACTTGCCTGGCTAAGTAGAGGATTAACTGTGTCAGGCCTACGTATTGCCTTTAGTGTATAACTTGAATGCAAGCAGCTGCTTGGACGTCCCTGGCTATAAAACTTGACTTTAATGACAAGACTTGAGTTTTCTCACAGATGAATTCATACGCTTTTGGCTGCAAGTATTTGGCTCATGCTATGTCAAGTGTAATGCCAGCATGACAGGCTATTCAGGCCATTATGCTAAACCAATCTTGCCAAGTAATGATGGATCAGTATGGACAGGCTGCTTCACACTGCGAACGTCGCCTCTTTTCACAAAGTTGTTCTTCTCTGGGCTTTTTATGGAACTGATTTATCCTTAAGCCATGCAGACTGAGAGAGCTCTAGATACTAGATATCTACTCTTAATTAGAAATGTGGGAAACTGATCCAAAATGGATAATATTCAAGCAATCATTTAGCAATTAGGTATGGAACAGGGACAAATAAAAACATGTGTGTGTTTTCCTGCAAAGCTCCTCTCTGTACACAGTCAAAAGCTAAGAGTGTTAGAGGTAAATAAAGTGAATTCCAGCAATGATTATTCATATGGAAGTAGAATAAAAAGCTGAAAACAGAGCAGTAAGTTTGTTGGTGTGTGTTTGGCAGAGAGCAATGGGAAATGTTGCTGTGCCAAGTTGTCTGTTGACAAGGTGGCCAGCAATCCTAACAGATCGTAATGTTACAGAGGCAGACTGTACAGCCGAAATCAAAAGCTGTCCTGTTCTTCTAAGCTCCACTGTCCAAAAATTCACGCTGCTAAATGTACTCTTCCAAAGTTAGACACCTGGATTGTTAATCAAACATTTTTCTCGCTCAATGTCACATCTGCTTAATCACTGGTGCATAATTAGAATGGTGCTGGTTTAATGACTCTGCAGAGATGTCTTGTATTAATAAAAAACATAGCACAGATCCAACATAGGCAGTGGCAATGCAAGTTCCTTCATTCTTCTCTATCAAAAGGTTTTAGTCATGGAAGAATCACCTTTCGATGGGAGTTATTAGTCTCCTTTCAATCTGTGTTCCCTCTCCTGTTTGCCTCTCTGTTCAAGCAGCCTGCCGAAGTCGCAGGTTTTTCTTAGTAATGTTGATAATTGTCCATTGAAAATTGAACTGCCATGATAAACTCATTGCGCAGAGGCAAGGGGCTAGTAATGACTCTTTGTCACCACTGATTGGGCTGTATTTGAACCAGCAGCTCAGAAGAGATTTTCTTTTTTCCTCATTACTAATCCCCTGAAGCAGTCTTCCACTGTGTACAGATCACTGGCTCTTCTTTTGCATCTTAGAGACTGTCATTTTTGTGCAAAGTACATTTCTTTTATCCTTCTTTGTGTTGCTTATTGCCTAAAAGTCAAAGATAGCCCTACTGAAGAGCCACTATGCTCACTATGCATGTGTATCAGCCAAAAAGCAGACTGCAGGTTTTTTTGAAAACATATGTTATATATAAAAAAGATTTAAAAAAACCCACTTAAAAAAATACCATTAAAAATAGCCATGCACCTGGAAAGAAGAAAGGCTTTTGTTTTGTTCTTCTAAGATGCCCATTTCTCTTCCATAAGGAAATATCTATCCAAAGTTCCTGAGTTAAAAGTATTTTTTTTCCAGTTTCATTAGGTTTTATTCAGACAGTAGAAGAAATTACTGCACTTCATTTGTCCGTTTCAAATGGAATCCTTTTCTATAATCAATCTATTAGTAAAACAATCTGGCCTTTATGTAATTAAATATTAGCACAACAATATTATGGATAACAGATACACTGATACAAGTGAAAAGAGTAGCTTGTAAAGCACAAAGAATATCTATTAACATCTCTGGAGATAATAATTTAAAGACATTTTCTAATACATATTTGTCCTCTGAGTGTATTCGTGTAGTGCATCCTGTTTAAGCTGTCTAATAAACAGTTAATATTATGAGCCAGCGGCATATAAATGTTAACAGCTGGAGGCTGGGCAAGGCTTCTATTAAATGGAGCCAAAAAAAGCCCTAGACATTAATCACTGTGTGGCATCCTGATGTTTGCGATGCTGCTTCGATACGTGATTACAATATGTTCTCTATCATCTATCTGAGGTGCCTATCACCATAACCGTAAGTGACATGCCTACCAGTTCTTCAGCATTTAGCAATACTTTATTACACATTATAGTTCCAAAATAAGTAACTTTATGCCACATTTATCTAAGTAATTTTGGTGTTTAACAAGCATTTTGTTTATACCTTTTGCTGTCAACTATTACATAAAGTCACTAAGAGCAGGTTACCGGTTCACACACAAGCCAGCCACAGGATCTGGCTACACTGGAGAGGAGAGCATGGAGGACCACATGGTTTCTTCTGCTCAGGGGAGGTTGTCCATCTGGTCCCTTATCATGCTTCTAGCTCAGCCTCTCTAGTCTGTTTTGCAATCCTTAAACCCAAACCAAAATGAAAAAAGCAAACACAGCGATGAGAGAAAACGTGCGTAGGGACTGTGTGTTCTGTTATGGTACTTTCCAAATGTGTTGAATCCTCTGAAAGAAATCTTTAGAAATTTTGCCTTCATTTTTCCCTTTTAAAAAAAGCTGCAATAATTATGAAAGTGGTATGACTTTTATTTGTTAGCCCTCAGTTCCACTGCTTTTGTGGTGGACAAATGCAAAATTATTCCGATGCCATGCAAACACCCTAACAAACACTCAGTCCAGGATCCTGGGTCAGAGATGAATCTAGCGTGACTCCTTAAGCCTTTTGAGTGTAGATGATGGGTTATATTTTGAATCATCAAATAAGAGGCTATTGATTTGTTTGCAATGCCTGACGATGCAAGTATAATTGTTTTCAGTTTGGAAATTCTAGAATAGGGTCTTGTATTTACAACAGCTTCCCCCCCCCAGCTGTATGCTTTGGACTCTTTTTAAACCCAGCAATTCCTGACTTGCTCTCCCCCTTGATTTCGGTGCCTTTCCACAACTCTTTTCAAGCTCAAGGGGAAACCGCATCCTGGTGCACAGCAAACAAATACTACTAAGTTGCAAACCTGTTTCCAGGGGCTTGCCGGGAGTATACCGTAGAGTATGTTGTATCGTCATATTACTGTGGACCATCTTTTACACAAGGATGGAAAGAGAAAAGGATTACTTCTTGCTGCCTGCTAATTAGGGGATGGCGTCAGAAGGGTGAGCAGAGCAGGAGTAGTCTTGGCTCATGATTAGGCTGTGGCAGCCCAGCTGTGAAAACCCTGTGGAGGCCTTGCAGCCAAAAGCAGAGAATGAGAGTTTTAGTCCGAGCAGAGCTTTTGGCAGGGGCTGTTTTGTGCTGTTTTACAGAGCGTTGTTCATAAACAGCCCTTCTTGTTGATAGTTCTCTTCTTTTTGACTTTTTTTTTGTTTTGTGTTCCCCACCACCGCACCCCCTTCCTCTTTTGATGGGAAACTCAGTGTGGCATCTTAGTGCAATTATAGTTCCTTTGTTGATTAATGTAGATTTAATTGCAAGAGTAGTTTACATGCTTATATTTTAAGACCCTTGCGTAAGAGATTAATGAAAGGGTGAATAATGGTAAATACATTAAACAACATTATATAACCACATAAATATTAGTAATTGTTGCAACACTGGACATTTTAATGACCCACACGTTGTAAATAGGTGATTATGAACATTGTAACATTATCTCTGCTCTTCCATGCTCCTCTAAATGTTAAATAAGCCCCTCAGCAAAACCTTTTTAGTAGAGGGGTTTTTATGTTAGGGTTTATTGTTGTAGTGCACCACTGTGCATAAAGATGGGAAAGCCTGACAGATGGAAGGGTTTGCAGTCACTGTGGTTTGGTGGTGGCCATTGGTTTTTGTCCAAGTGAAGGAGGTTTCAACACACAAAATGCAGGGGACAGTACTCCAAACTGTCAAGTTAGGGTGGCTCTGTGTGGATTCTCTCTAAAAAATACTCCTGATGAGATCATTCCTTGATACAAAAAAAAGTTAAGGGTTAACTATACCAATGATGGGGAATGGGTGGGAGGAAATTTTGTGATTTACTGGTTAGAGGTTATTTTCTACTAGGGAGGCAATGGTGTGAGGCTCCTGTGAGCTGCACAGGTCTCTTCATGCCTTTTTTGTATCCTACAGTCACCTCCTCATGTGTGTGAAAGTATCTTGGGACTACATGAGGAGTTTCAAGTCAGTTTGGGGGATTTGTTTTGCATTTTTGAGAACCACCCATCCAGGATGGCCATTGTCCATAGGGTAGAGTTCAGCTTAGATCGTGTTTTAAGGCACATTCATCTTTTACACTTGATAGGAAACCTGAGGGCTAACAGTTACAACACATAGCATTGCAGTGTCTTTGGATCTAGATTAAATGCTCGGGTGACAAAAGAAATAGTGCATTAAGAAATGTAACCTTGGAAACCCACGTTTTTCAACATTCTAATTATCGTGCCTTTTCCTAATTATGACCTGACTCTCTTCTCAGAGGTCTCCTGTTTTCACTACTACAAGGCTTGCTCTTCTGCTAGGCTGCACTCTCAGCTGCTCTCTCATCTAACCTCCCTGTGATCCATCTTCTCCTTTCAGTCGCAGCAGTGGCAATGGGAGGAAAATCCCATTGTTCCCTTGCTTGCTGGTACCACCTGAGGAAACTGCTACATGCCAAATACCTTATCATTTTGCAGCTAGTGTATTTCTGTCCCATCTGATTCCTCTTATGCATTGCCATTTGGCCAATGCCTGTCCGATAAGTTGAACTGAATACCTATGAATGCTAATGAACTCCCATACGTGGATGTTCAGTTATACCACTAGGTTAAAATTCTGATACGGATGTAGGTATGTGATATAGAGAAATGTGTAATTTCCTAAGCAGTAGTATTACCACCAACCTTTAAAGTAACAGTCTAGAGGTCTCAAAATATTTTATCCTGGATGAATAACAAAAATTTTTAAAGCCTAAATGTGTGTTAAGTGAGCATTAGTCAATAATTGGAGAAGGATAAATAATAGGACTGTGGAAGATGTAAGTTTCTGGGAAAAACAGAAGTACAAGAAACTGAAACAGAAAGAGGGGTAAAACTAAAGGGAAAAAATAAACAACAAATAAGTAAACTCCACAGAAGTGAAAATTTTCTCTAACTGGTTTTAACTGTGATGTATTGTTTCACTTAAAACTATCCAACTGAAACTATGAAAAAAAGACTACTATAAAGTGTTTGACAGTTGATAAGGATATATTCTTACAGCTCTGGGCTAGACTATATTATAGGTACCTTCTATCTGTCCGCTCTATAGCATATTTTTGAAAGACTATGAATAAGGCACTGATTTAAATGTTATAGTAGTTAAAATCCACAAAAATACAACATTTTATAGTAGGTGAAAGAATAGAGCAAAGATGAAGGGAGTAGCCAGTACGTCAATAACTCAGAACCAGGCTTTAAGAAAATGGAAGAAATAAAAGGGAGCTGATACTGAGGGGCCCTTGCTGAGGATGCAGAACCTAAACCCAGCCTAAAATTTCTCTTAAACACAATCATAACAGGCATTTCTTTTAACAGCAGAACGCACATAAAATGCAAAATGAAAAAAAAAATCATCAATGCAAAGTATTGACATTGGAAATCAAACTTGAGAATATATTGTTCATCAGAATTTTGTTTTCCATTTTAATCATCCATATGGAAAGGTGGGGGAAAAGCCAATTGTGTGTGTGTAGGTTCTCCCTTATATTAATTTGTTGCAGAATCATTTTTTCTTCGCTTTCACTCTTACAGTCTCAGGCTATTCTCATCTTCTCTTCTTTCCATGCAAAACTATGTTTAGCAAGACATATTTGGAACGTGGATGAGAGAAAGAAGCTGGAAAGCTGAAGGGCAAAAGACTGTTTAAATGCACCGTGTCCTTTTGCCTCCATTTGGCTTTTTATCCTTGCAATCTGTGGTGACAGTGAGACTAGCAGTCATTGCTTGTCCATGGGATCATCACATCATGCATCACTGTCAGGAGAAGAATTAAAACTCTTATCACGTGAAGTATTTCAAAGAAACCTAGAAATGCAATGTTCAATGTAGTTAGACCTAATTATACAGTCAGTGGGGGTTTTGGTTGGGTGAGGAACGCAAGGTCAGATATAGGATCATGCTTTCATGTCTGAAAAAGTGAAATGATGTCAAATTCAGCAATATAGGAAAAACGGATGGCAGATTTGTGAATTAAGAAGGGAAGACAGTGTACAGGTGTTTAAAAAACATTTTTTTGGCTCAGAATTATGCAACAGTGTGAAATATAACTAATTTAGGGATTCCAGCAATTTATCTAGTCAAAGTGTTTTCTAGTTGCATACAGCTGATGGTTTTCATAGGGATTTTAAGTCTTGATGTGGCTAGGGACATAAGGAAATTACCTTCCCTTTTTCCTTCTCTTCTGCCTTTCCTCTCTTGTGGTTTAGAAAGGGGATAAGGATAAGGCGATATGGAGCACACAGTGCAGCACTGTGTTGAATTACCCCCAGTCTCCTAAACAGCTGATAGTCTGCAGTGATGCAGAGGGAAAAGAGCCCTGCTTCTCCATCCAGGAACTGTGCCTAATTAGCCAGCTATATTTCTCCCTGTTTCAGAGCTTATTTGTCCAGAGCTACATTTCTTAGAGATCAAGCACAGCTAAACCATAGAGGCATAGTCATAAGGGGCAGCATTTAGGTCTGTCTTCCTGAACGAAGGCTCAACAGCTCCTGACAAAGCAAGAAGCTTGAAAAGTTGCAGATATGCAGACATGATAGCGGAACAAGCATCCTCCAGACTTTTGATAAGAAGACACCCGAGGTTTTTTAATTCCCAATGTTTCCAATATGGTGTTTTTCCAACACTTTCTTTAATACTCAAAAATATATTCTCCTGAGAAGAGAACAAACCCTTGGGGTCAGAGTCTTCACAAACTTCTTTTTAATGAATAAATATATCTAATCCCTGTTGTGAATGTCACAACAATCTCCCAAGGGCTTGAGTGGCATATGTCTCACCTCCTACCGCAGGGTCTGAAACTTTCTTTTAAGCCCATCACCAGCTGATCATATCTCCTCAGTCATGGAGTCAGGCATCTGTTGGTTGGTGAAATACCTTAGACATGTTTATGGGGAAAAACTGAAATCTGTCTTTTGTTTTAGTGAACTCACAGATTGTGAGCTTACTTGCCATGTTAGGCAGGAGGAATGAGTCATGATTTTTAATTTTTTTTTTCCTGTTGTTAATCTAGAAGGGCTTCTTCCGTGCATACAAGTAGACAGTTTCTGAATTCATTGCCAAAATTGTGCTTGTCTTCACCAAAAAAAACCCAAAACAGACCTCTAAGGAAATTTAAATCACTTTAAGTGACTTTAAGTCACTTAAATCTCTCTGAAATGCTATTAGAATTAAACATTTATTTCCTTAAAGACTTGATTGTAAATCCAACTTCAAAAAATAGGCTAATTATGATTTTATGATAATGTAAAGAAATCAGCATTGCTATCAGCTTTGGCAATGAACATGATTTCTGCTGGTCTAATTTTTATTTTCTTGTTTCTTAAGCAAAACATTAAAAAGTATGAAACAGCTTTATCCTCCTTTTAACAAGAATAATGCCATTATACCAACAAAAAGAAAACTATTTTGCCAAAACCATTACCTGCACTCAAGAGATTATAGCTTATTGGCACTGCATGTACACCATGTGTCTTAGGCATTTCTGGAGGCAAACAGAATTTTGCAGGTGAGTGCAAGTTGAATGAACAAGGTCATCTTCAGTAGGATTCAAATGATTTTAAATCCCAAATCCACAAGACTCTATACTTGGATATAGAATATGCGAGTAGCTCTTGCTGGTGTTGCCTTGAACTGCCAATAGTTTGCAGCTGAGCTACTCAGGTGTTTGCATTAAGTGCATCATCACTTTTGTGGTGGCATAATCAGTGACTGAAGAGTCTTACTAAATGCATGAAATGGTAAGCACCGTGCTCCCTGAGAATGAATTTGGAAAGCTGCCTGGGTTATATATTGCTGAAGACTGAGGTAGTGGGGCAATAATTAATAAGCTACTATAAAGCAGAGAAATTTCACATCTAAAAATGTTTTCAGTGATGTGCTAAGAGAAGGGAATGTTATTCATAGATTAACATTAACATAGTGTCGGCTTAAAGATGGTTAACTCATAAAAGCTAGTTTGAGCACAGTAGAAATCTGTTCTGAATGCTTTGTAGATACAAAAGAATGCTTTTAGTTTTTTTTTTTCTCTTCTTTCCTCGAGACAGCAGATTTATCTTCTAACTTTTGATACTGTTATGCTCTCGCATCAAACTAATACACAGTTTATCTTCAAAACTAATTTTTTCCCTTTGATTTTTTTGGATAGCTTGATTCTGATTATCTTACCTAGGAACTTGAGTTTAATCTGTATATCAAAACACAGCATCTTCTCAGTTTATTGGAAGATTAGCTTTTGCTTTTTTTTTTTCTTTTTTTTTTTAGGAATAACTCCTTAGCTACTCTGAATGTATTAGTTTATGACTTCTGGTTTGTGTACCTTAAACCCCTGTTGAATTCATTAGTTTAGCAGTGGGATTAGGCTAAACAGAACAGGATGCTTAAGAAGTCAAATAAGGGAAAGCCTTCCTTTGAATAGTGGATAGATCTTGCTCTGCAGAGCTATTTGTTTATTTTCTTTCACTTTGTACCTTTGTGGTTCTGTTATTTTTTCTATCCTACTTTTTGTATTCCTATCTGCATTTTTCACTTCTTCTCCTTTTTCCTTTCATTCTGCAAATAGATGTCTTGAGATTCATTTAAAATTATTTCCTTCAGTGCCTTTTAAAGCACATTCTTATCTTCCTCATACATTAGATGCATTAAATTCTTTCTGACTTCAGCATTACCTCTTAATTAAATTACAGCCCTGACTTCAATTGGGTGTCCTGTAGTCTTGGATAGGTATAAAGCAATATTAGTTTTATAATGCTACCTTATGTTTCACTTTGCTCTCCACTAAGCATTTTCTTTCTTATAAGAGCGAGTTTTTCTTTAGTGCAAGTTGTCTTGCAAAATGTTTATGTATGTGGCGTTAAAAGAAAAGCAATAGAGACATAGTGTACACCTATTCTTTTTCTTGTATGTTATCTTTAAGCCTAACCTAGTGGTGAATCTCCCTTATAATCATTCCTGAAGTACGCACCAACCAAAGCATCTTCCTTCATCCTCTGTAAATGAATTGGTTATAGTTGTTATCCTTGAGCTTAGTGCTTGCAATCATGATAAAAACCTCATCAACTTCTTAACTGGTATTTAGTGTCGAGGCCAGATTCATCTGTTGCATTATACTGCTACCAGCAAATTAGACTAAGAATTATGTGAGTCCTTCTTTTGTGAAAATTATGTAGGTGTTCTAAACCAGACCTGTCTTATGAATGGGAAGTTCTTAAATCAACTGTAGGAAAATGTGGAAAAAATGATCCTTCTTACTGCAAACTCACTTTTATTATTACTTCATTTTAGGTAACATTCAAAGCATCAAGATACTCAGTTTCACCAGACTTAAGATTTGTTCTTCTTGCGTATGATGTTAAACAGGTAAGCCAACTGTTCATAATCAAAGAGCCTCTAAATTAGAACTGTCAAACTCTTGTTCTTTTGTATATTTCATCTGCGATTCCACATAATATAATATGATTCATGTACTTGATTTCTCTTACCAAAATGTTCTGATGAAATGATGGTGAAGTATGTATTTAAGTATGTACAGAAATACTGCAAAGTATTTGCCTCAGTTGAGGCAAATTGCCGTGGCTTCCCTGAAATGTCATGCCAGTTCATGTAGTAGAGGTTTCGTAACCCTTAAACTGTTCTGTTACTAGCTGATTATGTGAAAGCCAATCTTTTGATATTCCTTCCTGTTTTAGACAGCTGTACGTGTCATTTATGAACTAGACTAAAAAAAAAAATCTAGGCTGATTCATGTTATGGAATTTTTATTGTTGGCTTCAGTAGTCTGAAACCTGTTAGTCTGAAAATCTCTTGGACTATATAATGCAGTGTATTCTTTGTTTCCCATAACATTTAGAGATTTTGTAGACTATTATGTTGTCAAAAAGTTTCCATCAATAATATCATATAGAGTTTTCTAAAATAAATCTTTGAACACAAACAAAAATGAAAATGATTTTATGAATTTCCTCTGTGCCTTTTGGTATTTGTATAAAAAGTGCTATTAAATATGAACTGTTATTCATTAAAGAATTCTGGATTGATAGACTCAGTGGTTATTCAAGCAAGTTTGGCTTTTGGTTTTTTTTTTAATTTTATTTTGGAACAGTAAAATTTACAAATGCCTGTTAATACCTGTGACCTTGATATCGGAAGTCAATGTTCAGAAATGAGAAAAGATTACTATTGTTTATCACATTATACGGCAGTATAGTAGTTTACTTATTGTTTTGTGTTGGTAACTGATACTACAATAGCTGTGTGTTGTGGATTGAAATTCTTAGAACAATAAAATATTCATTTCCAGATCAGTATACAAACCCTTCCAGCCTCCTGGTAACATCGCTGTATTGATCTGTATACCTGCAGCATTAATAATTGTATCTGCAAACTGGAAAATATGCTGAAAGCTGATCTGAAATATTCTAAAGGTGTTGATGTAAAATGATTTGTTTACTTGGGACTAGATCCAAGTAGGTTTTCTTCTACCAATTCTAGTGGATTCTGCATCAAGCTCTTTTTACTATATCTGTTGACCAATAAACCAGGAAAGAGCTGCCGTTGTTCAGTTCAGTGTTTTTGTTGTCATGGTTTAATCTCAGTCCAACTAAGCACCACGCAGCCGCTCGCTTACTCCCCCCCACCCGGTGGGATAGGGGAGAGAGATGGAAGAGCACAAGTGAGAAAAACTCATGGGTTGAGATAAAAACAGTTTAATAATTGAAATAAAATGATAATAATAATAATATGATAATAATAATACTACACAAAGCAAGTGATGCAC
>NW_008794520.1:600772-611913 GCF_000699145.1 Aptenodytes forsteri
CTGTTTCAAAACACTGTACCAGCTACTAGAAAGGAAATTAACTCTATTCCTGCCGAAAGAAACCAGGATGTACAGGATTACAGTTTTATTCCTGTCTGAAAAATATTTGCTCCTTGCTGTTTCCCTTCTTGATTGCTTCTTTTTGTGTGAAAGAGTTTAATAATCCCTCATACTGACTTAATTTCCTCATTTGATGTATTGAAATTTTCATTTTGGATGGGTTGGTTTGTTTGTACAGGATTACAGTTTTATTCCTGTCTGAAAAATATTTGCTCCTTGCTGTTTCCCTTCTTGATTGCTTCTTTTTGTGTGAAAGAGTTTAATAATCCCTCATACTGACTTAATTTCCTCATTTGATGTATTGAAATTTTCATTTTGGATGGGTTGGTTTGTTTGGGATTTTCTTAGTAGTTGCATATATAACATACAGAAATATAGGAAAACATGAAAATATCCATCACACTTTATTATATCTAAATATAGTAACATCAGGGATGAATCCCTGCCTCACAGTAAAGATGGTCCACTGACATGCAAATTGCTTTCAATGCATGTTGAATATATCACTTTGTAGGAGAACTCTCTTTCCGTAATTCGTTCTTGGTTTTGTTGCAAAAAGAAACTCCTCCTTCCTTTTACAGTCCAATTGCTGGTAGTTACTTAGAGGGATGAGGTTTTCAGCATTTGCATTTTGCATCTAGCAGTTTCCTTTGCTCAAGTATATTGACAAGAAGTAATTAAAATGAGAAATGAACAGGGTTTGGCAAGCAGTTTGTGGTGGTTGTCCTGGATGGCTTTGGATGAGGCTTGTGATACTTGGTCTGGCTGGGCTCATGGCTTTCAAACCAGAAACGTACTGTGGTTGTTGCATCCCCTAGAAGTAGTGGTGATGGTGCTAAAATTTGTTAATAGCTGGATGTTGTCAGCCAGATCCTCAGTTGATGTAAATAATAATAATGCCACTGAAGTCTGTTACCTCCTGAGAAGAATCTGTTCCTTAGGATGAAAGGGAAAATTACCGAAAAGAGTGTAAGTCAAATCTTTCAGAAGATTAAAAAAAAAAAAAAAAATTATTGTGACTATGTGGTAAAAAGACTTTCTTCCTCCAAATTTTCTGATTCTTGGGATATTTGTTAAGCTGGTGAAGCACACCAAAAATCTCAAAATCTGTTGGGGGGAAAACGTATGCAAGCCTTGGAAAACCTCTTTATTTCTGCATAACTAATGCTTCCTAATAACATGAAGGGTTAAGTTAGTGTTCATTCTTCTTGGGCCTTTTCTTAATTTTTTTACCTTCAGTCAGAGCCAGACTTACTGGGTCTGGATGAGAGGAAATCCACCTGTCTACCTTACTCCTTCCCCCGGCTGTTAACTATAAATTATAAAATTTATTGCCTATAAAATTAATATTAAACGGCACAACTTAATTGGAGTTTTTCAAATTAGTTTCAGTAGAATCAAGTCAAATTCTTTCTCCATACTCATTTTCATTTGAGTGTAACTTTTTGTGGAAGTGAGGATTTGCTTATTGTCATGTGTTACAACACATGCTTGAGTCTTTAATAATACCCAGTACAAGGAACTGCAAATAACTTGTAAGCATTTAGTTGATCTCACCATCTGCTGTAAATTGCAGCAGACCCCTGGACTTTACTACCTATGTTTGCCTCTTAATTTTCCTTCTTTGTTAACATTTAGGTGTATAATTGCACTGTAATGTATCTGATGGGATTTCTGCTTTTGCAGACTGTCAAGGCTTTGGGTTTTTAAAATTATAATGGTTGTTTACATACATTAATCTGTGTTCTTTGTAACATACAGTAATACAGCTGGAACAGATTTATTAATCAACAGTTTTATAAATAAGCTAGTGTGTTTCAGCTGAACAGATTGGAGAAAAATAGAGACAAATGTTTCTTCAAGACATTTTGTCATGAAATTGTAATTAGAAACAAGGTTATTTTGATGTTTGGATTAAAAATAAATGTTGAGTTAAATTAAATAGTTGAATATTTATTTTACTGTTGTCAGCATTTTCGTTAATCTATTTTATGCTTGGAATGGCAAATTTTAATTAAATTTGCAGTTGTTTCAGCACAATTAAGAACGTCTTCTATGCATAACGGGACGTAAATCTGCATGAAAATAAGCCATCTTTGAATACAAAAGTAATAATTGAATGAATCATTTAAATCATGTTTAATAGAAGGAACAAAACCATTTCATGTGGCATAGCAGCTGCTTTGGTGTAGCTCTAAAAACTTCATATGAAAGAAAATGCCTTTGCTAAGGAATTCAAAATGTTGTAAATTGATTTCTGGACATCAAATTCCCTCCGTCTATATCATAGCAGGTCACAGAACGTAAGCCAGTATTACTGGCATAAGCTCTGTGGCTGACTGGCTTTTTCTTTTTTAACAGAAGGCTGCGGCAATTTTAGAGGTACTTTCCGTGTGTTCTTTGCTGCAGTACTCCATAGTTCTCCGTGCTTCTGAAATGCTTTCATCACTTCTGCAAGTTTTTTGACTTTGCCAAAACTTGCATGGATCGACCGTGTGTAACTCAGACTTTCTTTCTGTCACTCACCGTAATTTGATCGGCATCACTGACAAAGTCTCATTTTGCAAGGCAACAGATCAGTAAGTAGGAACTAATTTGAGAAACGAACATACAATCTTGCTGAATGTCCTTCCATCCTCATTCTTCTGGGACAGTGTGAACACAGCAGCAGGGAAACCATTGTACGTATTATATGTAGAGAGGGGACAGTTTTGCAGTGCTGTATCTTTTTGATTTTGATTTTCCTTTGAAGACTGTGAAGGTATGAGCAAAGAATGTGATGCTCTGAGAGGCAGAGTATCTAAGCCAGTTGAGATTTCCAGAGGAAAGGTTATTTCGCTATTGCTTTTAATAAGGACTGTGTTAAAATGACATTTAAATTTTTTCTCACTTTGGTGGTGGTGTTATTCACAACGACCAAAACCTGATTTACAGTTTTGATTAGAAAATGGAAATCAGACACTCTGTTCTTGCATTAATGGTAAAGCATGGACCAGTAAATCTGCAACTTGCGGTGCAGTGAGCACTGAGATCCTAAGAAGTTCTTTTACCATTGGGGAACTTCGGTGGCCCTCAGCAGAAAGCTGTACCTTGCGAGTTGTCCCTGGAGTCCACATGAAATGGAAATAAGGTTTATTCTGGATATTAGTGGGTTTTTTGCTCAGACATCATAGGCATGTTCTCCCCATGCTCTTGCTAGAATATAATATGCCACAGAAGAATAAGTGAAGAAGTAAATGAGATCAGTTCCTCTTTTTCTTTGTAAGTCCCCTTTTTTTCCTCACTTGATTTAATAATCCCTTCCTTGTGATTTTTGTTTTTTTCCTGCAAACCGTCTTTTCCTTCTCCTTGCTTTCAAATCCCTTTTGAATACCAACTTTCAGGAATTTTTCCTACTTTATTCTCTTTACTATTACTAATGCGTCATTTTCTGCTTTCAATGCAAGATTAATTACGTGCGGGTTTTTCTAGCTCTTGCTTCAGAAATGTGCTTAAAAACAGATTACAGTTCAGCTCTAGTTTAGAAGCATAAGCATTTATATACTCTCTAAAAAAAAAAAAGGAAATGTTTTCCTGAATTAGGGCTTCAAACTGTAATCTTTTTTAGCTAGAGAATTTTAATAAAACAATGTATTTAGCTTAAAGCACTGTGAAAATTGCTTTTAATAATTCTTATGGTAAGATCAGGATGAAGAATAATCCAATCCTCTTCGGAAAGGTAGGAGAAAAATAGTTTTAGATCTAAACATCCCTCATTCAGTAGGAATGAAAAATATTTCAGAAGTGTTTCTGAATATTTGTAGTTTAATGTATTGAAGTAAAGATGAGAGTCCAACACAGTGGCTGAAGCAAAGAAACCCCAAGAGAAAGAAGCTACTTATCTGCTGTGTGCTGATGCCTGTCATCACTTTAGTGCTATAATACCTATTTTTAGAGGATAATGATAGGGAGTTCTGACCACAGTCTACAGCGAATGGAGGGCCAACAGCAACAAGTGACACGCTCATCAAGCTTTTAGAGATTGCCTCTGATACTGGCTTACTCGAGTGCACTGAAAAGATCTTCAGGGGTTTGTCTGCAGATTAGAAGAATCCATGAAGGGAAAAATTCAATGAAGTCCTAAATTACGATTATCCTGTTCTGCATTAGGAGATTATCTTCCTACCAATTAGGTGGAAACTAAATGTTCAATTGTCAGTAGTCTTCTTGGTCAGTGAAATTAATTATTGGATTTTTTTCCTGCAAATATTAAAGGATAAAGAAATTACCTTGCATTATGTCTTATTTTTAATCAAGACACTGTTTGGTGTTAACGTGTGCGACAAGATCAACAAGATAGTTTATACAGTGCTTATGAAAATCTGACTTTGAAGAGCATTATCTGGAGTACCAGCTAATGGTTGGAAACATACACAACAAAGATGAAATGAAATCTGTATCCTAACACATGGAAACAATATTTTCTCAACAAGATTATTCCATACAAAAGAATAACAAAAGACTTCTTAAACCAGCAGTGATCTGGACAACAATATTTTATGTAGCACTGTCTATGAAGTAAAGATCTGGTATAAAATTCATACTATCAACTTTTTCCTCCAGAAATGCATGCTTCTTCAGATGAACCTGTTTTTCATGTGTATTTCCTTAGGTCCTCAGGGTGATCTTTCATTTGTTCATTTTGAGATGAGTCCAGAAGCAAATCATGCATGTGCATACTCCTGAAGGTACGAGATCATAAATAAAAGTCTGGTCTAGACATGACTTTCCCATTCATCTTTATCTCTCATCAAGAACACGAAAGACCAATTTTTATCAGCTTTCGGGCAGTGAGAAAAAGAAGGGAATTTTAAGTGAGATCCACCCCCAAAATTTGAAGTTATTTCTTGCAAATATTTTTGTGATATATTTTATTCCTCTCTTAGATATGACAAGATTAGGTGTTTAAAAGGTCAGATAGTGAGCAATTCATGGAAGTGGGCCGCTCAAATTTTCCCCTTTTAAAGGCTGTTGTTTTACTTTGAGTTAAAGTTTTGGCTGGGTAGGGTAGAATTTGTTAACTTAATAGCTAGGCTGTAGGTAATCTTGGCATACTACTCATCTATTACATATATTTGACTTTATTTTTTATAGCTCCACAGATAGGCAAGGCATTTTAAAGATGTAAAAAGACAAGGTCTTTGGCTGAGGAGACGATGTGTTTTGTAGTGTCACCAAATTCATTTTGCCAGATTTTACTAAGTGCTATCATGAATTATCCCATAGGAGTGAGTATTCATATGAGTACGTAGTGTCCCACTTCTATCCAGGGTTTCGTCTAAATTATGTGGCAAAACATAATAACCGCTAGCCCCCATAAATAGAAGATGGGGAAAATAGAAAAGGTGTGTTTTATGCTGAGAATCACGGGCATTGATGTTTGTTTAGTATTTGTCTGATAAACAGCCTTTCCTTGTTTCATCCATGTTGAATTGCAGTCCTGTAAGTACTTGCATTCAATTCATCAGACAGCTCACTAGCTTCCTACTTCCTAGGAGTAGCAGAGTTATACCTGGAATATCTGCATATCTTTTGCATTATTTGTCTTAATGTAAATATAATAATGCATACATAATCAGCATATTTGTGATGGGATGATGGGGCTGCTCTGTGCCAGGGCATTACTGTGAGCACCTGCAGAATAGGGGGTGGGCTGTCACAATTTCTTCCTTTAAAAAAATTCTGAACTAAAATGCTAGGGAAACCGAGGTACTATTTGGATGCTTCCACTGTTTTTTTGGATCTAATATGAAAGCTATCGTGTCACATACATGTCCACATGCATCCACTTACCTATTTTTCAGGAGGGTTTTTTGAATTTTTTTCAGAAAGTGCTTGATTTAATCAGCTGATGTGTTGATTCATGTATGCAGGGTCAGCCTTGTGTAACAGTTAAAAAAAAATAGATCACCCGCCACTTTTCATAGGAAACCACATGAGGTGTTGCTGCTTTTCAGATTACTTACTGGGTCTCTCTGTTCCATTTATACTTACAGGATTGCTGTTCAACCTCAAGTTTTATAAGTAAACAAAATAAATAAATAAATAATTCTAAATTAGGATAAAGATGGCTCTTTTTTCTCATTCAGAACTGCCAGAGTTGAAAAATCAGAATTCGTGTTTTCAACTTCTTGTTCAACAGCAGTGTTGAAAAAAGAACATTGTGCTTTGCTATTATTCAGTAAAAATGGATTCTAGGGCATTTAGCTTTTCAAACAAAATGTTTATTGACAGAAAAAGTATTTATTTTCAGTAATATTGTCATTCTTATCAAGTATAAATACTCTTATTTCAGAAGGACTTAGGTAGTGCCCAGCTGAGTTTCCAAGATCCATCAGTTTAGAAATTCAATCTTAACACAACTGTTATTTTCATGTGGTTGTATGTATTCCTGCATCACAAAATAATCCATGGGGACTGGAATCCCTGTGTGCTAATGCTATATAAATAGGCAATACTACAGTATTTAAGTCAGCAGCTCCCTTAATCTATGACCAATTTATTTCATACAGCATAAGTTCTAGCTTCTGTTGTGAAACTGCCAACCCTATCACATCCTCCCTGTTTCTCTTCTGTGCATTGATAGTATGCAGAAATGTCCCAGAAATGTCCATTGTAAGTGAAGGCTTTGCCCATCTCAGCCCATAGACAGAAAAGCACTGTTTAAAAGGTGGGTTTTTTAAATTCCACTTTTCTCTTGCTATAACCTGTTGTATATACTAATGTTGTTACCAGAAATAGTGTACAACTGAAAGCTAGTTTTACAATTATATTTTAATGTATGTATTTTATTAGAAGATGAGGTACTAGTGATATTTTTATCAAATATCTGTGAGAATAAGTCTTCCTCAGCAATGCTGAATCGAAAAATAAGTTGCGGTTTTTTGTTTGGTTGGTTTTTTTGTTTTTTTTTAAATAAAAAAACCCCAAGGACAGCCTGAATAAATAACAGGGCAAGGACTGTTAGGAGTCCTAATTGGAAACTATTAGTTGCTGTTAGAGGCTGGAAAAGCTGAACAGAGCTTTAATTTGGATTAAGATCTGCCAGAGTTCACCATGAGCAACTAGAGTCAACTGACACACCCATCTGTTTTTAAAAATTCATTGTTCCATGCTCCCAAGAAAGAATAATTCCCTTCCTTGCTACCAAAAGAATATGGGCTAAAAGAATATTTTACACATCTCTCAGTTTTGACAGGTTTTTACCCTGAGCATGAATCATTGTTAGTTCAACTGCTACACTTATTGATTTCTCAAATACAAGAGCTGGCTCACATCTTCAAATACAGTGAATAAATGGCTTCTGAGGAGCAAAATCACTTCATGGATCTGACTGACCCATTATGTTAAAACATTTTATTGAAAATGCCATGTATGTTTTTTATGATGTAGATATCAGCATGTTCCATAATGACTCATTTCAGATCTAACTTAAAGACATATTCTTTCTATATGTACCGAACATAAACAAGATTGAATTACTTAAAGAATAGCCCTCTTAACAAATGCCTACAGTCCAGTTCATGTGTTCAATACACTTAGAAAATCCATTTTAAACAATGGGGTTTTTTTGCTTTTATTTCATTTGTCATAATATCCTCTATCTGAAATTCAATAATAATGTATCTTACTAAGAAATGTGATATGCATTATAGCTTTCTCATTAAACTTTTAAATAAGATACCATTAGTATTGATGAATGTAATCCCAAATGGTCACTTAATCTTAAAATAGTCATTGATCACACATTCAGAATTTTAGTCTTGCAGCCAAACTAGTATGTGTTGTTAGTGGTCATGAATTTTATACTAAAGGGAATCAACATCTTTCTTTGGCTGCAGTGTTATGAATTAGATTTACAAACTAGGGATGACTTAGAGTTTGGGTTTTTTTCCTAAATGCAACAACATTTGCTAAAAAAAATCTTTTCAGATACATTTGATATGTGAAATAGAATGCTTAAGTGCCGTCTAGAAGCCCAAAGTTTTCATCTTTTGAAATATTTTGTCTTTGACTGTTAAAAATAATTTTAAAAATAGAAATTAAGAGGCAGAGTTATTCCACAATATTGATTGATGCGTTAGCATGTGGTTGAAGTCACATTAATAGCAGAGATGCTAGGGGTTTCTTTTTAATATCTTTAAAAAAGCTAAACCAAATCTCTGTGTAGAGGAGCTCTGCTGCTTTTCACATTTTAAATGTATATAAGGATGTATTTAAATGTATGTATATATAAATATATCCATATGTTTAAATAAATATAGATTGAAATATTTATTTTAAAATAACCTAGAATTTAAATAACAATACGGACAAAGTAGAAGCATGTACAAAACCAAATACTTCTCTGGTTTTGTCAGTGTTGTCATACATCTTTTGACTGAAGTCAGTCAGTGACGCTATCTTGAAATCAACCCCCCCAAACATTATATTCATATCTTATTTCATTTGTTAAACACAGTCAAGCATAATTAAAGCTCACATCTTCAAATACAGTGAATAAATGGCTTCTGAGGAGCAAAATCACTTCATGGATCTGACTGACCCATTATGTTAAAACATTTTATTGAAAATGCCATGTATGTTTTTTATGATGTAGATATCAGCATGTTCCATAATGACTCATTTCAGATCTAACTTAAAGACATATTCTTTCTATATGTACCGAACATAAACAAGATTGAATTACTTAAAGAATAGCCCTCTTAACAAATGCCTACAGTCCAGTTCATGTGTTCAATACACTTAGAAAATCCATTTTAAACAATGGGGTTTTTTTGCTTTTATTTCATTTGTCATAATATCCTCTATCTGAAATTCAATAATAATGTATCTTACTAAGAAATGTGATATGCATTATAGCTTTCTCATTAAACTTTTAAATAAGATACCATTAGTATTGATGAATGTAATCCCAAATGGTCACTTAATCTTAAAATAGTCATTGATCACACATTCAGAATTTTAGTCTTGCAGCCAAACTAGTATGTGTTGTTAGTGGTCATGAATTTTATACTAAAGGGAATCAACATCTTTCTTTGGCTGCAGTGTTATGAATTAGATTTACAAACTAGGGATGACTTAGAGTTTGGGTTTTTTTCTTAAATGCAACAACATTTGCTAAAAAAAATCTTTTCAGATACATTTGATATGTGAAATAGAATGCTTAAGTGCCGTCTAGAAGCCCAAAGTTCTCATCTTTTGAAATATTTTATATTTGACTGTTAAAAATAATTTTAAATATAGAAATTAAGAGGCAGAGTTATTCCACAATATTGATTGATGCGTTAGCATGTGGTTGAAGTCACATTAATAGCAGAGATGCTAGGGGTTTCTTTTTAATATCTTTAAAAAAGCTAAACCAAATCTCTGTGTAGAGGAGCTCTGCTGCTTTTCACATTTTAAATGTATATAAGGATGTATTTAAATGTATGTATATATAAATATATCCATATGTTTAAATAAATATAGATTGAAATATTTATTTTAAAATAACCTAGAATTTAAATAACAATACGGACAAAGTAGAAGCATGTACAAAACCAAATACTTCTCTGGTTTTGTCAGTGTTGTCATACATCTTTTGACTGAAGTCTGTCAGTGACGCTATCTTGAAATCAACCCCCCCAAACATTATATTCATATCTTATTTCATTTGTTAAACACAGTCAAGCATAATTAAACTTGGCCATGAGAGGCTGTGCGCTTTCAGGACCCGGCTGGACCAAGCCCTGGGCCACCTGGTCTGGATTCTGCGTTGATCCTGCTTTGTGCAGGAAGTTGGACTAATGACTTCCTAAGATCCTTTCAATCTGGGTCAGTCTGTGAGTCAGCATTATCACGTCAGCAGTATTCCCCCTTGAGATAAAGATTCCCGAGATTAGTAAATAAATAGATCTTTATTTTTTGGAACCGTTCCCAAGAAAGAAAACAAATGTCAAATGTCCACCCAAATGTCCAGTTTTGTGAAGTGCCAAATAATATATAAATATTCCTTAAACTGTTCTCAGTAGTTCTATTCATCCTTTTCTTTTATGTTCACTTAGATTCTTAATCTCCAAATGTTTCTATACCTTTGTGTATATGACAAATCTCATCCTCTGCCTCTCCAGATACATGAACGGACACAATTCTCGCTGCAGCAATCAGATTTAGTTGGAAGAAGTTCTGAAATGTTTGTGCTCTGCAAAATGAGGAAAACCAGATAAAGGAAAAACCTAAGCTCTGACTGCAGGTTCACAATTACTTCTTATTGTGATTAAATAGTCAAACAGGCTGGCCAGATCTGGAAACCAATTATGCTAAAATGTGTGTGTGTGTGGGGGGGGGAATCTGCTTTTTCAGTTATTCTGCATAATTCTGTCTCTGTCAGCAGCGCACATTGAATAATAATTAAATTTTGCTTAAAATAAACAAGTTGGAAAAAAATTAGTAACTTTAAAAAAAATAAATAAAATCACAGCAGCGGGTAAGACTTGCAACTGCTTTTCAATTCCAAATTATAAGTTCCTGGTCAGAAGAATCTAATGCACAAACTAAAAGTGTAACTGTAACATTCTTAATCAATAAATATTTTTAGTCTTGAAGGAGAAACTTACTGTATTGTGCATTCACTCAAATTGCTTGAGTTGGGGGGGGGTGCTGGCTTTTTTTGTTTGCTTGTATTCATAAGCAGAAAAAAACCAAGTAGTTTGTGTCGTGGTTTAACCTCAGTCGGCAACTGAGCACCACCCAGCTGCTCGCTCACTTCTCCCTCCCCCCCGGTGGGATGGGGGAGAGAATTGGAAGAGCACAAGTGAGAAAACTCGTGGGTTGAGATAAAAACAGTTTAATAATTGAAATAAAATGATAATAATAATAATATGATAATAATAATACTACACAAAGCAGGTGATGCACAGTGCAGTTGCTCACCACCCGCCGACCGATGCCCAGCCAGTCCGCGAGCAGCGGCCCCGCGGGCCAGCTTTCCCCAGTTTATGTACTGAGCATGACGTCCCATGGTATGGAATGTCCCTTTGGCCAGTTTGGCTGTGCCCCCT
>NW_008794520.1:612319-627242 GCF_000699145.1 Aptenodytes forsteri
TCCCATGGGATGGAATGTCCCTTTGGCCAGTTTGGGGCAGCTGTCCTGGCTGTGCCCCCTCCCAGCTTCTGGCTGGCAGGGCACGAAAAGCTGGAAAGTCCTTGACTAGTGTAAGCACTGCTCAGCAACAACTAAAACATCGGTGTGTTATCAATCAACATCATTCTCATCCTAAATCCAAAACACAGCACTGTACCAGCTACTAGGAAGAAAATTAACTCTATCCCAGCCGAAACCAGGACAGTTTGAAATCTTAAGATCCTAGCACCTTTTTGGAAAAAATGAGTCACTCTAAGGACAAGTTCAAGCATCAGTACCTGTGGTAAGGACAACCTGTAGCAATGGCAAATGGTCCGGAACATGAGCAAACACATTTAAAAGCTGTTCCCATAGAGAGTATTTACTCTTCCCAAATGCCCATACAAAGATGATCTTCAAGCTGGAGGGTATTCTGTGCCACGGGAGCTCCAAAGCTGCTTGTCACATTTCAGAGAACCAGTGCAAAGACATCAGAATTGAATTTTCTTCCACGATCTTTCGCTTTCACTGTGCAGGCAATATCATTAACTTTGTATTTAAGTAGCAACCTTTCTCTAGCAGGCACCGAAAGTGCTTATCACTTCTGAACTTGATGAAAATGCCATTAAAGTCAGTGGTACTTTTTCCATTGACTTTGAAATCAGCTTGATTTCCATTTACTTTTGGATCAGCTCTTGTCTACCTATCACACAAATTTAATAAAGTCATCTCTGTAGTGTGACAGCAGCAACCAGGTGAATGAATAAGGCACAGTGTGCCGCTAGGATTTTTGGCAGGATCTTGTAGAAGATAGATTTATCAGTGTTTTCAGAAGCTCATCTATGCTGTAAGTCAGCCTTTAGGTCTGTAGGTTGGTTGCATCTTTGTGAACATTAGTCATCTTGCTTCCCATGGTGTTCCCTCTCTTTAGGGACAGCCATGACAGAGACTTTTGACAGCTCACTGTCATCGTTGTTTTTTTCTGTAGCATTTTGGGTGCAATTCACTTGGCCCTGGTGCACTGTCAGCTTGTAGTGGTTTTAATTGCTGTCTGCACTGTCGTCATCTTAAGGATATTTTAAAACTACATTTTCCTCCAGTGGAAAGCTTCCTGCATGTGACCTTCAGCTGCTTCTTGTGGATGCTGAGACAAGAACTGATTCAAGTTCTTCTCACTGTCAACTTCATTTGTCTGTGGTTTCTTTTAAGACCCTTCCTTCATTGTTTGTGCTGACGTGTATGTGAACGTGCTGTGTTTAACAGGTTTAAGACTAAGAGGCTGCATAGGGGAGTGAGAGCAAGTTTATTCTTCTGCTTCTCCCTCATGGGGATTTGGGATTGGATTGGTACCACTCCTACTCACATCAGCTGTTCTCTCTTTGGGATTTATGATCAAGGAGCAATTAGAAGATGAACAGGGCCTTTGCACTCCTCCCCAGTCTTCACCAGTTGTGCTGGCCAGACTCGCAGAGTAGAGAAAATAAGTAACCAATACTCTGTGCTAAGCGGATCTGAATCTCAGCGTTTCCTATGAGAATTCCTTGCCTTTGTACTGTCCCCTGGGCATGGCTGTGTCTGAAACTGTGATCTAACAAATTCTGCTCAACAGCTTGAACTCCCATTCCAGTTCTGATGGAGGATTTATGACTTTATATAGTTCATTCCTGCAAAAATTCACTTTTTTCTAAACGTAGCTCGGGTTAGTAGGAATAGGCTATACCTATTATTAGATCAGCTGAGGAAAGGTTTGTATGTGGAAAAACTGTTCTTGTTTTCATGCTGTACCAATTGTAACGTAAGCTGTTATACACCTTGATTGTTTATTTCTTTATATGTTTAGGTAATTTGCAGCTGCAATGGACCTGCTAGCTCTAGTCCTTACCGGTATGATGTAGTCCTCACGTGTTCTAAAGATGCATCTGGCTTTTTCAGTTTCCTTTAACCCTCTGATTTTCTGTCCTCAGTAAGATATAGAAGATCAAGCTGCCAGAAGTAACTTTGTGTCTCTTTCTAGCATATGATGCCAGTGCTACTTTATTTTTGTCTCAAGATGTCTTCTTGAATCAGCAACGCTAACAGTAATGGATTTTTTTTTTACAATGGTATAATGAAGATCTTAAAGGATGTGGTGTTAAATGTGCTTTTAGCTCATCAAAATGTCTTTGAGGTTAAGGGCAGATCATTGGTACTAACGTAACCTTTTTTTGAGGCTTCTTTTGTAGTGGATCGTGTAAATAGTTTAATTTACTGTATAGGTCTTAACGCTTTGTTGTGAGGTTTATATTTGTCATGTAATGATGTCTGTGAATGTTGGTCAAAGCTGAAGTCTTTTCTTGAAAAAAGGTGTGCTATCTTAACCTGGCATTGGACCAGGAAGGGTCAAGTTACCATAATGGTTGAAGAACTTCCTTGAAATAGTGTAAATATACTGTAGTTAGACTTAAATTAGCAAATTGAAGTGGTACTTATCATTTTAGTAGGGAACATTTGGCTATTTCTTTGTTAATTTTTCTGTAACCTGATCTCGTATCTTTTAAATTAAATAAGGCTTTTGCATACATTGTTAGAGAACTTAGATCAGTCTTATTTTTGAGGTGGTGGTTCTTTTTTCCATCTACCTCAGTCTCAACCCGCGTGTGGTCCCATAGTGCTGTACTTGAGGTTCTGGAGTCTCAATCATGTGAAAAAAAGATGTTACTCTGATCATAGAAATACACTGTATGGCAGCTTTCGTCCAGGGATCCCCAGGTGATGTGAAAGTGCTCATGAGTCATACCTCTCAGAGTCCTACAAAGATGTTTTTAAATTTGAATATATTATATGTTTATGTACTTAAATGTTTTATATTTTAAATGTTACAGAGAAGTTGTTCTCTATTAGCAATATAACTGTATTTTATTACAACTTCTGAATATTAAAAAAAGCTCAGTTGGACGCTGTGATGACAAACTTCTGGGCTGTTTTGTGATGTATTATTAGGCCTAATTATTCAGTTTGTTAAAAGATTAGGAGCGTTTGGAGTGGATGGTTGGTAAGACTTCCACATAGTAAGCTTAAAAATAATTAAGCATATATATACACACATAAAATAAAAATATAGCGATTAAATTTGAAGTTTGGTCTTCAAACTTTGAACTTCAAACACCTTGAGACACTTAAAAACCAGTCCTCTCCAAAAGGGCAGGCTATCAGTTTGAGAAAGGAAACTTTTATATTAATAGTATTTCTCATCAGCGGAATTTCACTGTTACTCTCAGCTGTGGTATTCATTACAGCAGCCATCTGCTTTGGCAGTGCCATAATTTCTTTTTTCAGTATCTCAGATGAAATTAAAATCATCATACAGTGAACACTGCTAGGAAACTAAATAATCTAAATATGAGCTTGGTATTAAAGTTATTGTAGATCACTGCAATTTATGTTCTATTTGTGTAGTATTCCAAAAATAGAAGAACAGCATTAACTGTTTTGAATATTCAGGGAAAGGCTGTCTGTTTGGGTGTTTTTACTTATAATAGTGTTCCAGTAATTTTTGCAACCTTGCAGTGAAATAGGATTTTAGAACTTGTTGTAAATGTAACAAGCAAATGAATGGGGAGAAACACAGAATCAGCCAGGGTCACAGCGAGGAACAGATTGCTCTTCTCTCACACTCTCTTCCCTATAACTGCTATCCAATGATATGTCATTCGTAACTCTTCTTTTACTATATATCTTAATAGTCTTAAGCTTCCAGGTATTTGGGTTTATCTTAGTAATTTGTTGTTATGTTCTGCCAGGGAGCATTCCCAAATTCTTGCTGTGTTTTCTGTGTATGCTTCCATAATCAGAACCTTTTAATACCAAGCTCTCTGAGAAGTCTCACCCTTCCTTCTTTTTTTTCCTCTTCCACTTCTCTGGCTTTTCTCTTCTTGCCTCTCGTTCCTCTACCTTGTTTAGTGTTCATGAGACTTTAACTGTCTGTTTCTTAATCCCATCCCCTCCCAGATATAATTATGCACTCTCTTACTCCCTTCATTTTCCTTTTCTTTCTGTCTTTTCCCTAAGACAGAAAGTTCTCTTTTCAAATATATTTCTTGATCTCAAAAAATCCTCACTTAATCCAGATTCTCTCTATTTTATTATTTTACTTCTTCTCACAATTAGTAATATCTGCTTTCCTTATTACTTGTCTTATATTTGATAATTTTGTAGATAAATCAGTCATAACAGTCCTAGGAAATATGAGGTAAGTATGTTCTAGCAAAGAATGGGAATTCAGAGCACACAGTCTCTCTGCAGTTTGATTATGATTCGGCTACACCGCGAGACTGGAGCATGCTTAGGAAGTGATTAAGCGTGAGAAGATACCCGATTCCAGAACTTCTTTGCTCATTTTGCTGGTTGTATCTCGGGCTCAGAGGGGTTATATGACCGAGATTGGATATATCTTCTGATGAACTAGGCAGATGGTCTTGTTCATGCCAAGTGCAGCTAGATGGCATGAACTAGAAAGGGTAGCCCAGTTCATTCAAATTCCTATACAGTGCTTGCCACTGTGATGCTTTATCAAAAAAGTCTGAGACTACAAAAAGTTCCCATGTATAGAGATGAGTTTAAATAATATGCAGAGTAAAAAAAGAATACAGTAGATGACAAATGCTGGCAGGTAAATTTGGTCCTCATTTCCACTCTTTATAACTGATAAAGTACTCCAAATGGATGATTATTACCAATAGTGGCTAGCATATCTGTCAATCTTTACATTTACTTATCTTAAATAATGGAAATGAAAGTCAATTCATGAGCTATAGCTCGTTCAGAAATGTTTGAGACCTTTTTCTTTTTAACCTTGAGATGATATGTATGGTAGTATATTAAATTAGCATAAAATGTTATGATCATTGAGAGTGATACATGGTCATGTGTTCTCTTAGAATGCATCAAGAATAATGAGTGGTAATTGGTTCAGGACATTGATTAAAGAACTATTGAGTAAACTGGAGATGTAGTTTACTACACAAATGGCGTATCGAGTGTCATCTCTGTTGTACTTGCCACTTTATTACTCTAAACTGAAACTATTTCATTGAAGTGTGGCTGGACATATATATATATAGCACTTTATATAGTTGCTCAGTCAAACAATGGAAAAATCCTTTGTTCAGAGGGGTTGTTCAAAGGGATTAGCCCAAAAGAGTTGTCTACGGATGATTTTAGTGAAACTAGATCTTTAGCTGTCACGCCTTTAATTGCAGAGGATCATGGAGAGCACAGAGTAGTCACAGAAAGCCTATTCATACCATACTGAACAGAATTCATTAAACTTACCTATTTGGTGTTAGACATCACCACCAGAATGAGGCTAAAATAAAGGAGACCTCTTGGATACGACACACTAATCCTTCGTATGTTTTAAAATAGTTTGGAAATAATGATTTTGTTGTTGTTAGCTGAGGAAAATATATAGAACACACTGTACATTAATAGATTCTCAGAGATTTGGGTTTCTAACATGTTTCTCATTTATTTACACGATAATTCTTTTTCTGTTATCCCTACAAAGTATAAATTCCAATATGCCAAAGGAAAAACATAATTCACTGAGAAACTTTTATTTTGGAAGTGTCATCACATGTTAGAAAATGTTATTCTTAACTTAGTCATTTAAATTTTTGGAATAAAATGCTTTGCCAGCTAGCTTTCTGCATACGTAAGAACAACACAGTTATCTTGAATAACATGTTCCTTGCATTGTTTTTGAGCAGCATATTAAATTATGACACTGTATTAGAGGGGGTTTGCTCTAATAACAATCATGCAAAAAGGAGAAATCACTCTTTATCCATCCTTACTAGAAAATTACATGGAAGTATCTTAAGAAAGGTGGAAAAAGACGGACTACCCTAAACCCTTTGCACACGTCTGCACTAAATCAACATGACATGGAGATCTGCAAGTCAGTTGATGTGGCCTTGCACAGCAGGGTGCAGAAGTAGTAGTCAAGATCCTGAAAGAAAGGGATAGTTGTGTCAATGTGTCTTTCTCCTGACAGTTAGTCTCCGTTGGGTGTTTTACACTTTTCATGACTTTTTTTTAAAATTCTCTGAGCAATTTTGCTCACCTTTGCTCAAGATATGTAAAGGAAGACCCTGAAAAGATCCAGGGAGATTGATGTGCTATCTCATAAGAAGAACTAAAAATGCTTGGTTTGCTTTATAAAAGGATAGGGTAAGAAAGTGCTTTATATGCTAAAGGACAATGTTGCCATGAGAACAAATAAATTAACATTAACTATGAAGTAGAAGAATAAGTAAAAAGTGTTAACCTCCAGAGCAGCGGGGTCTTGGGCCAATCTTCACTAGTAGACCAGGGGCAACAACCTAGTCAGTTTGAGGGGGAATTTTGAGAGCAGCGGGGCCAATCTTCACTAGTAGACCAGGGGCAACAACCTAGTCAGTTTGAGGGGTGAGGGGGGGTCTTTTTACATCTTATTACCGAGTAGCTATGGTGCAGTTTACAACCAGGGGTTCCAGTGATTTAAAAAAAAAAAAAAAAAAATTGTAGAATTTTAAAAAATAGGAGAAGCTATTTGGTAAATACTTTCAAAACCAAAATGAACATAATTCAAAGAAAAAAAAAAACTGTGATGAAAGTGGAACAATTCTATACTATGAAGTAGGTGGACTGGGTGATATATGGGAAGATTTCCCTGTCTAATTGCATTTGATCCCTTTGATCTTCAAACTCTGATATATTTCTCCCTGATGATTTCCTGCTTTTAACTGACTTGCATTAATTTATTTCCAGTCCTACACAAAACACTTGCCCACCTCTGCACCGTTCATCTATAATCTATTACCTTTTTTTTTTCCCCCTTAAAACATCTACTGTAAAATATTTATCACCCAGAACCATTCGCCATCAAAGTAAGTTAAAGAAATGTTTGTGAGCAAACTTTTCTGATAGTGGAATAAATTTTCTGGAGCTCTGGTCTAGTGAATTCCTGCCCTGTTCCACTGTTACCACAGATATAGAAGAGAACCTCTCACCTCCAGGGAATTTCAGACAAAAAAATTCCTCCAATTCTTTTCAACTTGACCGTGTTAGTCAAGGGAAAGGATTCAGTAGCTTGCAAGACAAAAGTAACAAATAGTAGTGTGAAGTCTGTACTAAGGTTTTTTTCTTCCGTCTCAGGTTTTGGCAGTGGATGAAAGAGACTATATAAGGGTGAGTTGAATCCAGTCAATAGATTCAAAATGCACAGAGATACCTAAGCAGATTAAATAAGTTTGAAATCAAAGCTGACTCAGTAACAAAATTTAGTGTAGACTGTGAAATGCCATATCCATAAGAATATACTGAAAACTGCCATCTAGATCTTGTCTTGGTTAAGAAGAGACATTCATCTACAGGTATGAATAGAATTAGGAAGTCTCTCCTCTCATTCTAAATATTTAATCACTTATAAAGATTGCGTTACTATACTGTCTTCCAATCATTAATTTCAAAGTGTTTAAAGAATATACAGAAGTTTATTTATGTCATGATTTTGGCGTACTGTTTTTGTTCTCTCTGAGAACTGTTCTTTTTCTCTCCGAGATCCTACTTTCTCATTCTAGTTTGTATGCCATCTCTGCTTTGGAATAAAGTGAAAAAATCAGTGGCTGGGAAAAGGGTAGTCATGAGTGCAGGATAGTGCATGTCATGGTCCTTACATTTAGCATGGATGTGGCCAGTGAATACTTACTTGATAGACAGTGAATGTTGTTGTGACCCCTTTGCATTACTACTAGATTTTGTCTCCCTTTGGTCAAGTTAAGGGTGACCTGTAAAATTTCTGCTTCTTTAGCAGTTATGGTTATTCTATTGAGGCGTGTGATTAGCTGCGCTTCTGTAACACGGGCCATGAGTTGCTGTGCAAAGGTGTGCTGGGCAGAGACCCTTGACTAAGCACTGGAAGCAGTAGGGAGGTTCGATGTCATGGCCAAGCTATTTCACGCTATGAAGAGGCAGGGATTAACCACTCGGGTCAGTGCGCCTCTTGCACAGGTGGGCTGTCTTGAAGGCTGTCTCCACAAAGGGCTGCACTGCATTGTGCTCCTGCCTAATTCCCTGGCTCCTCTCTCATATATTATTAGGTATTACTGCAGGCTCCATTAAGCGTTATTGCAAAGTGCTGTAGGTCTTTGGATTGGTCAGGGTATTTTTTTTTTCCTCTTTTAATTTCCTGCTTATTGCTTAAATGTGGTATCTCTAGTTCCATATATAGCAACTAAAACTCATAGTGGCACAGTAATTTTAACGATATAAGAGCTTCTTAATGCACTGATGCACAGTATCTGTTTTGCCTTTTGTTCACTTGCTTTGGAGTAGCAAATATAATCTAGAGGACAATATTTTTCTATTGATTTTACTTACAAAATCAATAAATAAAAATAACTTGGCACAAGAGGGAATTCTATTACAATCTTCATGGAAATTGTTGGAAGACATAATAAAACCTTAACATGAAGTATTATGTATAAGTAATCAGTGTTGACTACATCATTATGAATGACGAGCTTATGATATAAAGTACTTTCTTAGTACTGAAGGTCTGTTTTTATTTGTGACTCTCTTCCTATTCTCATGGGTATAGCACATAAAAATGATCTATATTGTTTAGAGAAGTGTCAGAAAGGCAGAATCTTTCAGGGAAGTCCTAAAATATGCTCTTCATTTCTCTTCTGCTTGTCTTCAGCTTAGTCTTCTACTCATTATACTTCCCAGCTCTTACTGATTCAGTGGGTGCAGTACTGAACTAATTGGCAGTGGGTTTCACTAGAGCTGCTCTGTGGTATTTGGTTTGAGTGAAGCCGCTATTAAATAAGTTAAAACAGCTACTATACATAGTACTCTGGCAAAAATTAAGGTGACAGAGATCTAGACTAGCATAAGTGAAGGCAGGATTAGGTAAAGACGACTATAGCTGGAACAGCTGACTCACTATAAAGCCATTTTAGGGCACTTTTGACCAATGTAATAGTCTAGAAATCAGGAAGTCACCTGCAGAATTTTTGTCCATTTTTACTTTTTTTTTTTTACCTCACCCCTGAATTATTATATGTTCATTATAGCTGCTTACATAAAGAGGAAAACACATTTCTTAGTTCCATATTACAGATGAAGCAAAAAGATCTTGTTACTTTTGAATGTTCTCCTGTCTCTGAAAGTGTGGAGGATCGATAAACATATGTAAAGGTTGGAAGAATTTAAGGAGAACAGAATATGAAGAGTTAGGATCTCCTTTGCGTACCTGTGGAACATGCTCCCCAAATTGTTTCTACAAGATTAAAATTGCATGTCTCTTACATATCATTCTTTAAAACAGTTAAGTCAGTTAATACATTACATAAATCAGGAATTTGCATTTGATTGAAGATTATATGGTATATTGAAGTTTGCAGCTTAAGATCTTTGATTTTGCAATCAGGCTTCCTGTGAACTACTTTATACCAGAAGAGAAATATTATTATGTAGTTATAACCAAAGAAGTTCATGTAGGTAGCACCAGTTTATCATTGACCTGATTTATTTCAGGTTTTCCTGAAGCTCAACATCACTCATGGTGCACAGAGCTAAAATAAAACCCTTTCAAAACTCAGAACTGGGTTTTGAATGAGGTTTGAGGGTGGAAGACTTTACCTGCTTTTGAACAGCTCTCCCCGCTACTCCAAAGGGTCAGTACAGAGTGAATCATGGAGTGAATAAATGAGAAACTTATAAGCATATCTTTTGGGCTTATTGCCATTGTTTTACTACAAAGCAGGAGAAGCTACCAAGACCCTTCCTGTAGCTGACAACTTGATTTATCTTTCTTTTACCTCTAACAAACTTATATGGACCCTGACATTTGAAACATGCTTATCAGTTACATCAGGAGTGCGTTTTTTGCCTTTCCCTTCCTTATGTAAGTTATTAGACTGATGCATACTTAAAGAAAATGTTTTATGTAGGGTCTTCTTTTATTCCTGATTGAGGAATAATTTGTCGTGTCCCTGCACATAATAATCTCCCTTTTAGGAATCCAGCCATTTTGACAGGGAGGAAGAAAGGGGGAAAAGATATCTGAAGAGTGGGAATACTGCAGCTTCCATCACTGGTTCCAGATGTCCAGTTTCACGAAGTGTTTTATTATCTGGATCAAAAGAGCAGGGGCAGGTGTGCAGAAACAGGCGAATAGGGGATGAAGACATAAAGAAAAATTAAATAATTTAGCATTATACTTTTTGCAATATTAGGCACTGTATTGCATACCCTACATATCAAACACAATAATTAGATCCACAGAGATCTTAACCACGACTATGCTGAATGTATAAAGCTGTCAGAGAGCACAGTCATTCAGGCACACACTGCTAATGCTTATTCAGTCAGAAAATAACACAAAATGTAAAAAGAAATGCCAAGAGTTGTGAATTAAAAACCAAGACAAAAGAGAATGAAGTTCTCTTATGTTACAATCTTTCACTTTAAAATCTTGTCCTAACAGTTTAAATGTACATTTAATGAGAACAAGAGCATTTTTAAAAGGAACCTGTAACTAAAATGTAAGTTGGATTTAATATAATGAATTTTATTTTTCCTTTTCTCTAAATAAAAAAGCAAAGAACCTAAAACCTTAAATCTAATAGTTGTTGATTTGAAGATTGTGGTTATGAAAGAAAGCATAGGATTCCCAAATATACATGAAACTTAAAGCTTCTAATTATTCCTGAGTAGGAATATATGGACGCATTTGTAACAAACCCATGTTTGCATAATATTTCTCACTTCTTACAGAGCCTCCCACATATGATGTTACTCTTGCATCCTATTACAGATTTCCTCTTTCAGTTTTGACTTAAATAATATATTTGTTAGGTTCTTAATATCTTGCCTTTTAGTAAAAAAAAGATATTTTGAGAATTGTACCCATTTCTTATCAACCCCTTCAAGAGTGAAATTCACATACAAAGGAGAAGTCTTTAAAAACTCTTCTCAGTTGTACTGCGTAAACCATTTGGGTCTGACTGAACAATTCAAATCAACTAACCGTGCTTACATAAACCAAAGTCAGTTAATTGAAGTGAAGCACCAACATTTTTTTATTTTATTGTTCTTTAACTAAAAAGCGGGTGGGTAAAAACTACCTCTAGTGGATTGATATAAATTACCATCGTAGTCACATTTGAAAAAAATTGTGGCGCTAGTTCAAACAGAAAGCAATTGTGAGGACAGATAAACATTTCAGTAAATGGTTTTTTGTTTGGGTTAATTGTTTTCCCGAAAGTAAATTAGAGAATCTTTAGAAACATCCAAATGCTGGACAGCAGATGTGGTAAAGATACGCATTTTTGTATGCGTTTACATAAAATTTTAGTAAAGAAAAAACATGCAAATGTCTGCATAACTTGTATTCAAAAATCTGGACAGCGTTTTGAGGAAAAAAGTGCTGAAATTCTCAAGTTCTTACCCAATAGAGAAACTTATCTTTCTAATCTACTATTTTTTTTCAGGTTATCTACCATGTCAGAAAGATTTTTGTTTGCTTTAATTACAACTGAAATCATGCTATCTCTGCTGGCTGCAGAGCTTTCAGGAACTGTCACTCTCACTTTCCAATTTACAAATGTGCCAAGAAAATACCTCCATTTCCCTCCTCTCTAAATTCAGAGCATTATCAGACTTCCACGCAGAGAGTGCTTTGCTTTTGAACACGGCTGTTCTCCATGGTCGCATGTTCGTTTTCAGAGTGCACTTCCACATAGCTATGCAAGAAAATTATGTTACTTAGAAGTAAACCTCGGGAAAATTCAGAGTTTAGTTCCAAAGTACATTTGAGCCTTCTTTGTCTATGGAATAGGTCGCAGCTTTCAGATGACCAAGATGTATTTGGTTGGGTTTTTTACATTTCTCACTGTTTTTCCGATTTTACCATTACTTGCAAAGTAATAAGAATTTTCAAGCATCACAAAATGCTTTTCTGTTTTCAGGAGTGAGGAGGTGGTGCTTTCTTTCTATGTCTTTTTTTATTCATCCAAATCACATATTTAGAAATGATTCTGTAGTCCTCTTGTGCTTGCCACAAAATGAGCTGTAATGCTGACAAGCAGAGGAGAATTAGAGGTGGTGAAAATTGGAAGAATTAAGCTGCATGAAAGTGGAAAGAGGGGCCATTAGAGCTGTGACAGTTTTGCAGTTTTGAGACCTGCAGTTTTCAGATTTCTTTTTCCTTAATTGAAAATTGAAAAAAATGAAAGCATTTTTTTGCCAAGACATTCAAACTCCAAAACGTTCCAGTTTTAAGGTAGCATCAGCCAAGTAATACATCTATAAAGGCATACAGTCAAGCTTTTGTGGTTTCGTTGTTCTGGTAATAGATGTCAGTATGTATTCAAGGTGTGGAGAGGCCTTATCGAGAGGGCTAATGTGGGAAGTTGGGAGCCCTGAGCACAGTCAGCTCTTGGAGTATGCATCTGAAATAGGAAACTGTTGCAGCTCTCCAGCCTTGTTGTGTTATACCGGTAGACGCCGAATGAAAATTTGGGTGGAATATTCAAAATGGGCATTTTGTGGCTTTCGTGTTTCCTTTGACTTCTAAACCAAGTCTGGTTGGTTAGGGAGGGCCCCACTCCATCATGTGTGTGTACCACGTAAGGATGCTGTCAGTTCATACAAGCACAGCAAATAGTTGTCTCAAGTCCTTTGGTTCCCTTCCCGCCCCCCCCCCCCCCCCCCCCCCCCCCAACACCACCCCACTCCAGAGAAACACGCACTGTAGAGGAAGGAGTTCATAATAAAGAAGTAGTGCTAAAAAGTGTTTGATAAACACCAAAATTAGAAGAAAAAGAGTATGCAATAAAATGTATTGGTTTGTTTTTGAAGCAATGTAAACCAGCATAGGCTAATTACACCCTTATGTCTGTGGTACTTACACAGATATTTGTTCAACAGAATACACATGTTGCTATGGCAATCATTTTGTTTGTCAAATGTTAAGTAAACGTCAAAAAAAAAAAAAGCCTTGAAATGTTTTTTTCTGTTGTGACTAGTGTCTCCAACGCACACACAGCTGTTCTAAAATAGCTAATAGTCTCTTAGTGTATAGGATTCATATTCTAAACTGACAGTAGCATCACTGCTGTCAGAGGTGATCTCTGCATTGCTGGGTATCTGTACGCTTGTCTGCAAGCACGAAGCAGACAAAACAGCTTCCTCCACCCATGCTGTTCTGCCACGTGCTAGGCACCGCTTGCTCACACTGCATTGCACTGGCCTGCCTGGTTTCAGAGGGCAGAGCCCGTCTTCCCCGTGTGCCTAAGATCCCTTTAAGAGCCTTGTGGAATAATTCACTTTTCCTCATGGCCCCAGTGAAAAGGATATTCTAGCCTGCCATCATACACAGCTACAGAAAAAGCATGGTTTTGTGAATTTATGGTTCAGGGATGAAAGTGTAGTTTCTTTGGAGAAGCTCCTATTGCCTGGCTCAGCTGTTTACACGGTAGGGTGGGTGTTCAGGTTGATGTATTGCCTACGTTCCCCCCTAGGAGCGGAGAAACCCTGATAAGATCCACAAGTGCTGTTCACTTGTAGCCGTTACTGACAACATCTCTCCTCAGAGAGCTACCGCAGTGGGAAAGGATGAAAAGTAATGCTTTGCACTTTGCCTGATATTTTCTCAGAACCTCTGAATACTAGTGGTATGAATTTTTTCCCCTGCTGTCCAGGGCAACGGTTTGCAAGGACATACCTGACAAATGCTGTCCATAGAAAGGACCTTCTTTTTCAAAGAAAATGTTACAACTCCATTTTTATGAGCACTCTCTTAAATTTTCATCTGTGAACAACATGCTTTTATAACCTGGGACAACACATTGAGAGAAAGACACAGTTTGACTATTTATAAGAACGTCTGGTGGACTTACAACAATGACAGCACCGTTAACTATTTGCCTTTTTCAAATTCATGCATTTGTATACAGTTATTTGTTTCTTGTGCATCACAGCCACTTTGAGATGTGTGTGTGTGATGGTATTTTAAGAATGAAGAAGTATGAATCTGCAGCATAAATCCCTTATATGGATTCTGCCCTTAATGGATCATATCCAGAATCTTCCTTAGTTTGATGACTACCTGGAAAACACTTAAGTACTTTCGCTCCCTTTAAAATAATAGCAACTATGCCCGCACTTACTCAGTTGCAGCACCATTTTTGACACTTCTATCTCCATGACTGTGCCCGTAAATTCACAGCCTGATTCTGAATTCTTTGGGAGGTGAAAGCTTTGTCTCACACAGAGGAAAGCTCCTGCCAAGAAGTGGATCGACTGAAAAAGAGGAGTTGATATGTTTGTCTTAGGTGTAACTTGGGCACCTGCCTCTCTTTTCCTGAAGGTTGCAGTCCTTGCTCCAGACTGCCAGAACTCTGCAGAGAGCAGCTGTTGCCTGGATCTTGCATCTCTGTGAAATACCACCTTTGTCGGGGTTCCTGCAAGCCCCAGGAGCGCAGCCTGAAGCCAGAAGGGATAGTGCTCACAGCCGGGGATAGCTACTGAGTGAAAACGAGGGTTAAGTGCAAAGACAGATATTGTTCTTGAACTACAGGAAGACTAAAGAGGAGGTAGATAGAAAGGCAGGGAGACAGAAAAAAGAATAGAAGTAGAAAATTGTCTGTGTTTGACTTCTGTAACTCCAATTTATGTTGTAACCTCACTGCATGGAGATGAATAGTGATTGAGGTGTGTGGAGGAGTGGCTGGTCAATGAGAAGGTGTTGTGAGCGCATGTACGGCTGTGATTGACCAATCATAGGTTGTTATGGCGCGTGTCCATAGTGGATAACTATATAAGCCCTGTTATATATAAATAAAGGAGAATGACCATACTCATATTGAGATCCACA
>NW_008794520.1:628332-636986 GCF_000699145.1 Aptenodytes forsteri
CTACTCCGCCACAGGGTGACAGCAAAGAACAGAGTATGGCTGAGACTAATGAGCTCCTGAAGAAGGTGGTGCAACAGTTACAGGACTTAGCAATTACAGCCCAGAGGGGAGGAACAGAACACCTGTCCGGGGCGTCAGGGGGATCCCTACCCCCTTGCCTCTCTGGGCCACCAGCGGCGGTTCAGCCCAGACGCTGGAGCGAAGTGGCTAGAGACGCTATTTTGGATGGACAATGGCAAGCGGCATCTGACCTTGGAGCAGGCGCCTTTCCCGTGTTACAGGAGAATAACGGACATAAGTGGGCACCTCAAGATTGGAAAATTTTGCAGCAAGCTAAGAACACTGTGTCTCAATATGGGATAAAATCGGAAGCCTCACGTCAGATTGTAATTTGGATTTTTTCGGCGGATTTAATGTGCCCTACTGACTGTCAAAATCTCATGAGACTTTTATTGTCACCCACGCAATATCTGTTGTGGGGGTCACTGTGGACTCAGCGGGCGACCAATGCTGCTGCTCAGCACCAACAACCAGGAGATCCGTTATACGGAATAATGTTGGAAATGCTTGTCGGCGGAGGGAAATTTGCGGATGTAAATGTTCAGCTGACATTTCCCAACAACATGTTGCAACTATCTGCCAAGCTGGCCCTGGATGCCTTCCTTGCTCTGCCCGGGTCTTCGGCACCGTCGTTTGGCTCGGTACAACAGGGCGCCACCGAGACATATAGCCATTTTGTTGACCGACTGTGGGGGGCAATAATGAATCACCCGGATCTGGGGGAGGATAATAAACAACAAATGTTTCGCATTTTGGCCTTTGACAATGCCAATAATGCCACTAAAAACATTTTGGCCACGCTACCCAAAGATGCAGGGGTAGAAGACATGCTCATGCGAGTAGAGCGTGCTCAAATTAAGAAACAGACTGATGTGATGGTTGCCACACTACAAACCGCCATTAAGGAGGTAATGGACCGGTCGGGGTGCCCAGCAGATCTGTGAAGCCTGCGTTATCATCAGGACAAAGAGAATCAGAGGACCCGTAACCGCAGAACTTAGCTCATGCGATGAGTTTTCCAAAAACGGTGGTTAAAAAGAAAAAAAAAAAAAGAGGAAGGCAAAAGGATAAGAGGAAAGGGAGAAAGGGGGAAGGGAAGGATAATTACTAACTGATTTGTATTTCTAAATGTATTTAAAAAGGATATACAGTTATCTCGATGTCAGAAGGCTAATCAAATTACATGTAGTTTATACATCAAAATACAAAAATTACGATAGCATGGCCTTACCATACACTACTGTTAAAATTACAGCTCTGCATTTTTTTTTAAATATGAACATCTCCAAAATGTTATTCTACAAATGATGTAAGCAATTTATAACAGCAACCTGACTTTTACACTGAAGTTATGTGACCCACATCATATAAATAGAACACAAATACATTACAATATCAAAATACAATATAATATCCTTTCAAATAACACTGAATTAGGAAGCAAAATTGCCTTTTGTGGGAAATAAATGCAGATAGATCATCCGGGGAAGAAACAGTGAGGGCTGAATCAACCTCTCAAGCATCTGAAATGCTTCCACACCCAGCCTACCTCCACACATTTAGCCCCATTTCTCCTCTTTAACCTCTGGGGAAAAAGAAAAAAAAAAAAGGCTACAGGCTCTCTCTTCTCTTGGGGAAACTTAGTTATTTTATTTCAAAACAATCTGTATTAGAAAATTATTACAACTCAGAGTGTCAAAGTTAATGAGGATAATTTTTAGAAGCAACCTGACAGTAATTGCACCTTAATATGTTTAGCACTAGCCCTAACATTTATGTTATGTGTTAATATTCCACCCAAAGGCATGAGATAAGATCTTGTATTAAATTTGAAGGTTTCCTTAACAGTGCTCTTGTTTGCCTTGCAATTATTTATGAGGCTTCCTGAATTTTTGAAAAACTCTTTAAAATGTATATCAACTCATATACCATTTCCAGCATAGTACAGCTCTAATCTGCTTATGTGCTGACATTTAACAAAACTGAAGCATTCATTACAACTAAATGCACAAGATGATAGCCAGCTCTTTGCATGATCGGGAATATTTGCCTCTTGCTGACATGATTCATTCCTGGACTTACTATTTATTTTGTATCCAAAATATTTACTCTTTCATTTTTTTCCAACCACCAGTTATGAACTCCCTTTGACATTCATTTAACAAAAGTCTGCATTTAGGATGAAGAGAAGGCATCCCTTCCAGCAGGCTACAGATTTGACACCTATTGTTTATAAATACATGCTTTTTGGTGGGCACAAACCCAGAACAGGAACAGACCTGCCAGCTTTGACAAAAATGATGTATGTTTTGTGTGTGGGCAATAGGGTCGTATGGGCAAGAATATGAACCCAAATTTCAGATATCTTGAAGTTTAGCCATATTATAAGGATTGCTTTAAGCTGTAATTTTAAGAGGAAGATACCTTGGGATAAGAAAGTTTGCTTAGGAGACTTAATTGATGTATCGGTTAAAAAAAAAAAAGTTAAATGCATATATAGTATATACGAGAAGCAAACAAAATTGTATTGCCCAAGAAAGACATAAATGATTTCTGTTTTCTTGCATCCTCCCTTAATTGAACTGCTCAGGAAGCTGAATTTGGAAAAGCACATTTTACGTTGTGCTCTAAAAAAGAAGTGCAGATAGTTTGACTGGGAAAGGAAACCTCATAGAATTTACATATGGTGAGAATTAGCAAACTCTCAGCCTTATAATCTTCATTAGTGTCTGTATTGTCTGCAAGTCAAAGAGAAAACAGAAGAGATGAGAGCTTTGCTTTAGGTAGGCTTAGCTAGCCTTTGGCCCATGCCTACTGAAATCTTGATCCTACTCAAACAAAATGCCATAGATTTCAACAAGGTGATAATTTCTCTTTTAAAGCTTTGAATATGAAGGCTGGTCTATGCGTGCCTAGAATTTGGGGTGGGGGGGAACCCACAAACTACCCTGGATATCAGGCCCTCTCTGATTCGTTTTACCAAGGAGATCATGCTGGATGGAATTTCAGCTGAGGTTGTTAGCTAGCTTTCATGGTTGCACACGAGTACAGCCAATTTGTTGTCAGCCTTGACCTGACATTTGAGAGGGAATCGGTTGTTGGTTGATTGCTGCTCAGGACAGTAGAAGAGCCTTTATGGATGGTTTTTAAGGGTTCTGATTCAGGCTCCAATAAGATTAACAAAGAGATTCCTTCAGCACCAAAGCAAGGGCGATTCAAGGATTTGATGACATTAGGCAGGGCATTGAAGATACCTTTGTGTTTTTACCAGAATGGAATTTTTAAATTTATATGCTAATAATAGTAATTTTCTCTATAGTGTTTTCCATTTTTAGACATTTCAGATGTTTGGACTCTTTTGCCCCTAACTGCTGTGATTTTGTTGCTGGTCAGACAGTTGTGGTTCTGAGACGCTCCAGGTAGTTGTATCACACTTGCAAATCCAATGTAAAGCAAGAATAGTCAGTAGCAGATCACCTGCAGCTTCTGGGCTTTGCAGAGATGAAATCAGTACGGAGGAACTTTTCTATTACTCGTATCAGCAGTGTTGCCCCGGGGAGCTGCAGACATCCCCAGCTTGCAGGTCAAATCTCTGTGTCTGCTGCAGTTTGAAGGCTGTTGCCCTTCATCTTCCCTTCTCTCCTCTCCCCCCTCATTCCAAGAAGTTCTGCTAGGAAACCTATACAATATGTTGGCAGTAAGGAGTTGAATTAAATGTGATATTTCTCTGATCCATTAGTCGTTCAGTCTGCTTTATAAGTATCATTTTAATTTGGGAGCCTGAAGTTGGTTTTGTAAACAACACCCGAAATGGTCTTTTGTACAACAGGGAATGATTAAAAAAAAAAAAAGTTTTCAGAGATTTAATGTTGCTTAACATTAGTATGATAATACGTGCTTTTCTTTTACTGAATTCTTTTTTTCTTAATTGATAGTTCAGGGTTTTGTGCATGTTTAGTGAAAAACAATGTTCCTAGGTTTTATTTTTTCTTTTGTAAACAACACCTGAAATGGTCTTTTGTACAACAGGGAATGATTAAAAAAAAAAAAAGTTTTCAGAGATTTAATGTTGCTTAACATTAGTATGATAATACGTGCTTTTCTTTTACTGAATTCTTTTTTTCTTAATTGATAGTTCAGGGTTTTGTGCATGTTTAGTGAAAAACAATGTTCCTAGGTTTTATTTTTTAAAAATATTAAAAAATCAGGAGCCGACTGTAATTATAAGAACCATTCCTTTCTCCCTTCAAAGCACTCCCTCTGCCTCTAAACTCTGAGTGAACACGGTGGCTGAACATCAAAGAGAAATACTGCATCCCTCCATCCAGGCCAACCGCTGCCTTCAGCCACTCTAGAAAGTATTGGAGTGACTTTCAAGTTTAATTACTTAAAATGCTGAACTGGAATTGCTTCTGATTAACTCACAATTTAAACGTAACATTTTCTTCTTTTTTTTTTTTTTTTTTTTGAGCTAAGACTTCAGAGTAAGTTCTAAAGCACAGTTATATGCCAGCGAGGCAGACCTGTTGAGGAAAAAAGAGACTCATTGGGAAATGTGACTTGACAGTGTACTTCTTGCTGAAACCTCAAATATTTATGATAAACACGTTTTCGGTACTGGAAAATAAATTCTACACTTTTTTGGAGGTTTTTTTCATACAGCCCATTTATGTCTGTCTATGCCATGATATATGTAAGGCAAATGGACTGATGACACATGACCTGCATTTAATTTGAACGTGCAACAGCAATATGACTGCGACAGCATGTGTTTACTCTGAATCGTAGAGCAGATATAACAGAATGACAGAGACTGCATATGGGGTTTTCTCCTCCCTGTTACATTTAAACCAACAGCATTATTGCATTCACTTGGGGGGTTGCTATTCTCAGATCTCCTCATTTTGTTTTTGTTTCTCAGTAACATTGCAGGTTTGTTTGGTACTTAATGTAACTGGCAGAATTTCAAATGTCATACAGGAGGCTTTATCAGATGAGCTGTTAGCTGTGAAGTTGAAGACTTTGAATGCACATATGTGCACAAATAAATGGAGACTAAAAGAAGAAAGATGTCTGTATAAAAGGATGGGTGCAGTGTGTTTCAGCTGTTTATGTGCGAATACAGTTGGCAGAGCTTTTATTTCTTTCACCATTATTCCCAATTACTGTCATCAACCCCGGTACAGCAATGCAGGAAAGGTTTTTACATTTATCTTCTGAACTAACTCATGGACACTCACAGCCTGTTTATATGTAGTATCTGTTCTTATGCGTAGTATCTGCAGGTGGGTGGGTGCATTATAACATGAAACAGTATTCCATATTGCTCAACTCTTGCTTATGGAGTACCTTTGAAGAAGGTAGACTGAGTGTAGACTACAGGATTGGGGAAAATTCATGTACAACATGTTACTGTCATGGTTTTGTCACAACAAAAACATATTTTACCACATAATTTGCGTACTAATCTTTTAAAGTTCGTAACTTGTTTCAAAACTCTCAATTGGAGGAAGCCAATGTGTACTGGGAAATGAACTTGAAGATGACACAAAGAGAATCAGTTCTGCATTTCAGTGAGCTAGTTGTCAGTTGTCTGTATTTCTTCTAACTGTCCTCTAGTCAGGTTTTCTTATTGGCATCAAAATTGCTATTCATCTGATAATTATTTTTTAAATTAGTGCCTGCATATTCTGCTGTGGATAGTGGACTCTGGCTTTCATGCTAAAATATGAAATAAATATCCTAGACTTGAGCAGAGATTATTCTTCTTAGTACCTTACCCAGTTCCACAGTGTAATGATGTCCTTGAAATCTGGGATTGTTTCAGCACTTGACTTCTTAGCTTCTAAGCTCTTAAGAAGTAATGTGATAAAGAGCTGGCTCGTGATTCCATTGTCTTCATTGAATTGATTCGGTGGTGATGGATCAAGCTTTTCACGTACAACATGCAAGAGTGAAATAAAGACTTTAAAACCATTATTTCTATGCAGTTAATGGGGATCATTCTGAGACTAAATTTTCGTGAGGGGAAGCTTGATAGACAAGTGAGAATTTGAAGAAAGTCAAATAGGAAGAGCTAACAAACCTGCTAATATAGCAGGTTTGAATATGTCTGTAATACTCCAATCTGCTACGAAAACATTTTGGAGCCAGCTTACAGGTTATAAATTGCTATATGAGGCGAAAGTAATTTATTTTAAATGGCAATGGCACTGTTTATAATCCATCTTCTCCCAGTGTGATAGCAAATTTTAGAGAGCTGTTGGATTCCTAAATTCTTGCCAACCGACACCATCCATGGTCTTCTGCTGTGTGGAAGTCCTGTCGAGAGCAGAAGCTGCAAGTGTTCCATCTACTGTATTTAGGAATCCACGTTTCCCACGCATTGTAGACTTGTGTCATATAACAATGAGTTATTGTAAGGGCTGAACATAGAAGAGCTTGTGTACTAGAATAACATGGGTAGTTGTAGGGGAAAATTTCTATTAAATGTTTTTCATCAGAAGTTTGTTCACAGGGCAGTTGTTGCTTTCATTTCCAGGGTACTGGAATCTTATTACAGAACAGAGAATCTTAAATGAAATCTTAATTTGAAAACCCTTGGCTTATCAACCAGTAATAAGTGCAGGTCGTCAGAGTTAAAATTTTGGAGATATTTTGCCAGAACTGGAAACTAAAAAAATGGTACTACATACAATTCTTTCAAGTTAACTATGCAACAGAAACAGCATATAGTGCTCAATATGTAAGAACTTTGAAACATGATAAGGTTTTATATTGAAAAGCTTGTGTTAGTGTTATTCATCAGGCTCCTTGAGGGATCTGTCCTGACTCCCAAAAGCAGGTGTGGAATAAATAAATGAGATTAATCAAGATGCCTAGGTTTTACTCTTCATTTTGATTAACAGTGGTCTTTGACATAAATAAATTTTGATGATGATTTACTTTAAAATTATATAGTTTGTAACTGAACAAAATCAAAATATCTAAGGTGAGTAAAGTGTAAATGATTATAAATCTTACCGGACTGAACTTCACCCTTGGTTTTGTTAAATATGCATAAGCAGTTCAGATAAATTGGCCTTGGTGAAGGCTCACTGCTTCTAAGTATACTGAATCCTACTTTGTAACCTGGCCAGGTGAGGTCTTTGCTTCAGGGCTGCTCTGAAGAAAAAGGGGTAGGTTCGTCTGCCCTAAGTCTTGCATCTTTCTCCCTTCTGAGAAATCCGAAAGCTCAGTCTTCCCATCTTTTAGTGACATTCTCCAGGTTGTCAGTTCTATGGGATTTGAGGGTTTTCATGAAGGAAAAGTGTTTTGTAGATTATAAGGCTGAACTTCTAAAAACACAAAACAAAAAGCTGCCCCTTTTTGTCCCTAAAAATGTGCAAGAGATCAAATCACACTCATCAGTGGAAATGAGTAGGACGAGCAAGACATTTCAGTAGTGGAAATGTCAGACGTGTGGAAAGAATCCTAATCGACAGTTTTAGATGTGTAAGTTAGGAGATTTGCCTCTCTGGTGTCTCACTATTTTCCACGGAGAAAGAAAACTTCTCCAGGGGTGATTCAGAGCAGATGCTTAACTTAGAATGATAGGTTAGTAAAGTTAGACTTTGTGATTCTTCCAGTTATTGATTAAATTTTTTTTTTAAGAAGATTTTGTAATTATAAATGCTTAAAGAGATCATTCCAGTTTTGTCAAACTTTACTAGACGAAAATTAAGAATGTTGATTATTAGCTGGTTATTGTGAGATTAGCAGAATGCAAATGTCAGGTGAGGGTTTTTTACTTGGGAACTGCTTGGGGTTTTTTGTTTGTTTCTTTTAATGTCACATTACACAGCATGATGTAACTCCTAAAGGATTATAGAACATATAAGACAATGTGGTCTACCTGGACTTAGGGACATGGTTTAGTGGACATGGTGGTGTTGGGTTGACGGTTGGACTCGATGATCTTAGAGGTCTTTTCCAACCTCAATGATTCTATGATTCTATGATTCTATATTCAGGTTTCATTCCATTTGAAAATTCAAGCAGATTTCAAATGCTTGAAGGTCTTTACAGAACAAGTGTCTGTTTTTTAAGAATTTTACCTGGATGAATATCTCATCCTGCATTAGATAGTTTGAAACATTTTAGCTGTAAATGCCTCTTTGTAGTAATTAAAGCTGAATATGAATCTGGTTACCTGGGCTATTCTGTAAGTTCCCCGGGGGGTTGGTTACCTTTTTCATGCAATGACTTGGTAATAATGTACAACTCCATCAAAACTCAAAACAGTACACCTGAGAAATAGTTACAGTTCATATTTTCTTAGTAATGGCTTGTAATCATATGGCAATCGTCTTTTTTCCTGTCTTTGTTTTTATATATTTCTATGATACTGTGCTTTGATCATTCATAGAATCATAGAATCATTGAGGTTGGAAAAGACCTCTAAGATCATCGAGTCCAACCATCGACCCAACACCACCATGCCCACTAAACCATGTCCCTAAGCGCCTCATCTACTTGTCTTTTAAATACCTCCAGGGATGGGGACTCAACCACTTCCCTGGGCAGCCTGTTCCAATGTTTAACCACTCTTTCAG
>NW_008794520.1:637713-702779 GCF_000699145.1 Aptenodytes forsteri
ACCGGCCGCCAACTGGATTGAACTCCATTCACCACAACTCTCTGGGCCCGGCCGTCCAGCCAGTTTTTGACCCAGCGCAGAGTACACCTGTCTAAGCCGTGAGCCGCCAGCTTCTCTAGGAGAATGCTGTGGGAGACGGTGTCAAAGGCCTTACTGAAGTCCAGGTAGACCACATCCACAGCCTTTCCCTCATCCACTAGGCAGGTCACCTGGTCCTAGAAGGAGATCAGGTTGGTCAAGCAGGACCTGCCTCTCATGAACCCGTGCTGGCTAGGCCGGATGCCCTGGTTTTCCCGCTCATGCCTTGTGAGCACCCTCAAGATGAACCGCTCCATAATCTTCCCCGGCACCGAGGTCAGGCTGACAGGCCTGTAGTTCCCCGGATCCTCCTTCTGGCCCTTCTTGTAGATGGGCGTCACATTATTGTTTCTTTCCTTCCTTCACTCCTTTTTTTGATGTAGTGCTACTAAAAACAATTGCAGTTTTCAAGAAATATTTTATAGTCATTTCACCTCTTCTGTTTTTCCTGATGAAATTCAAAAGCTTATCAAAGTTGACAACATTTCAGTTTCTTAGGCTGATTTCTTAAAATAATGATGTTTCTGGGAGTTGACCACCAGCTATTCTTCCTCCTCCTCCTCCTTCTCCTCTCCCATCTCTCACTCAAAACTTCAGCACTTCTTATCCAGCTTCGGTCAAATAAAATTAAGAGTATTGAAGTGTCAAGGTTATGAACATTCCTCAAGTTTTTCCTCTATTTGTCTTCTCATTTTTAACAAGGGATCCAAATGAATGTGTGATGGAAAGTCTTTCCATAAAGAAATTAGGAAAAAAATTGTATGAGAAGTTAACTCAAAATTTAAAAATGGTCAATGCCCTTTTCTATATTTGACTTTCTTTGCAGTCCTAATCCTCAGGAGTTTGCAGGATCTGCAATGTGCTTCATACCATTCCTGTTGTCTATGTTTGGACATCCTCTCCAACCTCTCACCTTCTCCCACTGTTTTCAGGATGCGCTTCAGTTTTTGTATGGCATTAGCAAGCTACCATTACTAAGTGTAATGGGTTCACGAATACTATCATCAGACGTGATGAGAGGCCATTAGTTACAGATTATACATTCGATGCACTTGCCAATTCAGCCTTTTGTGTTCTTACCTCCTTCACGTAAGGTCTCTTTTCAAGCACTGTTTTATAGCGATTGTTCTCAGCTATCTCGCCAGCTGTTGCCAAATCAATTTTCCTGTTTCTTCATATGTAATATCTATTCTTTCTTTTACTTTAGCATCTTACCTGTGTTTTGTTCACCTGCCATCTTGATCAAGTTACTAGAATTGTACTTGTGTATTTCTTAGGAACCCATCTGCCCTGAAGGCAGGTGTTACTTAGTGATGCGGAATTGATTCAGCATAAGGCAATTGAGGTGGGGTTTGTTTAACCAGTCTATTTAACATTATATCTCTGGTTTAAATTGCAGCATTGACAAATTACAGAACATCATGTTATCCCACAGGGGGCAGAAGGGGTTAATTTTTTCACTGCTTCTTTAGTGAACTGCAACTTTATCTGGCTTAGCGTGAATCAGTCTTACAAACCTGCAGGCCTGTCTTGCCTTTGCAGTCCAGAATGTAAAAAAGACAAAATCTCCCTGATTGGATCACTGTTAAGAAAAGTCATTTATTTGACCTAACAACCTTGACTGTATCCTGGTAAGCCGGGGAATTGATTTATTTATTTTTCCTAGGTTATGGGAGGTTGTAACTGGCTGTCTGCAGTTTCCTAAACGCCTGCGGTTTTTTTATGCATACATTTTATAGTTCATTGAACTAGCCCTACAAGTTCACCATCTTCGGTGCTACTGTAGTATTCTCTGAATGTTCTTGTGTATGTTAAGCAGTCAGTGTTGACTTTGATGTTAGAAATTATGTCCTGTAGTAGAGACTGTGACCTGTTTGATTGATGTGAATAGTTCATGTTATTAACAATAAATGCATCCACAAATTAATTATAAAGTTGCATTAATTTGTAAGGTTCTATTAAGATACACAATACTTTACAAAGTACATACTAAGTCCCAAGAGCAAGGACCTTTGGGTTAAAATTTTAGAGGCATTGAGAACATATCATAAAACAAATTATGTTCTGCTACAGTACTAATTATACCTTAGTTGTAGGTATAATTTGGTATAATAAAACCGTGTATCTTGGTTTTCTTGAATGCAGGTTAGAATGCACCTGGATGAATTGACTTCCAGAGATACTCAAAGTGAATTAAAGATAAAACTCTGTGAATTTTAATAGTAATTTTGTACAAGTTCTGTTCTCATTATTCTTTATGAGCTGTATATACTTAGGCATTTCTACCTGACTTTTTTTTCAGTGTTTCTATATGTTTATGTATTTTTAATGTCTTGTGGTTTAAATGTTTCAAATAATCTGTTTCATCATCACCTGTTATGGGAAAAGAATACGTGCTTGATTGAATTGGAAATAGAGTTCAGCCAAATTTAAATTATTTTAAGAGTCTACAGCATATAACCGTCATGTACAAAGACAGAATTTCTAATTTGTAGGAGATATTAACTTTGAAGTTGACATTTCTTTTCTCTGCAACTGCAGATTCTGCGTAAATGGCATATTACATAAAGTGAAAGTTTAATTATAAGGGGAAACTTAATTGAATATTTCTGTTTGATTAATAATAAAGAAGCAGGAACATCACATTGATTTTAGACAAGCCATGTAAAGGATGTTGAAATACTGTTGTCAGTGAATTAAACATGGTGCAATGCTAAGATGTGCTTTCTTTCACTGTGTTTCTCATGACTGAGCATGGGCTGTGACCTTGCTGCTTTGATTTCTGCTGTATGTGATATTAAGAGCATAGTCCAAGGAAGACAAGATATAGGTCACAAGGCTTTTACTGCAAACTCTCTCAGTTGGCTGTCGACATACTATCTTCAGTTTAGTGAATATAGCACTATTGCCTAAAGGAACAATATAACAGCTTTATTTAACTAAGTGAAAACATACTGAAATGGTGAAAAGGCTGAGTGTAGTCCTTTCCTCAAACTACCAGAGGAATAAAAGACCCAACAATTTCAAAATCAGTGGGCCCAATTCCCATCTTACGTAAAATAATGTGAATCCAAAATAACCACAGAGAGCTCAGTAAAATCACCCCATGAGGAAGCACCAAGGAGAAACAAGCTGATGAACAAAATTGTGATTATTTTTTTCTTAAATAGATCAGATTTTCAGCTTTTTTAATTTATTTAAAATTCAAGGCACTTGAAGCATATTTTTTTCCCGTTGGTCATTACGAATTACTGAAAACTGCCTGTGTTCTTTCAGGCACAGCGACATCTCCAATGAGTCCTTGCTGGGCTTTCTTACCAATAAACTATCAACTTCAGAGGAAGCTTGATCCGCTGCCAGAGACACGTACTTTTCTCTGGGCAGACCATTTGTGGCACGTAGTTCCCAGATGATTATCGTATCACTCAGCAAACAGTTGCTCCTGAACACGTTTAATGTATGTACAGGATTTTTTTTTACCGGCAAAGATATTTTACCTAATACTGTGATGTACTGGAATTAAAATACAAAACGCTACTGAAAATTCAAATGGGCATTAATTTTCAAAATATGCCTAGTATTCACTTCACTGAGCAAGGAACTTAAAATAAACCTCCTCCTTTCAACAAAACAGCTGTACTGTCTAACTTGTAAAGCCTGACACTGGTTAGTATTACATGTTGTGCAAGATGTGGATCTCTGAAAAGTGGTGTGTTTTATAACATTGCTATGGGATATTGTTTCAATAATTAAGATAAAATCCTCCCGAGTAACCAAAAACACTTTTAAGTGCTTTAGTTTTCTATCAAAAAAATTATCTAGCTTAGTACTTGGGGCTAGCATCTCACACAGTTACGGGTGTAGATGTGGTGTGATGGGATCGTACCCAACACGGTCCTATGTGATTTTTTTTTTTTTTTTTTTGACTCACTAGGTACAAAAAATTAGTGGGGTCCAGTTTCTAACATGGAAATATATAAGGCACAGAAGAAAATTGGTTTTGATTTTGAAAATATTGTTCAGCTTCATAGACTGGTGCTTGTAAAGGGATACTAGTTTTCCTACAAAGTTTAAGTATTTCTGGAAATAACCATATTTAGCAGAGCATTAGCACTGCTTGATATTTTGATAAATGAAACTGCCCTCATGATGATGCTTTTGAATCTGCACCTTAGGAAACTTGTACTTGCTAGTATATCTGCAAGTTATCTAACCCATGTATCTAACCCATACCTTTTTGCTGTAAAAATTGAAATAGAAGCCTCGTAATTCATGTGAAATGTATGCCAGTACTCCCGGAGCATAAAAATAGCCTGATGGTGCTGCATGTGAAGGAGGAGAAGCTTCTGAACTTTTCAGTGGGGGATTGAATGTATATTATGACAAATAGATCATTTAAAATTAGTGTTCTGTACATTTAGGATAGAATGTATTTTTACTCATGCATTAATTGCCCCTGAATTCAAAAACCCAATCTGAGGCTTAGCAATGAACATTTCAAAAAAGTAAATTAATATCTTCATGGGGAAGAAATATAATTTATTATAGAATCACCTACTATTGCCACTATAATTATGGCTTTGGCAGTATTTCTGTGAAAACTCTATTTTTTTGAGGGGTTTTGGAAAAAAACTCTTTCATAATCCGATGTAGCGCAGCCTGCAGCTTGGCAGGCAATGTCTGCGCCTGAGGTCTGTCCTGTGCTTAGTGCTCTGAATAGACAAGTTTGACTTTTCTCCTGTGAAAGGTCACACTCGAGTTGTTGGGAGATTCGTAGAGATGCTGGCTTTCCTTTTTAAGTAGCCTTTGTATTATCTTAAGCAGGGAACCATCATGACTAGGATGCCTGTAACAGAGATCTTTTCTTGCTGACGGTATCGGTCACTGGAATCCGGGTCATGCCCTTTCCTGCAGGGCTGGCAGTGGCAGAGCAGAGGGAGAACCGGCCTCCCCTCGCGGCCTCCAGCTGCACCGCTGGCTGCTCTGGGGGCCTCTGCAAGTTGCTTGTGTGAGAATGACCCTAAACCAGGGTCTGCTCACTACAGGGGATGGCTGCTGCCCCTCGGGCTCTATTACATCTTTCTCTTTCCAGCAAGCACCCGGTCTTCTGTTAGGAACTTCTCATCTTTAAATCCCAGCACCTTCTAACAGAAAGCACCTCTCATGTACGGAGCTTTCTAGCTGGAGTTTGCATCCTGCATGTGTTAAGGCACATTCTCAGATGTTTCCATGTCCTAGAACCCTAATTTTGAGAGTGGCATTGGCATCTCTGGGGAACAATACAGAAAAAAGGCCCTAGAAAATACTGGCTGTGTGCTATAAATGTGCTTCATGAATGAGGAAAAGGTAGAAAGTGTTTTCCACTAAAACCATTTTATTTCCTTGCTTTCCTTACAAAGATGGCATATCTGCAAGTAGCTACTTACTGCTGCTTTAGCTTAAAAAAAATACAAACTGTTGCTGTATCCACTGGCACAGTAAAGATAAATAATTTGGTCTAATTGTATTTTCCTCAACAATGGTGCATATCTATTAAAAGGGTGGTAGTCGATACTGTGAATTACAAAAATTTAATTCAAATTTCAAAGTTAGTTATGAGCCCAAGAGACACATATAAGTTTGTGAGAAAATTTGAATATATTAGGCAGATGCTATTTGACCACACTGACTTTCTGCTTTAAAATGGTGACTTTAATTTTCATCTCTTCTTCAGTTGACGATCTTGACTTTGTAGTCTGTAATGGCCTTATGGTTCCTAAGAAACTCTTCTGAAACTAATAGAATGAGAACTGGAGTTAAAAGGAGGTTAAATAAATGAGATGGAAAACCAGACCTCCTCAAAGTAAGATTACTGGAAGTATTGACAAACTCATCGTTAGCGTGAGAGCCCTGATGTCTCCCAGTGTTCTTGTAATGTGAGCAAAATTAAAAGCGGGGAAATAATAATTAGAAATTTAAGAAAAAAACATTGATCCTCACTTCTTTAATTTGCAATCAGGCAAGCAAATTTTAGTGATCCAAGAGTGTTTGTCAGGATAAAAATAGGTACAAATTAGAAATTTTATTGATTGTAGGTTTTGTAAAAAGAGAAAACCAATCAGGGAATTCTGAATAATCAAATAATCCAAATGTTATTTTGCTTTGTTTTATAATTGCTAAACCCACTCCCGTTGCTGGGATTTGGTCTCATTGAAGGGCCTAAACTAAATGGGAAAATTGTATAGAGCTATCCTTCATCTTTAATAGAGAGTTTTCATTTGTGTGGTCTTATAAGCAGGTAAATTCATGCCTGTGTCCTGCCAGGAAATCCCATTTGGAGCGAAGGTCTGGGGAATTCTAATACAGAATGGAAATTTTTCATCCTGCCCACATTGCTGTATCCTGAAGTTAATTTTCTCAGAATTTCTACATTGGCCAAAAAGATCCCACACTTGGAAAATCTTGGTGATAAGATGACAAATTAAAGACATCAGGACATTTCCTTTGTTTTCCTGTGAAACTGTGCCCTGGTTACTGGGAGCAAAACAGAGTGCCTGAGTCTGAAACATGTTACCCACGGGCTTGTTCAGAAGGGAGGCTGAGTAAGCTCAGAAATTTCTTGAGATTCTTTTTCACTCTCAGCAGGCCTGTGTTTCAGCGCGGAAGCAGCCTACCTTCTCTAGAAACTGCTAAAAAAGGGAGAGGGGAAGGAAAGAGTTAGGAGGAAGGAAAAAAAAAGAAGGAAAAATAAAAAAGGGAAAAGGAGCATCATCTTTCTGTGGGCAGTGACTAAGAGAAAAAGAGGAAGACAAAACTGAAAGAAAGAAAAGAAGAAAGGAACCTAAACATGAGAAACCAAGATAAGTACAAAAAATGAAATGATGAAAGGGTACGGCATAGAAGTAAAAAAGATACGGTGTGGAAAAAAATTCAGACACTCTCAAAAATGTAATCAATGAACTTAATTTCCAAGCCATGTAATTTAGTAGAACTTATAATAAGGCAATCAGACTGCAGCACCTTGGAGTTACCATCATGACACATTAAAAAAAAAAGCTTGGCTAGAATTGCTTTGGTTTTTGTTCTAACCGCAATACTAATGTGAGTGGATAAGGTGATAGAGAAGACTGTCTTCAGTGTCTCTTCTCATGGTTTCCTTTCCCCCTCCAAAAGACTTTGTAACAGTGATTTCAAGAAAACAGAATGACTGCAACTACATTATTGTTTGAGCCTAATCGCCAATGAGATGGGCATTTCAGGCAAGATGTGTGTCCCAGTCAGTCCCTCCACGTCTGGCTGCACACTGTGTGCGCTGCGGGTCCTGTCTGGGAGGCTTCATCCACAAAGCCCATGGCAAAGCCTGGGGCGAGCAGTTGATGGGGGGAAGCCGAATAGCAACACTGCAGTGTCTAGAGGAGTCTCACAGAAAAGAAAGCTTAAATAATAAGATTTTTGGGTTTTTATTTTTAATTTTTTTTAGTAGTAGAATTGTTTTGATTAAATCCAGGAAAGGCTCCATGTCAGCGTACAGCGAGGCAGAGGAAGATGCAGAGTCGCTTTGAGAGCGACCATACTCCATCCTGTCCCAGGGGTCAGAGGGCTAGGGCTGGGAGAAGCGCCTCTTCTCCTGCTTTTGTGAGCTTTGGTTCAGGGAGTGAAGAAAGAGGAATTAAAATTCTTCCACCCCTCCATCAGAGATCATTATGTGTCAGACATCCCAGTAAAGCAGTTCTTTCTTTCTGGAGAGCTAAATGTAAAGTTATAAAGACATTCACAAGTACAATTTTCCTCCTCAACTGATAATGGCATTTGAGTGTTACCAAAAAATGTGTTAAGTGGTTAAAAGTGGGCATAATTTAGGTTTTAAAAGTCCTACTTGCTCTTCACAATTTGCAGCGTGTGTTTAGATATTAGTAAAGCTTAATCATGATCATGAGGAAAGGATTTTAACTCGGAGGAAAGGAAATCCTAGGGAGGATTTTTCAAAACAGAAACAGAGATGTGAATGTATTTGCTTTATTTAGCGATTCCCTAAACAATTTTTAATTTTTTTTAGTAGTAGAATTGTTTTGATTAAATCCAGGAAAGGCTCCATGTCAGCGTACAGCGAGGCAGAGGAAGATGCAGAGTCGCTTTGAGAGCGACCATACTCCATCCCGTCCCAGGGGTCAGAGGGCTAGGGCTGGGAGAAGCGCCTCTTCTCCTGCTTTTGTGAGCTTTGGTTCAGGGAGTGAAGAAAGAGGAATTAAAATTCTTCCACCCCTCCATCAGAGATCATTATGTGTCAGACATCCCAGTAAAGCAGTTCTTTCTTTCTGGAGAGCTAAATGTAAAGTTATAAAGACATTCACAAGTACAATTTTCCTCCTCAACTGATAATGGCATTTGAGTGTTACCAAAAAATGTGTTAAGTGGTTAAAAGTGGGCATAATTTAGGTTTTAAAAGTCCTACTTGCTCTTCACAATTTGCAGCGTGTGTTTAGATATTAGTAAAGCTTAATCATGATCATGAGGAAAGGATTTTAACTCGGAGGAAAGGAAATCCTAGGGAGGATTTTTCAAAACAGAGATGTGAATGTATTTGCTTTATTTAGCGATTCCCTAAACAAGACAGGATTCCTTGATGCTGTAACTCTGGCTATAGAAAGAAGATGGGCTGAGTCTAGGTTATGACGGTGACTTGATGGTTTCCCTAAAGGGATGTTCAAAATCCCCCAGGGTTTTCTTGGGTTTTTTGGTTTTTTTTTTTTTACATGCTCTGGCAGAATATAAAAATAAAAGTGAATAATCCAGGGCTTCTGTTATGCATGTATGTGAGCACAACAAGCTTTGTAGTACTAAGATAAGAAAAATCTACTAATATTTCGAAGTAACATTTCCCAACATTTTCCTAATTTTAAAATTACCTCAGATCACTGAAATCCTTACCATGAACTTGTTGGTATTGGCAATTATATATAGACTACTGGTAAACATCTGAACAGAAAAAAGGATGTTTGGGCAGCTGACAGAAATCACAGAGTCAGACTTTTTTCAAAACAGCCTTAACCCAGGTTCCACTTTAATCCCAGGTGTGCCATTGAAAAGACTTGCACAGGAGGTTATGTGCAGTTGTGGGTATGTGTAAAGGAGTTTAACTGGTAAAACGTAGGATGTGTCAGGTTTATGCTACTGCTTTTCCCCATTCTTGCTGCAGGGGAGAGTCAGGTCATACCTGAGCCTAGATTCTTAGTAAAACTGTGTAATTCTCTTCTTCCAGGAATTAATTATTGCATTTAAGATATTTCAGTTCACAACAAAGGCAAACTAGCATCTTAGGCATGGTTATCGTGGTAATACTTTAAAACACAGAGTGACGTTTGCATTTTTTGCATATACCCCATTTTGCAGAAGATGAAAGGAATATCCTATATTACTGCGAGTACCTATGGCAATTCCACCTCTTCCTCTTTGATTTCCTAAGTTCATAAGAATATGCAGAGACTGTTTTATATAATGGTTGGTTTAATGACGATGGAGTCATCAAAGATGAAGCTTCAATTTCAATTTCTCTGCAACTACTAATGTTTCACTCTTAGAAGGTGGAACATTAAATATATAGATATACACAAATTCAGTTTTGCCATTTTTCTTTCTTTTTTATAACTGTTTATTGTTATTTTCAGATGTGCCCAAAATAAAATGGAAGCTTGTAAAAATAAATCATTTCAGTAAAAGTTGTCTAACCAATTTGTAGCAGATTATGTCCAGTGAAGGACTGCAGAATATGTGATGATGTGAGTGCATGCATATATGTATGTAGGGAGCCCTCCTCTCTTCACATTGTCCTTTCCTTAAGAAGAGGATTCATAATTACAGTTTCCTTCTTTCGTCTGTGGGAAAAAAAGGATGAGTTTCTTACTCTAACCAGGCAAATCTGGAATCTCATTTTGTTAGGCTCAGAGGCACAGGCTCGCAGACATGTGCAGGATTTAACATGAGTTCAGCTAACCCCAAGGAACCAGTGCTGCTGCCGGTGCTTTGAGAAGTCTTTTGCTGCTGTTTCTCACGCTGTCGGCAGTCGTCCTCCTCTGCTTCAGCAAGAGTTTCCTAGATTTGTTCTCAGAAATGGCAGAACTGTTTTTCTTGAAGCCTTCAATAATGAGGAAAAGCAAATCCAGTGCATTTTGGTGGAAGGTCCCTGTACTGAAAAAAAGGTCAGTGAAAAAATTAATGTTCAAAGTCTGCCAGTCCTAAGCATGTAAAGCAATGTTTCAAGAGGTACCAGCAGACTGTAGCTACAAGCAAGTATTATATAAAGCAACTTCTACACCTTTGTAAAATACTTAAGTATGTTTGAAATGAAGTTGTTCCTCACAATGAAGAATAAGTAGTCAACATACCTGCTTTACTTTTTAAGTTTGAAGGGTCTTTTAATTTGAAATCAGATGCAGATTGTTTCTTGTCTCAGTGTAAAATAAAAAAAAAATCAAATATGGGCAAACCCATAGACCTTATCCTGTTCTTGGAGTATTTTTTTCTGCTTTCCTTTCAGCTCTTTGTACACAACTTCACTCTTCGAGTGGATTTAATTCTGGAAAGTTATCAACTTTATTGCATAACTGTGGGAGATGTTTCTCTAAATGTCAGGTATTATCAGAGCACAGCACATTTAGAACTCAGACTGTATAACCCCAAGGTTATATGTATTTAAATCTGACTTCATTACATTTTATACGAGACGGAATATCTCTATCTAAAAAGGCCTGTGATTTTTTTCTCTCCCATTAGTTGCCATACTTTAAAATCAGTAGGGAAAAAACCCCAAAGCAGAGCCATGAGGGCCAGAGCTGCACAAAGTGTTGACATATTGAGGTTGTAGGTGTTTACTTAACTGTGAGATACAATACTGTGTTATTCATTATGCCAAAAAATGCCTCTTCAAGAACAGACTAATTTCTTCTCTGCTAAGGACTGACAAAACAAGATTGAGTTAGTTATTAATATAAAGTCTTCCCATTTAGTATTGTAAGTTGCCTGGCTTGAAAGTTAATTTGCACAGAAAGATGTCCTTATGAATCCAGTTTAGAATTACTTGCATCTTTGAAATGTCCCCGAAGTGACTCAGGAAGCTCTCCTGAGGTAGGCTTTGAAAGCAGGGAGAGCTAAATTCAAAACAGGCTGGAGGAGGCATATCTGAACCACATCCCTGGTGCCCAGACAAATGATTGCATTGAGCTGCTTCCACCTGCATTCTCCAGCTGAGGGCCCTGCTGTACACTCTGTCTCTTGCTACAGCTGGTTGTGAACCACAGCAGGAGCCCTTGAAATTCTTGTCCCGTTGGGGGTGTGAGCAGTGGTTTCTGGGGTGGGCAGGTCTCTGGGGCAGCGCGTCTTCAGATCCTAGCGGACAGGGAGAGAGTGTCTGCTGGAGGCAGGGAGAAAACACCCCTTCCTGGACACCCAGGTGTTTGTGGCAGCTGGCAGGTATAGCACCGTGGTTGTTGCCTTTTTGAGCAGCATTTGAAAGGGCAGCAGTGATTGCTGGGGCATGGCATGTGTAGGTGCAGTGAATAGTGGTCTGAGGTGTTCAATAGAGGAGAGCAAAGAGTTCAGCTGTTGGGGATATCCGCTGTATTTTATGTGTGATGGCAGAGCAATTTAGCACCTGTTTCACAACTTTTTTTTTTTTCCTGTGTGTGAGGAATTTTAATGTAAAAAGGATACCTCTAGGAGTAGTCAATAACTTGAGTTTCTTCAGTGATTCTTTTCCCCCCAGGGCTGCAATACTGGGTTGCAGCCTAAATTTTGCCTGTGATCCACTTCACAGACCTGAGTTCTATTTTACATCTGGCTCTTAAATGATAAGGAAAAAGGCATCCTGTATTTACATAGGATTCCAGCTGAAATTAATAAAAAATTTGACTGCATGATGCAGTTAAATATTTAACTTCCATCGGAATCTGGATGCACGGGTGCTTAGCTGAGCCACAGCACATGCAGCACAGTTGCTATAAGCTGCGTGACTGGCCTATAGTTGTAGAGCAATAGCTGAGTCTTTTTCTCCCCTTGTTCTTTTCTTTGCAGTTTATTGGAGCAGTAGCTAGAAATCAGGCTGTTTCCCGTTTTCATGTATCGTCTCCTTTGTTTGTTCTTGCATGGGCCTTGCTCGAAGTCTGGAGAAAATGTATGACCCAAAGAAAGAAACAAATGCCTTATGCTTAACTTTGTACAGAAATAGAATAATGGGAGCAAGTTGAGAAAATCAGTCAAATACCATACCCAGGGATGTGAAAGCTGTTTATGGGTAGCACTGCAGATGGTGGTCCGCTGGGCGGGGTAGAGGATGCTATAGGAGAGCACCACACCTCCCCACCTGGCACCTTAGCTGGCTCTTCCACAGTGCGTGTGAAAGTACAAGAGAGGAAGAGGAGGAACAAAGGAATTGTCATTCACTCGGGTCTTGTGTCAGCGTGTAGTTACAGCATGGCCAGGACATACAGGACCTAGCATCTGGGGAGTCCCCAAGGGGTGACTGAGTGAAGGTGAAGAGTCATTAGAAAGTACTTCAACAATAACGAAAGGAAAAATGAGGAGAAAGTCAATCTGTATCTTCCTGAGAGAAGGAAGAGCTAATAACAGCGAAGGCTAAAGTGTTGATTGTCTGTTTTGCTCCAGTGTTCAGTAGCAAGGTTAGCTGTTATCTGATGATTAACACATTTAACATCAGCAACAAACGGGTAAGAACTTAGCTTAAGATAATTAAATAAAAGGTTGGAACTGCTCTCCTGGCCTTGATAAAAATCACTTGTAGGGAAGTAGCTGAGGTAATGTAATTGTGATTTTTTGTTATCTGTGAAGACATATGGAAGATAGACAAGATCCATAAAACTGAAAAGAACGAGCAGTGGTCTTCCCAAAAAAGAGTCGGTCCCCAGGACATTCTGGGGAATTTTAGTGGAGAAAGGGAGGGAGGAGATTGATTTTTTTTTTTTTTTTTTTTTTTTTTTTTTTTTTTTTTTTTTTTTTTTTTTTTTTTTTTTTTTTTTTTTTTTTTTTTTTTTTTTTTTACGGGAGTTAAAGTTGAACTGCTTGAAAGTGCCTAGAAGATAACAAGGCAGTACGTAGCTGCCAACACCCATCTGTGAAGTTCAAATCGTATCAAATCAGTCTAATTTCTCTCTGTAATTGTACAGAAAGCCTGGTGAGTAGATAAGGAGTGGCAGGTGTGGTACGTCTTTCTTCCAGTAGAGTCTTACCTGCTGTTTTCCGTGGCGTTGCCATTAGGGAGCTGAGGAAACATGGTCTATCTGGGACCACCGTAAGTAAAAGCAGATTGCAGTTCTGTGCTTAGAGTGAATGCTGGCAAATAGATGTTTCACTGTCAGAAAACATGGATTTATGATTCATAGGACTCTGACCAGAGACCAGTGATAACATTTTCCTTAATGATTTGGATAATAGAACAGGGAGTAAATTTATTTAAACTTGCAGATTATACCAAACTGGGTTACCAGCAACCTTGGGGACAAGGTTAGAATTGAAAGCTATATGAACAAATTGGAGAAGTTATTTAAATATGCAGGTTATAATTCAATAGCTACAAAAGCAAGCTCTTACACTTAGTTGGGAATAAATCTAGTAAACAAATACACAATAGACAGTGTATTATAGACAGTGGTATTGTAGAAAAAGATATGGTGATTACAGCAGGTCACAAATTGAACACAAAAATAACATCCTACTGTTTAGGAAAAAAAAAAGAAGTATTGCACTTCAGTGTTTAAGCATATGTTTTCTGTAGGACATGTGAAGTCTTGAAAACATTATTTAGTTTAAGAAAGAATTGGGTTTCCTTAGCCTCAATGGGAGAAGGCTGGGGATGTAAGTCTTCAAATATGTAAAAGGTTCCTGCGAGTAATAAGATGATAAACCTTTTTCTTTTATATGCTCTTGCGATAGGAGAAGTAATAGGATTAACTTGTAGCCAAGGAGATTTAGGTTTGAATGAAGAGAAACCTTTCTAACTCTAAAGATAGTTAAAAAGTGACATAAATTTCTTAGAACGCTTGTAGAGTTTCCACCCTTGGACACTTTGTAACCTCGTTAAACCAGTATCTTCTGTATGCTTTAGGGGCAGCTCATTCTGTCTTGAGGTGACACTATGGCTGGTTCTCAGTCAGATTTTTCTAGCATTTTTGCATCAAGCATTGGTATTTTGGATAATTAATCTCATACTGCTTAGTATTACAGTCCCCTACTCTGTTCCAATGCAGAGGATAATCCAATAACAGAGAAAGTCTATTTACGCACATCTTCGAGACTTAACAAATTCCCTTTTCCATATTGATTGCAAAACCTGTTTAAGTTGCATGAAGTATGATCAGAGTGTTGAGCAGCTCTTCTACGTTAGCAGACAGGGTTGTAAGATTCCAGTTTCTTTACTACACTGAGCTCTCTTCTTGCAATAGCATGTTAGAGAAATGCATATTAAGCTAAATCTGATACAGCGTGGAGACAAACCACATCATGATTGGGAAAATTAGGTAAATAGGAGGAATAAAAAAAATTGGCAAAAGAAGTAATGCAGAAGATCATGAAGTAAGCACTTTTTACCTTCAGATGTAAATGGAAAACTGAATTTAAAGCTAATATTCTGTAATGACAGTTCTTAAATTTCTTGGTGTCTGTCCTACTGAAAAGTAACATAATTTGCTATTTTGATAGAATTTTTGTATTTGTTAATTATGATAAGTTGTTTTTAATTGGCTCTTATTTTTTATTACTAGCAAATATTTAGTTAAAGTAAAATGAAGTTGCACGTGAAAAGTCTACTGAAGAATGTCAAGTTCCAGGCATTTTTTTAATTATTTTTTTCAAAAAAAGGTGTCTTTGTCACTTTGCACACAGCAATTTAGTACTCAGAATTAATTGCATGCTATGTAATTAGACAAGGAATCATCTGTCAGTTTTAGAAAGTTAATGATAACTTGTAACTTACTGCTAAAACACTGTGGACAGAGCAGTCTACACTCAAACCACTTTATTTCTTAAAATGTATTTATGGAATATAATGCAACACTTTGCTGTGTGATAGAAATCTTTGAGAAGATGTAAAAGAAGTAAATGTGTTGGAATAATAGTATGGAATAAAATGGTTAGCCTTGCTAGATACAGTCTTGCTGTACAAACTGTTACAATGGCTTTATCTCATCTTTGTAGTTCAGAGTTACAATCACCAGAAGGATAATTGCTCGAGAAGCTCTGTGGTCAGATTAGCTGCAGCGGCCACAATGGGAAGACTAGAGAATTTTAGTGTTACATTTTACAGCTAATGGTGGTCTAATAGAGATTCATTCAGGTAGGAGCTATGCCAGAAATGCAAATGGAAATTTGAAAGGGGCTTCTTGGGAATACTTGATAATGCAGGTTCTCCTAGATAAAAATAGTAATAGGCTGCTGGGTGTGAGTCCTGTTAGGTCAGCTCTACCAGAATAATACGTATGTAAAGAAAGCAGTCTTCTGTAGGAAGCCCCATCAGTTAATAACTGAAATGGATGATGAGAGAGTTAAAATTTCTTCTATCAAAGCAGATCATTAGCTGCCTGACTAACTTTACCTGCTTGCTAAATACCGATAGGGAAGGAGAGGTGTCTGCTAACAGAAAGAACTCAGTAGCATTTAGTTATATATATTTTAGCTGTCAGGTACCACTGACCTAATTTGCACCAAAAAAAAAAAAAAGTTGAGAAAAAAGAGGGCATATCTAATAAAGAATAAAGTTCTTAATAGACCCTTATAAATTCCTAACCCACTAAATGAATATCTAATTAATCATATAGCTTGCACCCATATACATTGGTAGTGCTGTGCTTGTAGGGCGCACTGCTCTCACTGATTATCATTCTTAATATTGAAAGAGAGAAGGAGGAATGATCATCTTTTTAACAAGTCCTAATTCTTAGGGTCACATTTAATCTCATTCCCAAAGCATTCATATGTAATCCATATATGTCTGTGCTCATTTAATATTGGCTGGAATGGGAATGGTGTGTAGTCAGGTCACTCCGCAGACTCTTATGAAATGGCAAGCTGAGGTCTACACGTTAAATAGATGCCTGAAAAGGCTCTTTATGTTTGTGAGGATAGCTGTGCTCTGTACCACTGAGGACCGTGAAATTTTGTTATTGAATTCAGTCAGAGGAGATTCAGACTTTGAGAGAGTGCTGAACTGGTTACACCACTCGGTCTCAGGCCACAGAACCAGATGGAGAATAAATCGGCACCCTGTGAGAGGGTGGATTTACTATGAACTCTATCCCTTCTCCTCACCATGTACAAAGCTTTGCTGCTTGTATTAATCTGACACGCGGTTCTTATCTTTGAAAGAAGCCTGGATCATCATAGATGTTTCTGTATATTTTTTTTTTCATCTCAGCTTCCATATTGATTGTATAGATCTTATAAGTAAAATATAATTAAAGGGAGTTGAGTAAGAGTCATTCAAATTGCTGCATCGTTATTAGTAACAGAGATTCTGTAATGACTTTGCTAAATTGACGACAAATTTCTGAAAGGGAAGAGAAGCTTTCAAGGAACTTGATGGTCAAGATACAGACCAGACAGAAATGGCTGTTCTCCCTCTTGAGTATGGGGCCTATTGTGTATCTCTTATGACAAATAAACCACATTTTAAAAGAGGATATAGATGTTCAAAATGGACATAGCTCAATAGAGTCCAGAGAGTTAGAAAACAGTACAGCAACTGAGAATCTGGCCAGTGGATTATAATAAAATAGCCCCACTGTGTATGGAAATCTAAGAAGCTTAATTTGATGAAAGTCCCATTATTATTTTTAAAAATGTGAATTTTACTAGGTAGTTCCTCATATTAAAGGTGCTTAAACATTTTAATAACCCCCACTACTGAAATTAAAAAAAGGATTGATCTGTTTTTACTCATTATGTACATAATCACTTTAGGTTTAATCATTTAATTCTGCCCATTGAATTACAAGGAAGATGAATGAAATGTCAAATAAGTGGTTATATTATGGAATTCGCTCCACTTGAGTATGTGAGAGGAATATAAGCAGTTTACATCAGGTATTTGGTGTAAAATCACTTGGATTTCTTTGTTTTGATTATGATGGCTTTAGCATGTGTGGAAAGGGTAAGGATAACAATTTCCAAGGGCTTACGTGTCAGATTTACAGAGGTATTTGAATGCCTAAAGCTGCAGATAAGCACCAATGATGATCTTTAAGAATCATGCTAGAGGTATGCATCTCATTGGCTTATTGACATCTCATTGACTTCATCTGACACCTAAATGCATCCATCTTTAGCAAGTTTAGAATTTATGCCCCACACATGTTTTATGCAGAAGAAACATTGAAAATTATGTCAAATATGGCCATGGGAGAACCTTGGTGTTATTGTTGTCCCTGCAAGAGAGCTCCAACATACAATAATCTGTTGAAGTTATAACCTGTCCCCATGGGTTGCTGACTACTTAGTTCATCTCCATGAACAAATAACTGTTCAGGGTTTCATTGTGCAAATAACTGAAAATCTTCAGTGGTCACTTCTTCTATATATATTTTTATATATTTTTTATATATATATATCAACTTAATAGTAGCGCATATTTAAATTTACTACTGACTTGGTTTTGGATACAAATCACACATTAATGAACTAACCAAAGTTTATATAGATCCATAAAAAGATTTTCATCAGAGATATGTTTCCTGTAGCCATTTCTTTTCAGATACATTAATGTCCAAGGTGGGAGTGGTTAACAGGATCAGTCAGGAAACTATTTTTATCAATACCTAGATTTGAAAGGCCTAAAGTGAGGCTAGGCTTCCCTAACAGAGGATTTCTTCTGTCAAGAATCTTTTCCTTTCATTTTTATTTGTCAGGTGATCTGCCAAAATCTGAATCTAGATTATTTGCTTCAAAATATAATTTGAAACATTTATGTTGGGTTTCACGGACATAATTGAATTCAGTCCTCACAGAGTGGCTGTTAGGCTTGTTAATCTTTGCTATAGCAAACCCCACCAGGACCTTTACTTGTTTCTTGAACTGTATTCATTTTCTAATTATTATGTACAATTTAACATTTCTGTTTATATAGGTTTCATCCAAAAGTCACAGTTCCTACATGAAGTTCATAGGCAGAGCTTTTTAAATAAAATAGTTTTGGTCACTAGCACAGAGGCTCACAAAAGAGAAAAAAGTCCCTCTGAAGATCACATTCATAATCACGTTCAACTCAGTATATACAATGATAAATACATTTGAAATTAAGCGTGCTTACCAGAAAAACATTGCAAAAAGAATGTTCTGTGTAATAAATCATAGAAAGATCTAGTTTGTTTATCAAACTTTTTTTTTTTACTTAGCTGAAATCGCTAGCTTTCTCACAAACATTGTGGGATCAGAATAGAAGCTCAGAAAACGTTCAAGTGACCTGTCAGAAGGTTTTGAAAATTGACTTGTAGCTCATGCAGCCATGTTAAAAGAGCAACTCCAGCTGAGTCCTTAACTTGGTGTAGTGAAGCTGGATCGTGGAAATGTTTAATCTATGTACGAGAAAATATGTAATGTTATTGATACTTGCTTAGCTGATGTGAAAGATTTTGAGCGCACTTACTGCAGCTTTTACACAGAGATTGTTAGAAAAATATTTTTAAAGTGTAATCACTGATGCAGCTCTGTACTTGAGATAGCAACCTGAGATTGCATCTCATAGTAAAAGGTGTTCTACAACAGCTTGAAACCAGTACTGTTCACTGTTCACGTGCCTAGCAACCGCCATGAAATGCAGTCAGTTCGTAAGCATGATGCACTACCTTTTAAATCTTGTTTGCACAGATTATCGGAACAGGGCTTTAATGAAATACTTGGAACTGATGTCTCTGGATGGAAATAGGGAAACTATTGAGTTGACAGATGGGGAAATCTATAAATACGATCAACAAAATTATGAAATGTTGAAAGACAGGGAGGAAAGGTCTACCATCACAACAAAATTAATTCTCAGGGGAGCCATATTAATACAAGCAATACCATCTGTACTATCAGTTATGCAGAAATGTCTGTGACCCATACTTTTGGTATGTTCTGTACCAACCAACACAGATGAATAAAATATAGACAGTTTTTCTATTCTGCTGCATTCATTCTTGAAGTTGAAGTTGCCTTTCTCTGCTTTGACAAGGAGGTAAGTGAAGATGGTGAATGGCGTAGCTGCTAGTGCCCTTTTAAATGTCTTAGCAAAAGCACAGTGTCAAACAGGAAGCAAACTGTACTGCAGTTTATCAGATATGTTAACACAAGAGGAACCAAAGCTGTGTTACGTGGAGGTAATGGAAGGAAGATGCGTGGCAGTAATGAAGAAATTTTGCTTCAGAGATTCTGGAAGAAACAGGCTTCTCAGTAGCCATTGCTATGTACACCATTAATGGTGATCTCATGTGAGAGTACTAAAAAAACAACAAAAAAAGCTGTTTTGCCATTCCTTAACAAGAGCTAATATCTGATGCAATTTAACAAGTGATCTGATATGTTCTATTGCTGTGCAATCAGCAGAAAATAGTTTTCTGGGAAATATTTAACATCAAGAACAAAAGAAGTTAGTTATTTTTAAAACAGAACAAAAGATGCGGTAAGAACATTCTACAAAGGAAATGGATGAAAATAGATTTAAAAAAAAAGAAAAAAAGAACCCACCGCCACTCTACCAGTCACTTTCCTAAAGAACAAAAAAAATAGAGAAATAAGGCAATGAAGTATCAAGCTAGCTCCTTTATCTTTGGAATCTGGAATTTGCTACTTCTTCATTGAAGCAGGGAAAAGTAACTTTCATGGAAAGCCTGTGTCTGTCTAGAAACATAAATTTACTTAGCCTGAAGGAAAAGGGTCAGCCTGACCCCGGTCATTGCTTAAAAAATGCTAAGGCAGAGCTTCCTTTCGCTAGAAGCACCACTGCAACAGCATAATTGAATCCACCTTGCAAGTGGATATAAATGGGGATGGTTGGCACTACTTTGGCTTTTAAGAAGTAATACATAATCCTGTAATGGAAAGTTTTGTTTCAGAGCAAATGCCCAAAGACAAAAAGGTCTGTGTGTTTTTCAAACGTTTTAACCGTCCTGTCTTACAATTCTCTTCTTGTAGCTTGTTGTGTGGCAGGGGTATCTCCCGTCCACATTATGCATGAGGAACCCATCCCATCTTTCTCAGAAGGGGTAGTGGCTGCATTCCTGGCTCCTTGATCAAAGAAAAATTGGCTGACTGTCTCTTCTCTGACTAGGCCAACAGGTCAGTCAGGAAAGCAGATAAATCTGCTGGCATTTGCATCTCTCAACAGTGTTGAAAGGAGGAGTGTTGAATAAGTGAATTCCTGCAAAACGAGAGTTAGCAGTTACTTTGGAACAGATAGAATGAAAGATCTTTTAAAATACATTCACAGACAGAGTTGAAACACCTTGAAGTAGATGGCAAAGACTAGACCTTTATGTAACTGTCCCAGAGAAATGTTTTAAGCACATCTTTGCAAAGTTGTCTTTGTTGCACATCATGCTTTAAACCAGCCTTCGGTCTCATGCTCTGAGGAACACTGATAGTGTGACAAACCTGACAGATCAAATGGTTGGGTCCACTTTTTAGAGGAATATTAAGATGTGCCCCTTTATCCAATTTTTGTGTTCTTTTTAAGTAAGGACAAGTCTTTTTGGGTATTTGAGCATGAAAGGTTGTTAGCCTGGGGTCTTAGCCAATAAATTAATGTTTCAGTGAAGGCAGTCAACCACCTGCACAAATTTAACCTTTTTAATTCTATTTATTGTCTGCAAATATAGCACCAGATTAGATGTTTCCTGGAGAGCCGAGTTTGGTGTGAGGTATTCATCACTTTGTTACAGCTTCTTTGAGATCACTGTGAAGTAGTCCCTTGTACTAAATGAATAGCTCTCTTATCATGACCTTTTAATAGCTTCATCATGAAGAGGTCTTTTATTTGCTACAAGAGTCTACTTCATGTTACCCCCGTCAAAGGAACTATAATATCATAAAACGGCCACAACAGAGACTAATACAGAAATATGGTACAATGAGAGAAAATTAGTGAAGGTAGGCCTAGTTGACTACAAGCAGCATCATGGCTTGCTAATGGGAAGTGCCGGAGTAGATAACTAGCTGTGAGCTCAATTGTTGGAAACTGCATATAGAGGTGATACTTTGCTCAGTTTTGTAACAAGGTAGTGGAATAGAAGAGGAACAATATAAGCCAGCTAGCAGGACCAGCAGCACCAAAGAAATCATAGAGATAAGGGAGATGAATAGGGCATGACCAAAAAGGAAGCTTAAAACTAAAGATGAAACTTAGCCATAATGATGCTTGTGGAACTTACTCCTATGGACAAGATTTTCTTTTCATGCTGTCTTAACATAGGTATAGTTTATTGAAGATACTGGAGTTCACACTCCAGTGCAGAACTGATGTAAGAAGGGGAGAAATCTAAATTGCAGTATTTAAATCATTTGAAGAGTTTAAACAGGATTTCTGGAGAATGGTTTGGAGGGATGGAGTCCTGGCCATATTGGCTGCCTGAGTCATAAAGGTTTGATTGCAGTACAAGAGCGTTTAACAACATGGATTTCAAAAGTAGTTGGGAAACCTGTTCACAGCTTAACCTACAGGCAGATAAATACTCGAAGTCAAGACAGATAAATACTCAGTCAAGACAGACAAACAGTCATTTTCTCACAAAAACTCTATAAAAGACTAAATAAGGAATTGAATACTATTGGGAAAAAAACAAAACAGTAGCATACAAAAAATTCCCTGGAGAGTCTAGCACCAAGAGATACCATTAAAGGTATCTTGGTATCACTCTGGGAAACTCCCAGAGAAGAGAAGATGACTTACCACATGTGAAACACCCACTGCATTCCTGCTTTTCCATGTGGCATATCCATGCTAAGCAATTAGTGGTGATGCTTAGCAAGGTACTGAAAAGCAGGAAGCTATAGAATCATAAATCATAGAATAGTTTGGGTTGGAAGAGACCTCTAAAGGTCATCTAGTCCAACCCCCCTGCCGTGGGCAGGGACATCTTCAACTAGATCAGGTGGCTCAGAGCCCCGTCCAACCTGACCTTGAAGGTTTCCAGGGATGGGGCATCCACCACCTCTCTGGGCAACCTGGGCCAGTGTTTCACCACCCTCAGCGTCCAAAATTTCTTCCTTCTATCTCGTCTAAATCTACCCCCCTTTAGTTTAAAGCCATTCCCCCTTGTCCTGTCGCAACAGGCCCTACTAAAGAGTTTGCCGCTATCTTTTTTAGCAAGCCCCCTTTAAGTACTGATAGGCTGCAAGAAGGTCTCCCTGAAGCCTTCTCTTCTCTAGGCTGAACAGCCCCAACTCTTCATAGCCTTTCTTCATCCCCCTGATCATTTTCATGACCTTCTTCTGGACCCGCTCCAACAAGTCTGTGTCTGTCTTATGCTGAGGGCTCCAGAGCTGGACACAGTACTCCAGGTGAAGTCTTATCAGAGCAGTTCATGTACTCAAGTACTGAACTGTCAGATTCCTGAGAAAAGCGTTTGCCTTTCTCACCCACGTCTTTCATCGTCCAAAAGAGGAAGGCTCTAAATGCCAGTCTGCTTTGCATAGATTTCCTTCATCAGTCCCAAGAGCCTGTTTTCCAGCCACCGTGCCCACACACTGCAGATCTGCTTACTGCTTTCCCTCCCTGCTGCCTGTTCTCTTTTGATCCGATTCTTTTCATTTTCAGCCCTTTAAAGGACTCAGTTCTGTTTTGTTCTGAACTTCTTCTGTCTTTTTATTATATCTCTTTTTTCCTATCCTGATATTTTTAGCCCTATCTTTTTGTCTTCCTTCTTCCATCTTGCATGCTTGCTGGTTTACCCATCTGCTTCCCCCAGCCCAGTTTTCCATTTTCCCTTTGCATCTCTTCAGACCCACAGGACATTTATCTCATTGCTTGTCCTTTCTCCAGCTCCACAGGGTCTTTTCATCTCCTCATATCATTTGTAAGCAAACAGCAGAGGAGCATCCGGTATCTGCTTTCTTTATGCTGCTGGAGTGAGTCAGATTGTCTGGAGAAGAAAAAGAGATATTAAGACTGTAGTCTTTACTTCAAAATTGTCCCATTGTATGCCTTGGTTTTCTTTTGTATCCTCATCATTTCAGGGCATCTTCAGTTCAATTTTGTACTCAGAACCTGGACATTTTATTTTATATGGAATGTCATTTTAGAGAATATTTTCTCAACAACTTTTTTTACCCATTTCTTTGCACGCAATGTTTCGCTTGAATCAGCTTATGCACATTTTTGTGAATATCACTACATGTAGAAGTCTGTCTCTTCAAAACAAGGTGGTATTTTTTCTGCGTTTGCCAATTCTGTCTTTAGCAATCTGTTTGAATAAATACAATATGTGAGGAATATATTACCTTGGAAAAACTGAGAAGAAAACCAAGTCTTGGCTTGATTCTTTCTTCTACAGTATCCCAAAGAGCAAGCGAAATTAAACCATCACAAAACACTCTAAGGAGACTTGATGCAGCTCTGCCTTCAGGAGTCAGTGATTTAAAACACATTTTTGTTTCAATTAAGAGTTTTCAATATGTGTGGAGATACTCAATCCAAGCTTCCCATAAAGGATGTCTCTCGTACGGGGTTCAGGTTATACTGGAAGGACCCTGTAAAAAGATCAGACTGTTAAAGTATCAGGCAGTATTAAAGTACTTAAATATGTATTTTTCTAAGGCAGATTTAGTATCCTCAGCTGCAATAACCAGAAGCAAGCACCCTCACCAGCCTCATATTTCTATGGAGATAAAGTTCTGGTTGTGTTGTCAGAATTGGTATCTTCCGTTTCCCCTTACGCTAGTCCAGATCAAAATACACATGCACATTTTGAAGCTGCTTGCAAATCAGTTCAGGAAAAGACAAGTTTCTATAAATCCTGAAATACTCGTAAAGTCAAAATTTTAATCATACTGAATACAAGTGTGAGCATACACTTGAGAATGATGTGCATGTACACGTGTATCAACATAAAAAATTGCATGTTATGCTTGAGGCTTGAGACTTACCAGCATCGCCGTCATGTAACAATGATTTCAGTGAAGTCATACCTGTTTTTTAATGCTGAAGGTGAATAAGCCAGAAAAAATTCATATAAATTTTTCTCAAAATTCATCTCATACAAGACTCAAGAAACATATTTTACGTGATAGTGTAACTAATAGAATTTCAAATGACAGTGATATAGGAGGCTTTCAGAAGGAGCATCTCATACGACTCAAGAAACATATTTTACGTGATAGTGTAACTAATAGAATTTCAAATGACAGTGATATAGGAGGCTTTCAGAAGTAGCAATGCAGAACATTCTTTTTTGAATAATTCACTCATCTGAAGTTATTATATATGCAAAAATGATTGAGTTGCATATCCAAATATAGGGTGGTCTATCTCAGCTCGTGATGTAGAAGAAGAAAAAGAAGTTTCTGCAGTTACTCTGAACTGTGGTTTGTATCACATTACTGTTGGTTAGATGAACTGACTAACTGTGAGTTAATTAACATTCTGCAGTTCATGTCTTTTTCTTGAGATAATTAATCTTATTGAAAAATTATATGTTGGACAGTTGAAGCTTTAGCAGATTTTCTAGAGGTGCTTTTTTGTTTAGGCTTCCTTGACAGCCTTTTTTCTTACAGATAAATTACATGTCTAGAAATGTCTCGCTTTTATATTTATTTTGGTTTGGCAGCATATAGTTGTTATGGCTGGCAATATTTCATACCCCAAAGTATGAATGCTAACCATAAATTATTACCAATGATATGCAGTGGTTCTTATCAGTCATGACAAGTAACTGATGTTGATTGAAACAAGTAAATATGATGCTTTGCAAAGTTATAACCTTGTCATTTAACTTCAGTGCTGCAAATGCATCAAGCTATCTTAGATTAACTCTTTGCAATTAGATACAGAGCTTTCATAAACAAGATAGTCCACCTATAAAGGCCAAAAATTATGCAAAAAAGTAGAGAGATTTAGACACCAATATTGGCAAAATTTACCTCTAGTTTTTTGCTTCCAGAATTGGGTAGAAACAATAGGATTCAAAGGTGTGTGGAAATTCATCATCTCATTATTATAGACTCTTTGGTTGTTTGTTTCTCAGGGTTTGCTCTGAAACCCATTGAAGAACACATTGGGAATCTCTGTTTGTATATGATACTATTTAAAATGAGAAGTGCCGTAAACTTTGTTTCAGATGTAGGAGGTCAGGCACAATGATCGTGGCAGTCCTTTCTAGCTGTATGAACTATGAATTAATGTATCGTTAACAGCAGTTTAAAATTAAGGTAAGCTGAAAAGATTTACTGGATTGTGCTGCAGATCCACAATTCATGAAGGAGTTAAATTCTGTGCCTCGCTCTACCCCAGATGTAATCCATATGAAATCGGTCATTAACTCGTGATAAAATTCTTGCTGGGATCAGGCAAGTAACAGCCAAACACTACACCTCCCAAGAACAAAAGGTACCACTTTACTGAAGCACGGTGTGAACCATTTGTGGAGTATATCCCTGAGTGAGTTGAGCTTTGGTATCAATACACAGTCTGAGGTTTCACTGTATTTGTTGCCATGGCATGAAATCAACAGAGTTCCAATCTTTAAACAAAATTATTTTCATAAATATGCAGAGTCAGTCCCTTATTGATATAGTGCGTGTTTTATTCAAACTCTTTATTTGTAGTATAAGTGTTATTCATGTGTCTGTGGCTCGGAAGTTGATGCTGCAGAGCTCTCTTCACTTTTTATGCACTCAAGCAGCCAATTACATGAAAACCCAAACATGACCATGCCATATTTAGTTGTTTTATCCTCTTCAGAAGCAGCTCCTATGCTGGAGAACACATGGAGTCACACTGGACAGGCAAATGGGGAACAGCTGAAGTGAATGATAATGGAGTTTTAAAGGGAGGTGGATTTCATCTAATAATGTTATTGATAACATTAACATTATTAATTTATTTAGCACATAAATTACAAAATGGATGGAGGATTCATCCAGCAGCTGTACTCTGCCTTTGGCAGTAGCCATGCTGCTGCTAATTTCAGCGTATTAACTCCACCACAGGTTTTACTAACAGGGGTGTCATACATCTTATGATTCAAAGGAAAGAAAAGAATATATCATTTTCATTGTTTTGTGAAAGTTCTGGTTCAGCACATGTCAGATACTGATTCCATTCTCTTTGCACTGCAGTCCTAGCAAAGTCACATGTCTTAAAGCTCATAAAAAGAAATAAGGAATAGAAGATTGTTATATGAATGTTGATCCATTTTTTTGGAGAACAAGAAGTTGCTGCTTGGAATCCTGATGCCATAAGGCAAAGACTTATGCCTTCCCACTGTAACTCATTTGCTTTCAGCCGACTACCACAAAGGATGACATCTGACCACAAATAATTTGGTGTTCTCCAAATGTGTAGTAGAATAAAGAGTTTGTATATTACATTAATCACCTGCTCAGTCTTTTCTTATTTTCATTGCTGGAAATCTGAATTACACCAATGTATACTGAGCAAAACTGAGAGTAAAATATTACTAGCTAGAGGAGAAATCATTTAGATAATAATTTGCATAATTTATATAGCTAATATATATAGACTTTATATAGCTAATATACAAAATTATACAAAGTCTATATATAATTTGTATAGGCTGTGATCTTGTATAGAGAGTGAATTTGAATATATAGTAACTCAACTTACTGAAAATACATATTACAATTATTTGTTTTGGCTGGCTTATTTCATGCTAGCTGAAAATTAAGTAACAAAAGTCAGATCTCTACCATACAACAGAATATGTTATAGAGCCATCCAGCCTCCTTTTAGTCTTAATTTGTATGTTGCCGCACCGTGTGTAGATACTAATTGTGGTCTGAAAATGCTGTGGCTGGATCAATGCAGCGTCATGCTTGAGAAGCCGTGCCAAAGCCCTGTATCACGAGCTCGTGCACAACTAGCTCAGCGTTGCACTACGCTGCACTCCCAGTTAACTGGGGTTAAATCATGTGGAGTTCGATGGGTTGTGTGCATCTGTGGGATAGACTTACCCAAAGTAGTCAACAGAGTTTCATATTGGCTGCTTTGTCACTTGCTATTGATGTGACTGTCACAAGCATAGTGTATTAATTTCAGTAATCCCTTCAAAAGGTCTCAGTAACCATCTTGTGCATCTATATTTCATTATGTTCCCCTCATATTCTCTCCACTCTTGTGTCTGGTACTTGCTTATTATTTGTAGTTCATGGCATGTTCTGCAGGCTCCATTTTTCTTCCAAGACACTTTTATCCCAAAAGCAAAAGAGGAAGCAATATATGTTTGCATTTCTTTGTCTAAATTGAATTTTTGAGTCTTTAGTGAAGGTTTATTGAAGGTTTGATCTTGGATATGTGAATGAGGTTCCATGTGTCATTGGGTGGCTGTACTTCCTTGCATCAATGACGGATGAATGATTGGTTAACTTTTATCTTGGCCTTGTAATCGCTTTACCATGGCAGTCTTTTGGTTCAGTTTTGAGCATAAGTAGATATTTCAGTAATTCTTCAAATGCTTAATTCAATTGTAGAAAAAAGGATAAAGGCAAAATCCTACTCCTGTTGCTGTTCTTCAGGCTGTGTACAACAGCCAGTAGTTCCTGTGTCTGGCACCCACCGAAGCAGTTTGAAAACATGCCGAACCATTTCACTAATGTATTACAAAAGGTCTTGAAAAGTGAGAAGGGCCATGGGTGAATGAAAAAGTGAGTGTCCTTGGCAAGATGTATTCCTATTTATTTCCCTGCTTCAGTGTGTCCTCTCCCTTGACTTCTTGATTCACATGCATTTTGTGAAATATATTGTAACACAGGTTATTAATTAGGAAGGATCATTTTTTGTTTTAGGTAGTCCTTTTTTTCAGATGGGCTCGGGAATGTTTGTTTCTCATTAACATTGTTGTTATAGATGTGATGGCCTGGAGAGAGAAATGAGACAAGATTTGTGGGAAGAGGCAATATCTTTTTTTAGACCAACTGATGTAGCTGGAAAAAATAGAAAAGCTTTCAGGCACACAAAACCTTTTCCAGGTTGGACTCTCTTAGCTTTGACTGCCTAATAACTGACTTGTGCCTGTGAAGCAATAAAAGGAATTTCTTGGTCTCTCTTTTTATGAATAATACTGTTTGGGAGGCATCCATATATTGCAGCAGTTAACACTTCCCACAGCTAAAGTTGATCATTCTGGTTTTAATTCTGATTAATTCCTTTAATTCTTAGAATAATAATGTAATCATTTTTCATTCAGACTAGTAGTCTCTTAAAAGACTAGATTTTGTTTTCCATGTGATCAGAAGTGTAAATTAACCCATAAAAGATCTGATACCTCACTGATGAATCATAGAGATCTGTATGGTTTTGAACCTTATGTGAGAAACTGCCTCTCTTTCCAAGTCAATGTATGTGTTTTGAGACAAGTGGGATGGGCATGATGGCATATTCTGCAATTTCAGTTATTTAATGATACTCCACTGCATTTTTTTTTAATTAATGGGAAGGGCATGGCTTTTAAATAGTCTCTTTGTTATTTATTAGGTACAATACAAATAAATAGATACCTACCATAGGAATATTGTGTGAGAGATATATACCCCATTTGGCTGGTAAACTTTGAGATAACTGAAAATATTACTGCAGATGCTAAAATTTTCAGTGTATTTCATATACTGTCACTTTTTATCGTTCTTGCTCAGACTGAGTGCTATTATGCCCTGTGAGAAGTCTTATTTGAACCTGAAAGGAGAATTTACGTTGACTAGCAGCACTGAGAACCACAGAGACAAGTTCAGACTATGGGTGTCTGCACGGGTAAAAAGGAAAATATAGGACAGTCTGTTCACTACCTTGCAAAAAGCTGTGCTAGCAAGGAGGCATTGTTATTGCTCTAAATAAATAACGTGAAAGAATATAATGGCTTTATAATATAGGAAATGGATAAAGGATGCATCAAGGTGTTTGGCATGCCTGAGCATTTTGCGATTATAGTGCTGCAAGGTTCTAATGTCATCAGCTCTTCTCCATTTCCCTGGAGCTGAGGGCCCTCATCATCCTGTAGAAATACTGCTAGTGAGGTTTTCTTGGCAGCTTTTTAGCATAAACAGTATTCTGCTGAGGGATGTTTTCCAAATTACCCAAGGACAGCAAACTGAATGTTTCCTGGGGTGTATTACAGAATTAGTGGAGGGTATTTGGCTAAGTGTGTATTGCACATTGTTTTCCTGCATCTTGCTGGGCTATGCATTGAGTGCCATGACAGTATTTCATTTTTAGAAACCTTAGAAAGACAAAGACATTCCTTGAAAGGTAGAAAATAAAGGACACACAAACCCCAGAACAATATGTCATCTAAAAGTTCAGATCGTGATTGATAAGTGTGGGGTTTTTTTATTGTTGGCTGTTAGCTGAATAATAGATTCTTATTTCAGTAAGTTTTGACTGGAGCAATTTGTCTTGAAGTACTTTTTTCACCTTTTTCTTTTAGGTCCTTTGTAATATAGTTCTGTAATTTTATTTTTTTCACACACAAATGCAGCTAACTTTTTCAACGTTCAGCAGCATCACATAAAAGCTTGTCTTCAGTTTATAAATTAATGAAAGACTGAATTCAGAAGAAATATATGGTATGCAACAGTAGTTACCTACTGCATTCTGTGACAAAACAAAAATTAAATCATTTATATTGAGGGGGAGGTATGCTGTCTTTCTGATCTAAAAAGCCATTTTCACAGTTCTTAAATGAACATCGTGGGGAACATTTTCCAGCTTATCACAACACAAACAGGCAAGTTATTTCCTTGTCAGAAAGGCCTGAACCCTAGCAAGCATACATGCTAGGGTATTACTCGTGGAGGTAAGGCTCCTCACAGTGTCCCACCTTAACATGCATAGTTACATTATTAAATTATACAAGGCCATTTTCCTTTATTCAATTTCCTCCTCTGATAGGACAGTGCAGAAATTACTGTAATGCATTTAATATATTAAAAGGCTTTGCTCTCCTACGTTGCTTCACTTCTTAGAGACCTTCCCTGTGTCTATATTCATTAATTGATTCTCCTTTTTGTACCTAGAAGATGAGTCTGTCTTCACTACAACCTTTCTCCCTTTTTCTCAGTTTCACACTACTTAAGTATGTCATTTTTTTGTCAGCTGGAGTAATTTACTGTCCATGTTTAAATATTAGCCTTAGTTTAGTCTTTTGATACCACCCCACTTAGAAGGCATGGAGTACAAGAAATGTTTGAACACATTTTGGAATAGAAATGATAGCACTTTGGATTTGAATGGTGAAGACGACGACCAGCCTTCACTGTTAATACACTGTGAGAGGGGACAATGCAGCCTGAGCTTTACCTGTGTGACCTCTCAGTCTGTATCTTTGCAAACTCCATCATAAATTACCAGATTTTTTTCTGATTAGTGCACATCCCACAAAACAAGAGTTGCAGGGCAGAATCCCCCAAGCCTACATATGTCTCTTCCAGAGCGGACATGGTTTGTGGCAATGTGGAAGGTTTGATCCTGGTATTTTGAGAGTCCCTGATATTCCCTATGGTTATCTTCAGGCTTGGTGCCCTCAGCTGGGCTCCTCTTGTGTGATGCCAGATGTGGTACATTACGGATCAGGAGACTTGTGGTCCCAGGCACTGACATGACTCTGTGCAAGCTAAAGCTTTACCAAAATAGTGGAGATCCTAAAAAAGATCTCCGCAGGTAAGCCTTTATACAAAACTGCGAGAGCTTCCTAGGAATGTGACACTTACTATATAAGCCAGACTTGAAAAAAAAAAGATTCTTCACGTCTTCTTTTTTTTGTTTAATTTCAATAATGATGGTGTTTCAGTATGTGGCTATTGCAAGCAGGATGAATTAGGAAACTTCCTACCTGTAATTTATTCATGGTGTTCCTATTAAGAAATAAAACTAATATGAGTAATTTGAGAAAAATGTCAGTATCCTGTCTGAAAGTGACTTCATTGTAATGTTGGTCTCTTCTGGTTATGGAGCTCTTTCAAAGGTATTAATACTTTTAACACAAAGATATTAATACTTCTACATGAACATTTAGATAGAAATTTTACCACAAGGCAAGAGGAGAGTTTCCACATGAAATATGAAGTGTTCTTCTTGTTGTTATAGCATATTTTCTGTTAAAGCTGTCAAAATGACTTATTAGTTTAGCATTTCTTGTTGAAATATATTCTGTCTAATAATTTACTTTTTAAATATTTCTATTCTAAATACTTATCAGCCCTCCACACATTTTCTGTGATATACTTTCCCCTTTTCCTGGAAGGGCGAGAGACACATTCCGTTCCCTGTAACTGGCTGTATGAGACTGTCCCCTTTAACTGCTGCTGAGAAGTGCCCCTGTGGGTAGCCTCTGGCAAAGTATACCCTGTGCAGAAACCACCATGATTTAACTGTTTCTGTCCCTTTGATCTGCTATCTTTACCTCTAGCAATGTAAGAGGTATAAAAGAAAGCAGGAGCTTTGAAGCCAACCGTTTGTCTCGTTGTCTTACCAGCAGTACTAGAATAACTCGATAGACCCTCAATTGTGTTATTACCAAGTTAATTTTTCACAGAAACCCCACTGAACTTTAAACATTATGGTATGTAAGCAAGTAGTCTACTTCTACTATATATATAACTAGATGTATATTTATATATAGTATATAGACATGGTAATAGATATGTTTATGATAGCTATTTAGAGAAAATCAATCAAATTACTTAGAATATTCTTCTTGGTGTCTTTGTACCTCCTACAGCAATCATAATTTTATTATAATTTGTCTCTATTTCTGTCACACTTAGAACTTCCCAGAAGAGGCTGATACCTTGCATGACCAACCACTTTATCATAAGCTGTAATACAAAAAACCCTGAACAGTTTGGGGCATACTTATTAATATATGTGTGATTCTTCTCACTGAAGCAACACTTTCGATGTTAATCATCATAGACTTGGAAAATGGAGGTGATTCTTGTCTAAAAGGGAGATTTTATAGAAGGGAAATTCAGCTGTTGCACAAAGTACAGTTACTAATTTTACAGACCTTTGTCGGCTTCTTGCAGCGTCAGCCAGCAAGGTTTTAGGACATGCTAAATTCTTGGTGTGTGTTGACATGGAACTAATAATGGAAACGGAGTCAGTGGAAGGATGTTTCAGATGGTTGTTACTGAATGACCTCCAGACAAAATAACAATCTCTGAAACCCCTCTCGTGTGCGATAGAGGCAAATTCCGATGGCTCTGTTCATGTGTGATCCTCCTTTGTCTCTTCTCTTTGGAGGACATATGGAAAGACTCCTGGTGCAGATAATGTAAACTAAAGAGTTCCCAACACATATCTCTATATCAAGGTTTCGGCTTTACAGCTGTATCTCTTTCCATCTAACTGGAACTAGCCTGACACTGTCCAGAAATAAGTCCTTCATGTGCCAAGCAGAGATACCGTAACTCTGTAGACGTGAAGCTACAGTAAGCCTAGTGGATGTCACCCTATGTTTCTTTCTGACAGTAGTTTACATTTAAAAGAAGAGTTTCTCTTAGTACAGTAATAATTAGTCACAAATATATTTTATATTCCAAGACCATGAAGTAATTTAAATTCATAATAAAACTAATTAATACTATGGAGTTACGCTATTTTCATAATGTGAGACATAGAGGTAAAGAAATGAGCTAGGTTAAAACCAATCACCCGAGCCTGGAAGGCAGGAAAATTTCTGTTACTCACTATATCTATATGTATAGAAACTAATGTTTGACTTTAGAGAAAATGTGTAATAGTTTGCTTTGATTTTACCCCTTCGTTGTGGTGGTACATCACATTATATGCTGTAGCATGCTGTTCCCCACCATGGATCTTCTGGGTCCACATATATCAGGCCTTGATATTTTGCACTTAAATGACAATCCTGTGGATTTCAGGCAACTTCAACAAAATTTTCAACAAAGACAGCAGCGTAAGACTGTACATTAGGTTTGCTTTTCTCTCCCATCCAGAGAATCCTGGGGGTTCTGAAACCAGAAGTCACTGGTTAACTTCCTGATGAATTAGGAAGGTTTACTGACAAATAGCTCTTTGTTTTACCCAAAATGTTGCATACAAAAAATCTCAGATAAAACAAACTTTCCCTGAATTTCAAAGAAAGGCGGTCAAAATCAGACTGAAACACGTTAAGGAAAGCCATACCAAACAGTGCTTACGGGGGCTCTCAGTTTTTCTATGCTGTTCTGTGAGCAGTAGCCCAGAAGGTCCTTCAGGCTGTACATAGCAGGTGGTCAGAAAAATATCATGTGACCCTGTATCTGTCTGCATTTCAAGTAAAATATCTGTGATGCCTGTACAATCATTTTTACCATAACTTGATGAAGAAATACAGGAAAAAGTGATTTATTTTCCTAATGTATGTTCTTGGGGTTTTTTGTTTGGTTTTGTTTCGGTTTTTTAAATCCTTTTGTTAAACAGGAACGCAGATTTTTCTGATTGGGACCTTTTCTGTGCAGTTGTTGTACAGGTTAAGTGTCTGGTTAAATTAATAGATGAGTATGTGTGTCCTTCATACAGCATTCAAACCCTGGTTCAACTCTATTGGTTATAATTAATACGGTAAAATCTTTCTTTCAGTAATATAGATGTCGGTGTTTACAGGGATTGAAAGACTGTGACTATCATAATGGTAGTCTGTATTTAATCCAGTATTTGTTTTTGTAATTCTTATGCTTTCTTTTTTTGTGACAGGTTTTTCATTATTCTTACACCGCTTCATACGTGATTTATAACATACACACAAGGTAGGTCACATTGTTTTTCAATATGATGTCATTGTCAGTGGTTCTATACATAAGGTGATGCCAGTGTGTTCAAGTAAAAATGTTTACGTTTTTTCAAGGGAAGTTTGGGAGTTAAACCCTCCAGAAGTAGAGGATTCAGTTTTACAGTATGCAGCCTGGGGCGTCCAAGGACAGCAACTGGTAAGCACAGTCATTAAAAATGCTATGGTTTAATAATGTATTTACTCCAGGCAGACTGAAGTAAAAAAAAAATTAAAAGCCTTAAGATAAGTTTTGTTATGTATTTCTGCATGGTGCTAGTATAGTCCTGTTATAGCTTTTAGGGGCTCTATTTAGTTAGTTAGTTAGTTATATTAAAAACATGTAAACATGTTTTTCCAGTCTAATCCCAATAAGCAAATTGTACAATTGTTGAAAGAATCACATCTTTAGTTGTACAATTATTGAAAGAATCACATCTTCATCTAAATATGCACTCAAGTAATTTTCAGAATAACCATCTTTATGGCTACTACTATGAGATAAGGAAAGTTGAAGGAGAAGAGAAGTTTTCAAGTGCAAGATCAATGAAAACTGTGGGCAAAAGCAAAAGCTTAACATACAAAAGTGGATGTGATGGATTCAGTGAAAAGTGGTGTTTTCATTTCAGTATGAAAATTACTGCCAAGGTCAGTTGTGCTGCACTGAATTCATAATAATAAACCCAGAAATGCTATGTTTCATATCTTGTTTTTTACCAAAGGTTTTGCAATTTTTTATGAGCATAAATCATCCATGATCATCATGACCAATCTCAATATGAGAAGAAAAAAATTGTGGTTTTAGAACAGCCGTGACTTTAAACTGACCTGTGTTGGTAGTTGAAGGCAAGAGAAAGACTTCTAAAAGCTTCAACTCTCTGACTACGAAATTCAGATAATCCTTGTTACAATGTTCTAATAATCTCTTTAATGCCTGCAGGCATGATCCCGAAGCCTCTTTGCATGTCTGACTTGTTCATGCAGAGAGGCTGTAAGTTGAATGTCTAGAGAACATATCCCATTGCTTATATCGTTCATCAAGATGGTGGGAATGTAAAAAACGTTTCTGGTTAGAATGTATTGCATTAAGCAAGTGGAGGCAGGAAGGAAAAAGCAATTGGAACATGCTTGGTATATTTTAATAATTAAGCACATTAATTTGTTAATAATGAGAGCATGGTGACAGGATTGATGGTAACAAATATGTAGGTTATTTACCAGGCAGTGTTATGGAATGCGTCAACCTATGTAGGTTGGAGCAGAAAGTTGATGCATTTGCAAAACTGAGCAGAATTAAAAGATATTTTAAATTAAATTGCAGTTCATAAGATTTGTCTGTGCTGTACCTCTGATTAGTAATCTAAAGTACAACTAAAATGAGATGCAGTGATTACTGAGAAATTATTTTTTTGTTTTCCTGAGGTGTATCTTAAGAACAGGGGCAGAGTTCCCAATCATAAACTTCAGAAAAATAACAAATCAGAATAATGCTATCTTTATCAGTTTTGCCTAGATTGTCATTCTGGAAATATGTATGAATACTTTCAGATACGGGCACAGGTGGACTCCTATTAAGTCCCAGAACTGCAAAAAAATAGGTGGTCGTTTTAGGTACAACCTTAATCATCCAAATTTGAAAATGTTAGCATAATTTATACTTCAGTGAGGATAACATTAGTCATCTTTGTTAATGTCCCTAGTAAAGTTAATGTCATGCTTTAAAAATATCTGCTCTACTGTGGGCTTTATGGTGCCATATGGTCTGCAGAATTAGGAAATAATAACTTTGATTAAAACACAAAATCTTCTGTGACTCTGAATGCTACCAAGTGTTGTCATATAGATGTAAACCTGCAATGACAGTATACTGAAGGTCATTTCCATAAGAATTGCCAATAAGAAGGATGTCCTCTTGAAGCTGTTTATGTGGTAAAGGAGGTTTCTAAAGTGACAGAAGTGCCTTGCCACATTACCCTCCCACTTCAGCAGCAAGCCAGAAATGTAGAAGGACCGTGAATGAATAAAGGCTGTTGTGAATAATGGTGGTTGCTACTGTCCAAAGGAGCAGCTGCCTCGAGCAGAAACAGGACAGTAGAGATCATTCCAGCGGAATAGGTTAAGCAGAGAAAAGATGTGTGGCTGGGGACACATTGCCGTAAAGGTTCTCAGCTGTAAAATTTGTCATTAGAACAAACACTTTATCAGTGAGATTTGAATAAAGATAGTACAGAAAGCAATCAGTGGTGAAACTGGGTAAAGAGGAAGTCGTAAAGGGAAAGACCTAAAGCATGGTAATCCGTCAGCAGTAACTATCGATAGCACATATCTGGGTTCAAAGAAAGATGCAGTCTCACAGATCCATGTTGCCAAATAGACTACGATAGGTTTACCAAAGTCCTTTCTGAAACAATACTTATTTGTCTTTTCCAGCTAATAATGGAAATAGTAATAATTCTTAATAAATAAAACAAGCAGTGGAATACGTACTCTAAACAAAATTATCATAGTGTATTAACGTGAGTAATCTCCAAGAGCCTTTCATTACAACTGAAGAACAAGCGGAGAACAAATTATATACACAAATTTCGTCTAGAGAGACCAGAGACCCATGAGACATACCTGTGGCCATTCCATAAACAAAGTATATGTAGATCGCTAAAATTAAGTGGAATAGCACCCTTTGAGGTGCAGTGCAGAAACGAATAGCAATACTCTAGCCATGACTGGTCAGCAAAATTAGCATGAGATGTGAAACAAAAGGCACAGGTATGCCTGACTGGGCCAAAGATCCGAACTTTACGCTTTAACTATTTGGAAGGTCCTGCATTAAATCCAAATGATGTGGGATAACACATGGACTTGGATCAACTATTTTCAATAAATTGGCTATAGTGTAAAATAAGATGTTTCCGATATTTAGTTCTGCAGACAACCTAAGTAACAATATAGCCTACACAGGAATCTTAATTTGAGTTCTTCAAATGAGAGGGAATAGGCAAGAGTTTCAAATAGGTAATATAAGAAGGTGAAGAAAAAAAAAAAAGAAATGTTTGAGCAGGAAAATTTGTATGAAGTCAGGAAGCGCTTATTGCACAGAGGAGGGAATATGGCTGCAGTGAAATCAAGTACACAGTAATACTTTACATCCTTGTGAAAATCATGCATCAGTCTGAGTTGTCTACTATTATGAATAATTTCTGGGGCTGTCTAATGGGATGGCAGGCCACGTGTGGCTAGTGAAGAACAACAGAGTTAGGTTTATATCAGATAGCAGATGACTGGGCCGTAATACCATGATTTTGAAGCTACCATAGTGGTTGCAAGTTATTTCAGTTTCTTGCTATTTACCTAGAGTAGAGGGTTTTATAAAGATTAAGAGAAAAGCTCAGAAAAACATCTGCTGTTTGAGTCATGACATTTTGGTGATGAAATTTAAAATGTTTGCTGCTGGGGAGACAAAACTTTTATCTAATGAATTAATGTATTTTAAGGTCACATAGCTGTTATTTTTGAGAACTGTTTTCAAGGTCACACTCTTTAAATTGCTGTCTTTTAACTGTGTTAGAACTGCGCCAGATCTAAAATACCATTTCTGTGTGTCTTAGTATGTTAGGGAGCTGTTTATGTATTTGCTAAATATTTCTCATATTCGCTCATATTTGTTTAAAATTTTGAAAGAGATCAGTTGATTATCCCTTTACCTTGCCTCTATAGAATCCACTACCGCAGCATTAAGTATTTCCAGAGAAAACAAACCAGCACAACTAGATACCTAATTGGTTTCATCAACATTTTTCTGCCTCCAGTTTACTTGATCAGAGACCTCGTTGCATGTGTCTGAGAAAGAGATAGCCCACACCTGGTAGGAAGGCTTTACTGAGGAGGAGAATGCTTTGGAGGGTTTTGAAGGGCCTCTGGTGTTGAAATACCCAATTTTTACCCAATGTTCTCTCTTCTTTGGCCTTATCTTCTCCAATAGTTTGTAGCAAAGGTTTTCATGTTTCTGTGCTGGACCTGGCTTGTATGTGACACAGGGGAGACAGCCTTTTCAGTTTGGATCTATCTGTGGAGATGTGTCGCAGTAGAAGCCTGAATATAAAAACTGACCTCTGGTTTCCAGTGCATGCAGAGTTTTCTATGAAAGATGTAGTGTTTCTCTGCAGTGCTTCTTGCAATACAGATAGTTCTTCTGATTAGTCATCGGATAGATTACTTCAAGTAGCTCCCAGTGAAGCGTGATTAGAAGTTGTTCAGTTTTACATAGCTTTTTCTTGAAAGTTTTACATAAAGTTTCTTCTGCCTGGGTGGTAACGTTGTTTATTTTATATGAAATACTTTATTTTCACTTTATTCTATGAACATATATCCATGTAAGTCACTATGCCTTTGTATTTATAATAGGTATTTTATGTTATTTATTGCATTGAGCTCATTTTCCTTTTGATATATTAAGTGTTTTTGAAGGGAGCTTGAGTTATATATTTGGATGGATCAGCATAAATAATGATCGATTGACTTATGTATGAATGTCTATGCATAAATAAATGCCTATTTTAACAAAGCAGAAATCAAGAAAATAGTAAAGCTATCCAGAATGCTAAAAAGATCATTTTGTAGAAGCTTGATGGCTTGCTTTGTCAAAATTTGATGCCATCAACAAAACATAGCATTATCAAATGGTAGAAGTGAAGATGAGCTTTTACTATGCTTTAACGTAATTTAGGTCATCATTGTGTAGAATTACGTATTATTCTGTATACACAAAAAACAATTTGTCGACTGTAGCTGAATTGTGGATTCAGGATGCTCTTACCAATTTTTAGAAAATATTGTAAATGTTAGAAAACAAGAAAATTGCCATCTTGTTCCAAAAAATGGAACAGGGTACTCACAGATAACAGGGCCTAGAAGCTGAAGCTTTTACAAAAAGAATGAAAAATAAAATTCCAGTGAAAAAGGACCTCACATTATTTATTTAAGTACTTATTTAAAAGTACCTAAAAACAAGCATACAGACAGAAACCCAGAAACAAAGCAGAGCAAAATCTGCTTTAATTGTTATTAATAAATGTACCAGAACTCTCTACCCCTCTGCTTTGTGATCAGTCACCTTTATCCTGGTTGTCTTGTTTGGAGGTTCATTTTGCCTTCCCCCTGCATCAACACCTATTGCCCCACAAAAATGCAAATATCTATCAGACTGTTGAATTGCTGTATTAACATGACATTTCCTTACAATTGCCTTCTCTTCAAAATTTTAGCTTTTTTCTATGGCTTTCAAATACTGTTTTAGATAATAGAAGTACTGCAGCAGAAGTTATTTGATGTTATATAGTTTGCCAAGTACCCAGAATAAGTACTAGACTAATTTTAGTAAATAAGAAATTAGCAGGACTATGCTAGACACATACCTTGCTCAACAGATGCTTTAATAGCCATTCGTTGCTGAAAGCTTCATTTACTATTTGCTCTATCAAGGATCAAAGTACAACTACTATAAAAATTGGTAACTTATCTCTCTGTAAAATATTTGCCATGTGTTTTATTTTTGCATAATTAATGCTGTGGGTACTTGGGTACCCCCTCCTGGCAAAAACATTTCCATTTGCAAATGAAGAAGAAAAGGTCTCTCAGGGTTCATGAGCCAAGTAGAAGCTTAATTAATGGTAATGAAGTAAGTCCAATATAAATATATAAATGTGCTGTTTTTATTTTCAAAGTCTTTTGCTCTTTTGACTTGTATATTTATATGAGTAACTTAAAATCACATATGGAAATGTCAAGGCTTTATTTCATCTTTCCTTTTAATCATTATGCTAATGAGGCAAATGGCAGTAAAACTGAGAGGAAAATGTCTGCTTGGATTTATTCTGAAAACCAGAAATAAACAAGAACATTTTAATGTGACATTAACCGCAGGTATGATTTCTTATTTAAAATGTATGAGGGGTTCCTTACAGAACTTCTGTACTTCAAAGCATATTTGGAGATCCTTTGTCTTGCTGAGGATGTTTCTATGAAGAGAGGGAACCTGTATGGTTGCTCCATAATTCTAGCAAATGCTGAAGTCATGTTTTTCTGAAGGCAATGAGAAATTAAGGAGGCTACTAAAGCTTTTTTGTTTCCTCTTCCAAATGTTTTTATTACATTTCTAGATTCCAGCTGGGAAACGTACTGTGTCAGAGGCTGAGGATTTGAACCAAAAAGTGAAAATACTTACAGAAAAAAGGCACACAAAAAGACTGTTTTAATAGCAACTTTTGACCAGCAGCTAAAGTTAGCTTGTGTATTATTTTGCAAGACTGGGCATTCTGGTTGGGGTTTTTTGTGTTAGATGGAATGTGCTAAATGGTCAGATCCTGTTACGAAATTATATGAAAGCCACTTACTAGATACTTGCAAAAGCTTTCTGCTGCTTTATTTTTGATACAAGAACTGCTTTTTATCAGGGTCATGGTGAGCATGGGCAATATAATATTTTTCTTCATATAAGAATTAGAGTTACCTAAAAGTCTTAGACAAAACTCTATTCCTCCTAAGCTGCTGCTACACATTGGATTTTCTCTTGGATTTCTCAGAGTAGCATTGTAAAATGTAAATGTGTTTTGCTTTCCGTCTAAATAATTCAATTCAAACTATTCTTCAAAGAAAAAAATAAATTATTAGTTTCTCTGAAGGTATTCTACTGAACTAATTTCCATTTTCAATTATTAATTTCTAGGTGCCCACTCCACTTAAATATAGATCAAGTTGGAGAAGATAAGCATTAAATGCACATTCTCTAGTTTCAAAAGTGATACTCAATACGAAAGCAGTTTTCTCCATCTCAGAAAAGGGGAATTGAGAAGCAGTCAGAAAACACAGGCAGTTTTGGAAAACAGGGAAAAATAAATTTTTACATATCAAGGTTGGATATATTCAATAAAAGTTTTGTGAGCTCTAGAGAGCAGGAACATTTATAAATGGAAGCAAGGCTAAGTTGAGCATAGAAGAAGTTGTTTCATCATTTTGCTTAGTGAAATGCAATGAACGTGTCCTGGTATCAAAGGTAACTTAAAAATATTAACTATTAAGGATTAGCTATTGCTAGCCATTCGCTACTTGGCTGTATCTGAAAGACGTGAAGAAATAATGAGAAAATCATATGTTTTATAAGAGCATTATTCCTCTACTACTGTTTTTCATGTGGAACAATAAAAGGCCAGTCAGCTTTATACTGAATAAATTGAGAGGGGAGATAAAAGATCTTTCCCCTTTCCCTGATTCTTATTCTGTTTTCACTGCTCTAGCATGCAGCTAATATTTGAATCAGTATGTAAACCCTGCACACAGGTAGTGCACTTTTCTATCCAGTTTCATATCAATAACTCTTTTGTAAGCAAATATATTGGAAATTTGACATATCATCGTGCTAGAAAGCGAATTATTTTTTCCACATAGATACTTGTGTGTGTGTGCGTATTTACACACAGTCCCACAAAGACACATGCAAACAAGCAGAGACACGTGTTTGGTAGGAACAATCATCAGGACTTTTCTTTGCAGCAGCCTGCAGGGAGTGATGAAAATAGAAATACGCCCCTCTCATCTAGACTATCACGTTGTTCAACATGTATATGTGTAACAAAGCATATCTGAATATTCACACTTCCGTCTGTTAGCTAATATTAAATGCAAGTCCAATAGCTCATAAAATAGGACTGCTGTGCTTCTTGTGTGAAAATTGCGTAGCTTTATGTAATGCAGAAACAAGAAAATTATACTTCAGAAGTCTAAAATTCTTTAGAAATAGCCACCCATAAAAACTAAATACACAGTCAATGAGAAAAGAAGTCAAAATCTGATTGAACCTTTTGCTAAATCAGAGTTGGAAAAGATAAGGTAACAAGTTTTATTATGGACTGTATTTTCACATAACTCCAAAATCCTGCCCAAAAACATTGCAGGCTTACCTATGTCCACGGATCATACAATCACTTAATCACTTCATATTTGATGTAAAAAAAAGACATGATATACCACAGGATGGGGTGGAAAATTTGCCTGTATGCATCTTTTGGTAATGTAATGTAAATGTCAGTTTTATCTGTGAGATAAGAAAAACAGATATATTCCATTCTCTATTACTTCCTTACCACCTAGGGAAAAGGAAGAGGAAAATTCACTATGGTAAAGTGCCAAAATGTCAAAACAGAAGAGTTTGAAGAACTGACATTTCTAATGCCTTTGTGGTTCAGGTTCTAAACCAGAGGGTGTTTTAGCCAATAGTAAACACAAATTTTGTTTACCCTTTGTAAAATTTTTGCAGAAGGCTTGCAAAAGACTTCTGAGTCTCTGTGGTGGTACCAGTGCTGACAGAGTTCAGCTAGGAACAAGCTAAAGGCATAAAACCAAATTGGCAGCAAACCCCCCTGAACTCTTGCTGTGTGGCAAGGGTCCTCTGGCTCTTCTACTGATAGGTTCTGTTTGCTGTATGATAACATTTATTTTCTCATTTGGCACGTAGTGTCCAGCAAAAATAGAGACAGGTTTCTGTCAGTGGAAGTGACAGTGACTCCCCTCTTCAGCAGGGCTGAATCTCCTTTTTCCCCTATGATACATGTCCTTGAAAGTTAGTTCAGTTGTTCCAGTGGTCAAGATAGGACATCCTGGCCCAGTTTAGATCAATGGGCTCTTTACATCAGTCAACCAGGATTTTACACATATCATATGGGTAAAGATGGAGTAGATGGTACTTATTATTAAAAAAAAAACAAACCAAACCAACAACATAGTAAAAGCTGTATATACTTCATGGATGATGATGTTATGACTCCCTGTTGAATCTCTATCAGCAAGACAGCTGTGATGAGGAGAAAAAAAAACCCAACAGATTATGACCACATGGCTTTGGGCATGTTCAACGCTCTTGCAGGCTCTTTCTCTCTATTTTAGTCAAGTCCTTCTTGAAAAAGAGACATTAAATTCCATCATCACCAACTCATAAATGTCCTTGCATGGTTTTTTTTCCCTACAGTGGGGTTATGAGTTCCCCACTGTGTTTGCGCTGAAGGATCAGAGCAGATTAAACTCCTGCCGCACTGTGTTAAAGTGACTTAGCCTTTCGTGTGACTCAGCCTAAGCCAGACAGTGAAATGCAGAGGACTGCTTGCGGATGTGTTATTGTGGGGAGTGTATATTCACTGACAGCTTCAAGGCCAGGACAGCCCTGGAAAATAAGGATTAAAAAGTCAGGTATACTGTTGATTTGTAAGAGAAAACGAAGCATTGATTGGCAGGGAGGAAAGAAGGCTGAAGGAACGGACTATCAGCCAACACTTAAATCTCTTACTTTTGTGGAAACAAACTGGTATTAGAAAGGTCTGTTTTAAGCTGGTGGAAACAGCATGAGGAAAACAGAAACCTGTGCAGATCAAAGTATTTATCACTTTAGTCGGGGGCTAGGGTGTGATGAAGAAGTAATACACTAATAGTATTCAAGTGCTTATATAAACGTATTATGTGTATGAGCAGGGCTTGATCAGTAGTGACTAAGAGGTATTGGTTATATAGGTAGTATTGCAGAACACTGCACGTTTTTACGTCACTGTTTGTGGCCGGTGCCAGTGCGTTTACAGAAATGGAGTTCTTTTGTGCAGAAAGAAAACAAATGGTTATTTTCAAGTGTTGCTTCACAGACTGAACTGTCCCAAACAGAAATGCTATTATAAGAGTTAGTCAGAATTGTCTCATTCCTATTTCTCTCATTCCTAATGAGATATTTTAAGACAAACTGGCTTTCTTGCATTGAATGCCCTGCCTGTGTGAAGTGGTAAATGGCTGTAGAGTCTGTACAGGTAGATGTCATCCGCTAAAATGTTGGCCCATCATAAAGACAACTGGCAACTTGAACAGTGAGGAGACCAAGGCACACGTACCGTACGATAAGATAGGCTGGGTCAGCAATAGTAGCTGAAAGGACAAAGCTTTGTGTCAAACCCTCCCTGGGTTTCTCATATAGGAGATGCTCAGAGGCATCCTGGTCTGCTTCAGCCTTTGAATAATGTACAAAGTTCTCTGGGATCGTCTATCACCGTAGGAGTAGTAGAAAACTTAAATACGACTTTATAGCACAGCATTTTCAATTCTTTTTTTGCTTTGGTCCTTGCTGTTAGGATGCTACTTTCTTACATTTTGTCAAAGAAAACAGAGAAAATTCCTTCTCTGGCACCCAGTCCAGGCAGTTATCTTAGGTATTATCCCTTCTCCCAACATTGCCTTTTTTCTCCTGGAATAACTAGGTTCATTTTAGGTTCTGGTACGGATTGATCAGCCTGGGCATAATTGAAGGCTTGATATCAGTGTGAGATGAGCCTTCAAAATACCAGAGATCATTATAAAAGATTTTATCTTAAGAGCAGGTCATGATTTTATTATAAGTCTGTAGGAGCATCCCAGGCATGTAAGAGTGACATTTCTGTCCACGCTCTTCCATGCTGGTTCATTAGTCAGAAGCTATCAGTAAATGCAAGGAACAAGGAGTGTGAGTTCCTGAGCATACACTGCTTATAGATAAGTCTGTTATACACATCACTTACACAGATAAAGACCAATGGGCTGAGCAGTCCAATCCCTCAAAGGCATTTTGCACAGTGCTGCACCCAGTGTAGTTCTTCAGGCAGCTCCACGGGGAGGAAGCAGTAGATCCAGACTATCAGCTCGGGGACAAGCCAGTCTTACTGTAATCTTCTGTGCAATCACAAAGATTAATAAAGTAGCTTTTTGTGTAGGTTGTAGTTCAGATATTATGTGATTTTGTTTATATAAGATATAGCACAATGTTTGCACTCATGAGTAAGTTATCATGGGATTAGGCAGGGTGTGAATTTAGTGAACGTCATGATCCAATATCATTGGAAAGGGAACATAATTAATGCGTGTCTAAACAAAAGAGGGCAATGCTTCCTCACTTTTATTGGAAATCAAGGACATAAACATCAGAGTTATCATGGAGTTGCTGATACTCTGTGAGTTCATGGCCTGGTTTATTCCATGACATTAGTAACTAATCTTATAGCTGCATTATGAGTGCATCATTGCTATTGTTTACAGTAGATTTATAAACTATCTAAACAGCAATTAAATATAATAGCCTTGTAGATTGTTTGCAGTTGTTCAGAAACGATTGTGCTAACACATTACTGTGATGCAGTGGCATTAATCTAGACAGCAGAAAAGTGGTGCTTCACTGTTCTGTTGTTCATGCTATGTCTGGCAGCTTGATGACTGCAAAAATAAAACTAACATATTGTAACTGACAAAAAATAAAAAAGGTGGTATGTGACATCGGGATGTATGTGTTTTGAGGTGTCCATGTTTCATACTGATCAACAGCTACTTCCTCTCTACCTTAATTACAACATAATCAAAAGGTTTGAAAGCTTCCTCTGAGAAAATTCCTGTCTAGGTCAATCACAATCTTTAGAAAATTGGTACCTTTAGGAGTGAATATAGTTATTATTGCTTACAATTATACTAATTTTGTTATTATCTATTATTTGTTTTGTGCCTCATTTGCAGTGTGTCTGATGATTTTGAAACATAGATCATATAAGGGTAGATTTTTGTCTACTGCCATGCTTTGCTTAGGTAGCTGATGCTACTTGCTGTGCTCGGTGTCTGCATAATTTAGTGGTCTGTGGTGCACATGGGGTAAGAGCTGGAGCAAGTCAGAGCTGAACAGCTCTGAAAATTTTATATCAGTATAGATTGAACTGCAAAAGAAAAAAATCTGCAGAGAGGAGATCAGAGCCATTCTGCAGTACTGGAGACTTGCAAAGCAGCTGTATTGCAAACTGTATCAGACATTTTAGCGTGCGTTCCCTGTCCATGAGAGCTCACAATCTAAATAGACTACAGATATAATGCAGGGGAAAGCGATATAACATGAAGCTGCTTTGCAATACAATTCCATAAAACTTTCCTTGAAATTGTCATCCTGTAACATACATGATCTGGATAGAAAATTTTCTAAGACGTGAAAAAAAAAAAGGATTTTGGAAAAAGTCTACATAATTGTAACTGACAGTCACTAATGAATACTTTAACCATCCAAAATTCACACTTATAAAAGCTTTATAAGCCACTTTCCTGTGGTTTATATTATCCAAAATATAGTCATTCTCTCTGGTTCTGGAGATTGCTGCAAGACCTGTAAGAAAGACACCAGCAGAATAATCAGTCGCACCAGTGAAGTGCATTATAACTGTTTTGTGCAATAGTTTGCGACCTTGCATTTTACTTGCTCTCAATGTGTGAGTGTCTCAGTTCATTACCATGGAGCTTCTTCCACAGCTTATTACTGTCGGCAAGAATGGCAGATACTGACCCTTTATCTTGCTACTTCTCCAACATGTGCAAAGTACCCCCTAGAAATCTGGTTTGTCCATGTGATTTTGTATACAACGGATCTCACTTTCACATGTATGGGAACAGTAAATCAACACCTAACTTGGAAACACTCATGTATAGAGTATTGGTGGTGTACCCATCATCCTTACCATGCATGCAGCCTGTGAGCAGTTTGAGTGACCCCTGTGCCAGCACTTCATTCAGTAGTTCTGTTGAAGATGGGTGTTACTTGAGTCATGAGCCAAATGGCATCACACCACCAGCTCATCACAGAACACAGGAAAAGCCACCTCTTTCCTGCAACCAAATGGAGACCTGAAGGATTTCTGTGGCTCACTGCAGCATGTGCCCCATGGCTCTTGGCCATAGAGGAGCTTTGATACGGACCAGGAGGTTTGGATTGCCATCATGGAGCTTCTGACTGGGTACAATAAACAACTGTTCCTATATAATGCTGTATGTCCAGTTCTTCTGAATGATGTTAGAAAGTGTTTTCTTCCCAAAATGAGCATTTTTTTTCCTGTGAGAGGAAAAAAGAAAATAGCAGTTATACTGTTGTGGCATTGACACACAAAACACGTAATCTTAAGTACACCTTGTTCTTCAGTGGGAAGCTGCTTCAACTAAATGAGATTTTGGCAAGGAAAAAGGGCAGAAAGGGGTACTCATCTTCTGTAGCAGTGGGTATAATAATGGTCTGGTAATCCCAATTTAAGTCCCTAAGTCCCAGGGGCATAGTAAGCGAAATCATAGATGACAAGAAAACATTTGTTCGGTTTGGACTTGAAGAAGAGAACAGACATTGTACTGTGACTACAAATAACATAATCAGTGGCTCTCTTAGAAAAAAATGTGTCTGTTGGGGCTTTGGAGGATGTTGAACAGTGGTAGAGAAGATGCCAAGCCAGGTCTTTATTTCCAATGGTAATTCATAGACAGATACTGTGGCTGATTTGCAATATTTTTTAAATTCGTGAAAACTAATTGTAAGTTTCTGAAGTGGAGCTATTTGTATAATTTTTCAGATCTGTGAACCATAAAGTGGCAACAAATATGTTAAGTATTCAAATGAAAATCAAACTTGATGACAAGAAAACATTTGTTCGGTTTGGACTTGAAGAAGAGAACAGACATTGTACTGTGACTACAAATAACATAATCAGTGGCTCTCTTAGAAAAAAATGTGTCTGTTGGGGCTTTGGAGGATGTTGAACAGTGGTAGAGAAGATGCCAAGCCAGGTCTTTATTTCCAATGGTAATTCATAGACAGATACTGTGGCTGATTTGCAATATTTTTTAAATTCGTGAAAACTAATTGTAAGTTTCTGAAGTGGAGCTATTTGTATAATTTTTCAGATCTGTGAACCATAAAGTGGCAACAAATATGTTAAGTACTCAAATGAAAATCAAACTTGTTACTTGACAGCCAGTGTTGAAAAACCACAACCAAATGGCTTCCATGTGGTTGCAGGGGTTTGATTTTAATTTATTCCTGTAATCCCAAGTTAGTTCAAATATTATTTACAAATCAAAAGAAGTGCATAGATATCTGTATTTTCCATAATTGGGGCCAAAACAGAAGTAGGAATTGAAACCACCTTTTTTCCTAAAAATCACTTAAAAATCGTTTTAAGATGAATGATTTCATTTAAGATACCACTTATTTATTTGCTTATTTAAGATCACTTGTTTGCGCTGAACTTTGCATATAGAGCAGCATGTTGTTCAGGAAACAAAAAACATTGACTCTTTGGATATATATAATATGTATGTGTACCTATATATGGCCATGCAGTATAAATACTGCCAAGCAAGTTTTGATTGATCTATTTAGCTTCAAGCTATTTTTTCCTCATAACTTTTATGCGTGAGGGCTCTCTGTGCCAGTATCTTTGACTCTGGGTTTTAACTGCTAGTTAACTGCTGGTTAAACTGGCTATATGAAAGCTATTTAAACTGTGCTTATGTATTGCGCTCCTTTAGCTGTGGTCTAGATAGCATAACAAATTATTCTCACACCCCCATGGCTGTGTGTTTTGTTCCACCGCATGCTCCAACATGAACTCAGGACTAGGAGAAATACAGCTGCTGCGTGTGTCGTGGGATCTTCTTTTCCTTCCCAGTATGAGGTTAAACTGCAAAATAGTGCTGTGCCAACTTAGTATTGTACCTGAAACTGGAGAAGTCATGGTTTGATCTCTGAAGAGCAATGTACAAAATTTGCTGAGCGACTAAGAAAGTATTTTTTATTTGACTTTCTTCTGTCTAATGAATAGCTGATATTATTTGTATTAACAGTTGTTAGCAAGAAAACACATTTCATCTGGAAATTTTAGTGACTCATCTAAGGGCAGTTGGATTTGGCCCTGGTTAATGTATGGTAAGACAGGAGACAGAACAAATGGTAAGAGGCGAGCCCAGATGGAAAAACATCTTGAAGCTTTTGAAGAATTAATTATCCAACTAATTAGCTGGCAGTCTCACAAGAAGAAGGGATGGAATTTTGCCGTATGCTTAGGAAATGAAGAAGTCTAATAGATCCTACGCTAAGATATAGCTATCAGCCATGATAGTGGTGGAGTCAGCTGGTTAGCCAGACTATCTACATGAGTGCACAGGGCCCCACTTGTTTCTGTGTCAGTAAAAATACTTACCCCTCTGCATAGAGCGAAAATTGCTGTTGAGTGGTCTGTTACGTAGAACGTTGGGGTCTGAAGACACCTGTGCTAGTCCAAAGAGCGGTGAACTGTGTGTCCTTGCCAAGGTCACAGAGGAATATAGCCACAGATGGGCTGCCTGAAGATGCTTTAGGTCAACGTCTTTAGCACCGTTGTTAGCAACTGCCAGAGTTCTGCAGGCAGCAGCATTTCCTGAACGCCTGAAGGTCTCCTTCTAGGCATAATCAGAAGTGCCTTTGTCTTGTCGTAGCTCATATTCCATATGTGAAAGGTAAGGAAGACTGTCATGTTCTCTGGGGTATTAAGTGGGAGTGCTGAAGTTGTTCCATGTTGGAATAGTTACTTATATATTTGTTGGTCAGAGAGTCTGTGGAAATATATCACGATTTCCTCGTGATATAGGTAGGACTCTCACCTGTACTGGAAGAGACCAGTGCTTGTTGTACGGATTATTTTTTTTTTAACCAGAGGTGTATTGATACAGATGCCTTCCTCGTTTCCTTTCCAGCTGTAACTGCTCAGTAGCTTTAGAGTTTGGTTGGCACCTTCCTTGAACTAGGTGTTTGTCCTGATGAATCCGTGTAATGAGAAATCTGTTGGTCATGCCATTAGTCACACTCCACTGTTTCTTTCCTTCAAGACAAGATGCTGATTCTAGGCATTGTCTTTTTATCTTGAAAAGTTAATTTCCGGAGCTATTAAAACTTACATAAGGGTAAATTGTGGCTGCAAAGCCCACTGACGCTTGCAGTTTGCATTACATATTTCTGTTATTATTGATGGCAAAATCTATTTGTGCTGATGGTATCAATCAGGAAGTTAAACAAATCTGCCATGCTCAAACTCTGGAGGATTAATTAGAAACATTCACTCATTAAGTTAGGAAAATAAGTCCCTGATATATTAAATGTTATGGGATAGGTGTCCAAGTTTTCCCTGTGATAAATATCAAGAGAATTTTAAAGGCTGGGCTAACGAATTTTCTTCTGTTTTATTTGTTAGTTGTTAGTGACTTCTGCTATCATTTCACATCAGGTAATGTGGAAATACTAGACTGGGGATGTGCAAACTTGTGCCTTATCGGACAGCTATACCTTCTCATGGCTTTTAAACTGTGGCCACACTACACTAAGTGTGACACAGGCCAACAAGTACCTGGCTGTGATACAAAGTGCGGAGGCATACCTTCAACTTGGGCAAAGCATGTCTTGAGTGAGTAATGCTGCTTCTAGACCCAAGATGGTTCCCTCTCATATTGGGGAACAGCAATGGAGATACATTATACCTGTACGGTTAGTGTTTTATTTTAAGAACTTGTTGCATGGCAAGCTACCTTATCATGTTCATATAAAAATAAGTTTATCCATGCATGTGTTAGGGAAAGGACGAATGCTAGATTGTTAGGTCTTCCTCCTTAACCTCAGTTTTGTGAGGAATTTGCCTCTCTGTTTGGTAGCTTTTCTCTGCAAGTATGACTGATGACTGGTTCCAGGGAAGGAGACAGGTTTTATCAGTAGGGGTTGCAGCTCTGAGATATGTTTCTCTTCCACCTGAAGAAAACTGGGCTTTTGCTTATAACTACAAGTCTGAACTTTGGTGTCTGGATGAATTTCTAGGATACGTGCAAAGATCTGATAGTGACTGTCTCAACTGCCAGGACTAACCAGCTGCTGGCAGCCTCTGGTAGAGAAGCTGCCCCTGCTTTGGTAGAGAGCTCAAAGCCCTGCTTCTCACACACTCACTGCTTCTGTGCAGGGTAAGCGGTCGCATGGTGACCTCCACGCAGCTCCAGGCAAACTGCTGCTGCTGCCCAACTGGTGCATAAAAAGCTTGAACTGTCGCCGATACGCTACCCTGCAATCAGAGGAGTTATTGAGTGTGGATATGCCCATGCAGGAGGCTTCAGTGGAGCACCTAAAGGGAAAAAGTGGAGTATTTTTCTGTAATTTAGCGGCTTTTCTCTGCCTGTAGTGTTTGAAATGATTAAAGACACGCAGGGGGCCTCTCCAGCTATTGGCATGGGGTTTGCCGTTCAGCTGTGGGATTAGATGTCTCTATGTTTTCACAGCTGTCTGCCATCTGGAACTAACTGCTCGGACTGGGTGCTCTGCTTAAGACCTCAGCCTGAAATAAAATCATGCAATTGTGAAACATGTTGCAAACAATAAGTAAGTGTTTTGGAAGAAATTAATTTAGAAGAAGGTTTATGAAAAAAATAGTTTAGAGGCTGACAGATGTGGAAGAAGGGGAAGGATTAGTGCTGTAGGTAGAACATTAGAGCAAGCAGAGCCTCAAATTCTTCACAGTCAGTTGAAATAAATGTGATCGTTATAAAGAATTAATTTCTCACTGATCCAAAACATTTGTGCAGATGTTTTTCACTAATTGGAAAATACTTAATAAAATAATTAAAGAAATGCTTTGTTTTTTTCTTCATTTGGTTTAAGGCTTGATGTGATTAGCTGTGCAAAATCTGCAAGAAAACAAAAAGTCGAATAATTTTGATATTTATCCCCATTTACAGCATTATTAGCTAAGGGTCATGGCTAAAAAATAATTTTAAATGCTTTAAAAATACTTGGAAATAGGTGGTGAAAAGAAGAGGTTAAAAAAGCATAATAATAGTTTTCATATAGGATAGCATAGCCTTGTTCCACTTTGTGCCTTCTTCAATTTATTTTCTTATTGTCATGCCTGAAAGCTGTGAAAGCATTTTGGGCACAAAGCCACTGATGTATTCGTGAGAATACCTGTCTGATACGCAGTTAGCAACTCCTCTTTTAGCAGTTTTTGGAGATTCAGTAGTTATAGTCAACATTTTAGTACTCATGATGTAGTAATTAGACCCAAGTGTATACTAAGAAAAGCCCTTTTACTTCCTTCCAAATACCTGACTGGAGATAGACTAGCAAGGGAAATTTTTGGTTTATGTGACATTGCCCAAAACACAATATACAAAGTGATGAAGTGTGTGAAAGTCCCCACCCTGGAAACCTTTGGGCACACGTTTAATTTTACTTACTGGAGTCAGGATTTTAGGCACATGTATTTGCAAGATTCTGCTCTAAGAATAATTTTTTGTTTTGATCAATAATTCTTATCCCAGTGTCGTGATTTGCTGTCTGCCTTATAGTATTTCGGAGTTTAAGTCTCTGTTGTAGGAAGAGTAGTAGTCTGAGTTCTCTCCCAGCCACTTGCTCTTTCTCTCACTGAATTTTAAAAACCAAACTCTGGATCTTAAATTCAGCTTCTATGTATTATCATAGAATCATTGAGGCTGGAAAAGACCTCTAAGATCATCGAGTCCAACCATCGACCCAACACCACCATGCCCACTAAACCATGTCCCTAAGTGCCTCATCTACTCGTCTTTTAAATACCTCCAGGGATGGGGACTCAACCACTTCCCTGGGCAGCCTGTTCCAATGTTTAACCACTCTTTCAGTAAAGAAATTTTTCCTCACGTCCAATCTAAACCTCCCCTGGCGCAACTTGAGGCCATTTCCTCTCGTCCTATCGCTTGTTACTTGGGAGAAGAGACCAACACCCACCCCGCTACAACCTCCTTTCAGGTAGTTGTAGAGAGCAATGAGGTCTCCCCTCAGCCTCCTTTTCTCCAGGCTAAACAACCCCAGTTCCCTCAGCCGCTCCTCAGAAGACTTGTGCTCCAGACCCCTCACCAGCCTCGTTGCCCTTCTCTGGACACGCTCCAGCACCTCAACGTCCTTCTTGTAGTGAGGGGCCCAAAACTGAACACAGTATTCGAGGTGCGGCCTCACCAGGGCCGAGTACAGGGGCACGATCACTTCCCTACTCCTGCTGGCCACACTAGTTCTGATACAGGCCAGGAGGCCATTGGCCTTCTTGGCCACCTGGGCACACTGCTGGCTCATATTCAGCCAGCTGCTGACCAACACCCCCAGGTCCTTTTCCGCCAGGCAGCTTTCCAGCCACTCTTCCCCAAGCCTGTAGCGCTGCATGGGGTTGTTGTGACCCAAGTGCAGGACCCGGCACTTGGCCTTGTTGAACCTCATACAGTTGGCCTCGGCCCATCGATCCAGCCTGTCCAGGTCCCTCTGCAGAGCCTTCCTACCCTCGAGCAGATCAACACTCCCGCCCAACTTGGTGTCGTCTGCAAACTTACTGAGGGTGCACTCATCCCCTCATATTGCTGTACTGCAATTAATCAGCAGCAGCAGCCGCCACCTAAAAAAAATTAATTACATCTAGTCTTTGTGTTTTTGAAATAAAAGCTTGGAAATATATTTTAATGCAGCATAAAGTAGAACTGTACGGAGTTTTCTACAGATATTGTTTTCACCAGAAAGCATTGGTGGCAATGGTTAAATTGAGCAAGAAAGCTAAAAATGTATGAACCAAAGAAAAGGCACATAGGTGATCTGCGGGGAGGGGAGAGTTTGACCATGATATTTAAGGACTTCCTCTGCTTCTGGGGCTTAATGTAGGATTTTTTGCATGTTTCAGCTGAGGAATATTTCCATTTCTACTCTTAATTGGTCTGCTCATGATAATCTACATAAAAGAAAACCAATGTCCGTTTTCCTCTGAAGTCACTTCACAGTTGACACCACCTCAGGCAGCAGGAGAAGCATGGAGTGGTGTCGTGGCCTCAGCAGGCAAACGAGAGCCAAGGACTAACCGGGGAGAAAAAGCCCACTTCACTGCTCTCTGGTAAAACCATAGTTGTTGTGCACATGCTGCTTCTAGTCGTAGCTATTTCAGAGGGACACGAAGCCAAGACACTTAGCCGCCGGTCAGTATTGGGTGTGCAAACGCTAGACAAAAGCGAGCAAGATCTATGCACAATCTTGTGAACAAAATTAATTTCAAGTGGTGATCTATTACAATTTCAGCGGTTTTAGAGTTACATGTGAGGTACCTTTATACCATATAAATATTATACTGGGACGAAGAATTCACAATGAGTATGTCTTTCTTGGCTGCAATGCTCTGGCAGTAATGTAAGATGGGAGACTGGTTTTCGTGGCTACACAAAGTACTTGTGCTTAATTAAATCCACAGCTTGGATTTACAGAGAGCAAAGCGAAGAGCCTCTCGGGCCACAACTGGTAGCCTTCATGATAATGTCACTCCTGTTACAAGTCTGCTGCTTGTTTTGCTGCAGAAATCAACATTATAACTCCAAGTCCTTATTTCCAAGAGGTGAAGGAGTTAATTACAGATGAGCACTTTGGCATGGTCACGAATGGAGGGGAATGCAGCCCTGACTGCAGGGGTTAAGCAGCATCATTGTAGGAAATGGGCACAATGCCATTCCCGTCAGTCCAAACAGCAGTTTGTGGGCTTTATGTGGAAAATGGCACCTCCTGAAATATAACAAATATTCAAAATTATAGATGAGATTAAATGACTAACCATAACGGTGAATCTTTCAAAGATGTTTTTACAGCCTCAAGCATGAGGATATTGATCTTTTGAAATGCTGCAGGCAGTGTAGAGCGATACTTGCCAGTGTGCCAACCCTGAATCATCGATGTGCATTTACATGCTGTTTAGTTACGTGGAGGAACAGGTATGGTTGTATTCGGTAAATGTTTTGCAAAGGAACATAAATTCATCATTTTTAATGTTAAATTTAGGTAAGCCATGAGCTCGAGGCTTGCTAGGAAAAGAGCTGCTGGGTGGCTTTGAAGTTCTTCAGGAACTTTAAAATATTCCAATCCATATGTTCAAGAAAAAAATTGTTCTTCAGGCTAGCTTTCAAAGTTGAAAGAACATGTGCCACGAGTGATGAGGAGAGAAGGGAAACTTCAGTTGACAGAGTAGACTAAGAGGATTGTGGGGATGTTCAGAGCGTGGCTGAGAACTGGTTGAGGATGGAGACAAAGCCACTTTAGGAAATGAATGGGGAGTAAAGCCGAGGAAGCCAGCAATCAGTGGCACAACAGTGAGTATTCCTTCTGAGATATTTACTTATCTAAAATGCATCATATGGAATTAGCAATGCCTGCTAACTAGTAATAACAGGATTAAAGACCTTTTCATGGTTCAGTCATAAAACAAGTAGTTCTTAATCCTGTACTTTAACTGGCAATGATGGCTTTAAATGAAAGTTTTTCATTGCAGAGACTAGACACTGCGGGTATCTTCACCATTAAACAATACAAATGGCCTGAAAAGGGGGAGAGAAGCAAAAATGAAACTTGTGAGCTTCAAAACTGAATTAGATTGAGCTCATTTAATTAAAGAAGTTTAAATAAAATAGAATCATTTGATCAAGTAGGCTTTTTTGGTAATCTCCTGAAAGTGGTTGTTTATATAAGAAGAGGTCATCAACTGAAAGAAATTGCTCCTTACTAAGCAATAGTCAATAGAGTGATTCCCACTACTTACACTGTTTGTAATTTAGTCTGATAGGAATATTTTTAGTTCGCTTAAATAGCAAGTAGTTGGCTAAATTATTTTGTTTTTCTTGGTTAAGCAATTAACCATGCCTTGTTATTACTTGTATTTGTTTCTTTTACCTTAGGAAAAAAAGTACATTTTTACTGTGGAAATATACATTGACAGGGAGTGTTTGTCGATACTGTTTCAAAAGCTTGATAAGTCCAGCTTTCTCTAATCCTTGCTTTCTCTTGGTGTTAATGCTGGGTCATACATCAGCGTCCCATAAATTCTCAACTGTACCAAATATTATTTATAAAACTATAAATGTAATTACTGGTCAGTACATTTTGGATTATTCAAACTGGATCAACTATTTTTACTTCAGTTTTGAATTTCTGACCATAAAGAATTTTGTTCCAAGTCACCCTTGATTCCCAGTGATGGTTAAAATCATTGCATTGCTCACGGTATGAAAAAACTCAGCTTTATTGCTTTATGCAGCAGAAATCATGAGGTGGCTGCTGTTAAAAATCAAGAAATGCCATTAGTTTGGGGACTCGTAGGGAAATCTATTTCAGATGGTAATTTAGGAGCAAAGAGAGCAGCAGTAATAGTGATAATAATACTTTGCTCTCTGGTTAGTATTTTCCCATAAGTCATTTATCATAAAAGTATAAAAGAATGATAAATGACTAGGCTTTTAAAATAGTCTTTGGTGGAAATATATTTACTTCATGTTAGCAGTCCCTAAGACTCTGTATATCAGTGTACGTTGATGAAATCATGGTACAAAAATTTCTATTGTGTGTTGCTTCCCTAGTGCTGTTAGCTGCATTTTCTTAGTGTGAATCAAGTTGGGTGCATAATATTGATACTAAGTTGATTCCATTGTTAAGCTGTTCAAGCACATATGTAGCCATTGTAGTTTAACGATAAAGGAAAGAAAAAGGCTACAACTCTGAGACGATTATAGCTGAAATAAGAGTCTAGTCACAGACATTGACAACTCAGGAAAATGAGGTATGCAGGAGTACAGACAAAAAGGATTAAGAGCATTATTACACGAAATGCCAGTAGCTGTGGTTCTGCTTTTTATACCCGTCTGTAGCTTTTGGTTTGTTAGTATCTAATGTTTGTTTCTTATTAACCCAGACTGGGAAAGATAGTGCCAATGAAGAAGTTTGGGACAACACGTACCTAAATTACATGCAGCAAAGTGCTTGAAGGTCTCCTGGCTGATAAGAGAAAGGCAGACATACAGCCCGTTGTGGCATACGTCTGAATACATAACAATTTCCATGTCATAAACCTTCCTCATCATCACTGTATTTGTCTCCTGCCCTTTTTGCCATCCCCATACTCCTCCAAAGTATTTTATTACTCTTTTTTTTCTTCTTTTTTCTTTTTTGGTTTTGGGGGTTTTTTGCCTTTATCTTTCTTTTATTGCACTTTGTCATGGAGCCTGGAGCTCAGTCTCACAAAATGAGTGAACTTGAAATCCTTTGCGACAAAGTGATCGGGGAAAGAAAAGCAGACAAGGGTGAGAAGTGGCAGTGAAGGAGGAAAGGACTGTCTGTCTAGTCTGTTACTCGCAGGAAAAGGAGGAGGAGCCTAGACTTGAAAAGAAAGGGCAGTCATATAGCACATGAGGTAAAAGGTCTGTGTGTCAGAGTCAGAAATAGTGTCAGCAAGCTGAGAAAAGTTAACGGCAGTCTGCTATTTATTTTTGCTTTTCCAGTATGTTCTCACACCATGACATAAAGCTGTAACTTGCATTTATGATGTATGTACTGTGCTGTATGTACTTGCAGAAGTGTGTCTAATTTCACAGCTAGAAAAACAGATAATTTTATTAGATAGAATGGATTAATGGAAAATTTCTTTATCTATTCAACTGTTACAAAACTTGTCTCCAGTATGATTCTGAGGAATGTAATAATATTTCTTAAAGTGAGTAGAAACATTTGAACTGGGAAGACAATTTCAAAGGAAGAATTTTGCTTGGCATAAGTATTAAAAGTTTGCTTAGTTTGTCCAAATTGATAATAAAAGGAAATATGAAGCCAATGTTGGTGAAAACTCATGCTGAATTATTCTGTAGACTGTTCTGAGCCTGAGGAAATGATGTGTTCGTTGCTGAACATTCATTTATAGCTACCAAAATGTTTTTTTTTTTCTCCTCATCCCTCTTACCTCATCCAGATTTATATTTTTGAAAATAACATCTACTATCAGCCTGATGTAAAGAGTAGCTCATTGCGCCTGACATCTTCGGGAAAAGAAGGAATTATTTTTAATGGAATTGCAGACTGGTTATATGAAGGTAAGCCGGACAAATATATCTATTTATTAAAACAGATAAGAGGTTCTTGTACAGACCCAACAGCACAAATCTGTTCATTTCAGAAAATGCTATCTAAGGTTGTTTTTGCTTCTTTGCCTTCTCATTTTCTTGCAAGATTGCCTTTGTATCTGTTCATGCTTGGTATTGACTGCTCGTTTGCATATAACAATATTTTCTGAGAAAGAGGAATTTATTTTCAACCAGAATGTATCAAATATATTATGAACACTAGGTAGTATGTAAAAAATGCTATAGTAGTGAAATCTTGATGTGGGATTTTACTACCAACTTCAGTGGGGCTGGCATTTCAAATAGAGCTGCTCAAATAAAACTAAACACCCTGTATGTTTTGCTTATCTGGATAACTCCATTCATAGCTTTGGAGCTATTCTGGGTTTACAACGCAAGAGAGGAGGGAAAGGACTCAGTTTGTTGCTTGTGTGAACAACAGTGCCAATCTATTTACAGTTAAAATATCCTAATAGAAGAAGGCACAGAAGGATCGTAGCGTAGAAGCAGAATTGGCTATGTTTTCTTTTTTACTGCTGGATACACAGCGAAAGGTGATCAAAGATGATACTGCCTGGTGCCTCACTTTTTTTTTTTTTTTTTTTTTTTTTATCAGTGTCTCTCCTTCAGCCTTAGTGGTGTGGTGGTTGGTGTGCTGTGTGTTAGCATGACTCATGGGAGACTCCAGCCTCTCAAGCCAGGCAGTAACATTGTGCTTGACTTTAAGAACATGACTGAATCCAATTTGAGTGTTTTGACAAGATCTAAAAGTCTCATACTGTTACCTCAACAGTGGCTGTTACTTTTGCTTAAATCAACTGGGCTAGACTCCTGGAAAACTTGCTGTTGCTGGCAAGTAGTGCCAAAATGGAGTGTAGGACAGCTCAGTCTGTGATATGCTCTGGCTTCTGAAGCCGTCTTCTGCGTAGTACCACAGAATGTTTCTCTCTGCACCCAAAGTGCTTTTAACATAATAATAAATAGAAAAAAAAAATGGGAGCAGATTATCCAGCTTGGTACAAGAGCTTAAAATTAATACACATTTCAGTTATTCTTTCTATGGGACTCAGGAATTTTATAGATAAATAGCTCAGTGTTAAATACTCAGTTACCTGAAGTATATAACTTCTCATATGTAGAGTTTTGCATAGCAGAGTGTTTTTTAGGAATGGTGTTACACCATACAGCAAGGAACTTCAATATGGCCCTTAGAAATGGTCTGTCTATACCTCTTGGCATTTCAGTAGCTATGAGCGGATAGCTCACATTGGGATTTTTTAAAATCTCTGCCCAAGTAAACTCTGAAATTAGAATGGTATTTTGCATCCCTTAGCCATATAAATGCCTGTGTCTGATAATTACCCACTTCAAGGTTTCTATTAATGTTTTGAAATGTTTTAATATGGCAGCATATTTCAAAACTTAAGGACAGAGGACATCTTTGGAATGGAATATAGTTTTACATGCACTTCATATTCTTCAAATCTAACATGACTACGTGCAAATTGAAGAATTTAAGCATATATAGCTCACTGAAGTTGATACAGTATATAAAGTTTTTGCTAAAACAAAGTGAAGTTATTAAGAGTCACAGTCATGGATGCAACAAGGCAATTCTAGCTCCAATTCTGTGGGCATTTTGAGGACACCTATTCAGAAGAGGGCAGCCTGTGTTTCTCTTCTCTTTGGGGTGCAGCTGGGTGCAGCATGGAGCTGCAGTGAACGACATGTAATGAACGATCATTATACAGCTCTACTCCACAGAACAAAATGTAGTATGAGATTCTTTAAAAAACATTCCTTCCTAGTCTGCAAACGATCATGAGGATATCATAGGATAATTCAGGCTGGAAGGGATCACAAAAGGTTACCTAGTGCAAGTGCCCAGTTCTGGTATTTGCCAGGCGTTTTATTTGAGCTGTCTGGAAGGGATGGAGCAGACCCAGTCTAAGAATTATACAGATAGAAGTTCAAGACATATTTTAATGGAAGAAATGTGGAGGGTTTTATATGATTTGGACCTCTGCATTCATGAGATCTACATTTAAGAACTAAAGAGAATCAAAGCTAATCTCTTTTATTTGAAACATGCCAATATGCTTTTTTAAATTTATTTTATATTTCAGCTTACCTATGTAACTCAGTATCTGAAAGAGGTTGATGTGGATTTTTTGTAACTTCATTTGTTTTAAAGATCAAGAAAGCTGTTGATAAAACAAATGACTATTCCTTTAAGCTGCAAATATTTCATGATGAACAGAAAAAGAAAATGGGATAACTTGAAAAGAACAGGAGCAGCTAGCACAATAATGGCAATGATGCTTGTCTGAGGTTATGCTCCTGCTTCTCTGTGTGTGCCCATCATTACTACAGACACATTTTATTAATTAATATTTGAGGACTGAAAAGTTTTAAAGCTTCACAGAGCTTCGTTAGCTGACACCAAAACACAGACCTCTTCATATGTTCTGTGAGTGATTTTTGCCTGTGAACACATGGATACATAAGTCTCATACCTGGCTGATTTTCAAAAAGGCTACGAGCCTGCTTGTTCTTTTTTGAAAAGGAAGCCAGGTGTATTCATCCAAATATCTTACCCCTCCACATCGATTACCACCCCAGTTTGTTCTTCTTATTCCCTGTCTCTACAGCTATACACATACCTTTGTCATGAGAAGGAAAAGCAAAAGGTGTCTAGTCTGGGACTAGAAAGTTTCTGAAATGGTGTGGGAGGTGTTACGCATCCCAAAGCCTTCCTCCTGATGTGCATCCTAAAGCCTTCCTTAAGTGATTTTGCCCATTCTTTTCCAAGTTTTTTAATCCCTGGTCCAAATAGCTGTTGCATTTCCTGACTTACAGAGAACTCTTTGGGTTCCCAGGGATGCAGGCAGGCAGTGGGCTCTTCTCCACAATATACGTAATTAAAGTCAGGGTAAAAGGGAATTCTGTCTGTACATGTTGGAGGACCACAGTCCGTGTCTGTTGGGATGAATGAATATACCGCTTCTTTCCCATTAACCATTGTTTAACTTAGAGCGGTCCTCTACTTTCGGTGGTGTTTTTAATAGCATCAGAAGTGAGCAGGCTGAATATCGTCCAAATGAAGTTAAGAGATTTTCAGTTGAATTGAGAACTGTTCCTCCTTTTGACCTCATTTGTTTTCTTTTATCATTTGCATGAGTTTGTTATTAGCATTTTACCTTACAAAGCATTTGGGAATAGCTTTTCTTTGTGTGAATAACCTTGTTTGAATGCAAACAGTAATATTTTAAAACAAACACAATTGTGATTTTTGCTATCTGATATTCACCATTCATTTGCTGCTGTTCTCCTGTGTAAAAGGTTTTAGTTATCCAGGGAGAGAAGCATGACCCAGAATATATGACTTTTAATATAGGTCCCAGCTTCATCGCACCTAACCTTAGATAATTCAACCCATTAAGATGCTTAAAAACTTTCAGAATCTGATTAGCATCTTGGAGAGTCTCCACTGACAATTTAAGTAGTTTTGTAGGTAGGCTTTTAAATTAGGTATGCAGTCAGGCCTTTGTTCCCATTAGTATACTATTCTCAATTAGTTTTCCAGCCAAATTCTTCAAATTAAAATACAAAATGCTCACCAAACAAGTCAACATATCAAATACATAATGAAAAAAATCTAAGTCTTTTCACAAGTGGAAGACAGAAGGCCTGTACAGGGTAAATTTGGAATACGTCAGGAGCTGCTTTACTGGGATTCCAGGAGTTTGGGTGCTGCTTCTGTGGTTGTTTCTGTTTTGTTTTCTTTCGAATATGAAATACAATGACAATAAATGTAAGAAAACATTGCATGACGTTTTTGAGAATTGCTTTCATTTGGAAATCAAATAAAGTTTGGATAAAAATAAAAAGTGTTTGGACTTTCAAAAAGTTACATTACAGAAAAACTGGCCTTTCCAAGAATTAAAGCTGACCATTAGACTGAGACAAGAAAGTCAAAGTATTGCATTCCAAAAATGATTACATGAATATCACTGCGTGAGGATCTACATGTTACTAGGTGCCACAGCTCAGAGAAATTTGATATAGTAAAGTTGTATATTAAAAGAAAAAAAATAGATTGACAATCCTAAAAAAATCTGTCTATTAAAATGGTCCAATTCATTTAAAAATTAATTAAACACATCTAATGGAATGCAATAGAACTAAACATGTGGCAGGTTTAAACATCCTCTTCCTAAGATGATCTATCACGTCAATGAAAGTATTCATTTGAGGACAATGGTTAAAGTTTGGTCTTTCAATATGCCTTGTTATCCAAACATTCAACCCAGGATAATGTGAAATTACTGAAATTACAACAGACGCATTTCAGGTAGGCACGGAAAGAACAATTGGTGCCAACTGAATGAGCTGGAAACTATGTGATAGTCATTTTTATGGACCCTAAGGAAATGTGGTTTTGCAGAGGAACTTCTTCATTCTCACGTTGCCCACTGGTGGTCTCCAGACGGTGAAAGACTGGCGTTCCTGACCATAAATGACTCTCTGGTACCGAACATGGTTATTCCCCGGTTTACTGGAGGTCTATATCCAAAAGGAAAGCAGTATCCATATCCTAAGGTAAGATGAGTGTGAGTGCAGCCCGCACCTCCTCTTCCTTGTTCAGTGATAGTATTCAACCATATGGAAGGAGTGTTTCTAGACAGTAACAGAGGCTGATTTTGTTCATGTTGCTTTTCAGGAAATATTAACTACATTTCTTTCAATAGACTGTAACACCTTTTGCTGGAAAGAAACTATCGGGTGAGGGAGCAGCAGACTAATTCGTAGTAATTTCATCATTGATATATGGCTTGGAAAAATCAATCCACCACTTCTGAGAGAAGGGTAGTATGTTTGAAGAACTGCACAGAAGAAAAGATACTGTCACAACTGCACTGGAGTCATACACGCTGTGTGCAGAGCGCAGGGCATGTTCCATTGCAGTTATATAGATCTTAGTAAATTATGCTGTTATTAGTAAATGTGACAGACTGGCCTGGAATAAGATAAGCCCCAGTGAAATCTTTTCCTGGCCATCAAAATGAGAAAAAAAAAATGTATAAAAAATAGAGCTATCGCTGAGTTTCAGAAGATTTAGAGAAGGATTTTTTAGATTCGTGTTGGAAAGTGAAAGAACAACCCAGGCAGGGATAATGTCTGAAATCGCTCCTCATTTTGGGGGGATTTCCTGAGTAGGAGCCTCCCTAGCCGTCGTTTTTGTGCTGAGCTCCAGCACTGGTATTATCTTCCAACTTACCAGTTTGTCCATCCCTTGCGTGCAATTTCAAAGTGTCGGAGTTCCTTTCTGACGGGATGTATAGGTCCGTGTACGTGGTACTCCTTTGACATTTCAAGGGAAGTTCATTGAGAGCTTTAGAAAACACAACTGTTACCCTATTCCTGCTAACCGTTTTTTGGTGATGACCCTTTATTCTTGATGGGTGGACAGTTAGACTGTACCAGGTAGTATGAAACAGTAATATGCATGATATAAATATCATGTATTTGTGCTATGAAATAATACTCTAAAATAATGAAGTAACAGTATTGTCAGAGGTAGTTTACATATTTGCATTGGGAAAAGGCCTTGAGTGACAGAGCAAAGAAAAAAATAAGGAATATTTTTAAAAGTCAGCTTTGTAAACAAGAAATGAGTAATTCTATTTCATTAGCAATTCAGCATAAAAGTGATACACAATACTACTTCAGCAATCTTATTAATGAAAAAACATTATCTTTATTTAATGTCTCCATTTAATGCCAATTTAGCTACCCGTTAAACATCATTAATTGGTAATGAAGCTTGTGGTATAGCAACAGAGATGAAAAAAAAGGTTTGGTCTTTATTGTAGAATGAAAACATCAGAGAAAATTATATCTATGATTAAAAAATAAAATGAAACCCACATGTGTTTGTGAATACTGGAATATGTGTGTCTGTATGTCATACGCACAGACTGTATTCTTAAAAAAAAACATGAAAAAGGAAGTTTAATTTTTGTTAAATACATTGAGAACAAAGTAGGATTTCAATGTAAAGAGTTCTTGCACTATTGAACAAATGTTTTGGGTATTATACAAAATTTATGCTATTTAAATTGTCATGAGGAGACCCTGAGTGGTAGAGGAGTTGAGGCTGTTCACTGTTGAGGGAGAGATGTGGATGTGCTACTTTTCTACTTGGGTAGAAAAACCACCTTCATCTGCCCAAGTCCACTGCAGGCTGCAGGAGCGCTCGGTGTTCGCCCCACTGACCACAGCACCTCCCCAGCTGCAGGGACAGACCTTGTATCGAGCTAGAAGCCACTGCTGTAGAGCTGTAGCTCAGACGTATCTACGCAGCAGAGTAGGGCACACCGTGGCTATTTGTAGCAGAGACAGTACGTTGGGGCAGTACAGCCCTGAACGGAGACCAGCTCAGGCTGGAAGCCCACGTTGGGCGGTGCCGTGCCACAGACGCCTCTGCCGCATCCAGAGCAGGGCTGGTGATGGCAGAGCTGGCGTCGTGCTGTTCTTCCGCGCTCCAAGTTCAGGGGCTAGCACAGATCTGGCCATGCCCACTGTGAAGGCGTGCTTTAGAGCGTCTCTCTACAACTCATACTCATGCTGGATGGTAATCACTCATGGCAGCCCTCCCAGTGAGAGTACGTGGATACCACTATGCAGTCAATGTAGGGTTCAAAGGATACAAGGAGACTGCAGTTGTGTCCTAAGGACTTGATCTTTCAGTGGTTTTCTTCCACAGTTTTGCATTTGTGTAAGCTGTGTTCATGCAAAGGATGCCTTTGAAAGACCACATTTCTTTTGAGGCAAATGCAAAAGTTTTTATGGGGGAAAAAAAAAAAATTCCAGGAGTCTAATTAAATCCATTTTCAAAACTTTTTTTAGCACTAGTAAAAAACCACAAATACCATTTTCTTGTCCCCCATACCACTCAGACTATATTTTGAGATAAGTCCAATTTCTAAAGGGAATTTGTGGGTGTATTTCAGCCAAGCTATTTTGCATTTCTAAATACCCCTGTGAAGAGCCAGATATACAACTTTGTAGTTTATTATGATTAAATCTGTAGAATCAGTGATTTTACCTTGTCCTTCCAATATTAAACAGGAGTCAGCCCCCACTGAGAAACAGACTTTTCATCCCACATATCCCAAGGGCGCTATATAGTGTGTGTGACTCCTGTGATTTACATGAAAAAGAAGCTTGAATATGATATGGCTA
>NW_008794520.1:709596-752149 GCF_000699145.1 Aptenodytes forsteri
AGACTTTTCTACTCGGGTAGAAAAACCACCTTCATCTGCCCGAGTCCACTGCAGGCTGCAGGAGCGCTCGGTGTTCGCCCCACTGACCACAGCACCTCCCCAGCTGCAGGGACAGACCTTGTATCGAGCTAGAAGCCACTGCTGTAGAGCTGTAGCTCAGACGTATCTACGCAGCAGAGTAGGGCACACCGTGGCTATTTGTAGCAGAGACAGTACGTTGGGGCAGTACAGCCCTGAACGGAGACCAGCTCAGGCTGGAAGCCCACGTTGGGCGGTGCCGTGCCACAGACGCCTCTGCCGCATCCAGAGCAGGGCTGGTGATGGCAGAGCTGGCGTCGTGCTGTTCTTCCGCGCTCCAAGTTCAGGGGCTAGCACAGATCTGGCCATGCCCACTGTGAAGGCGTGCTTTAGAGCGTCTCTCTACAACTCATACTCATGCTGGATGGTAATCACTCATGGCAGCCCTCCCAGTGAGAGTACGTGGATACCACTATGCAGTCAATGTAGGGTTCAAAGGATACAAGGAGACTGCAGTTGTGTCCTAAGGACTTGATCTTTCAGTGGTTTTCTTCCACAGTTTTGCATTTGTGTAAGCTGTGTTCATGCAAAGGATGCCTTTGAAAGACCACATTTCTTTTGAGGCAAATGCAAAAGTTTTTATGGGGGAAAAAAAAAAAATTCCAGGAGTCTAATTAAATCCATTTTCAAAACTTTTTTTAGCACTAGTAAAAAACCACAAATACCATTTTCTTGTCCCCCATACCACTCAGACTATATTTTGAGATAAGTCCAATTTCTAAAGGGAATTTGTGGGTGTATTTCAGCCAAGCTATTTTGCATTTCTAAATACCCCTGTGAAGAGCCAGATATACAACTTTGTAGTTTATTATGATTAAATCTGTAGAATCAGTGATTTTACCTTGTCCTTCCAATATTAAACAGGAGTCAGCCCCCACTGAGAAACAGACTTTTCATCCCACATATCCCAAGGGCGCTATATAGTGTGTGTGACTCCTGTGATTTACATGAAAAAGAAGCTTGAATATGATATGGCTAGGACAGGGAGATGGGACTAGTAGCATCTCCCTGCCAGCCCTGCAGAGCCTTGCCTTTTATCGCCAGTCCTTTCTCTTCGTCTCAGGAACCTCCCTTACTAACGAGCCGTGTTACCGGGAGGAAGATGAGTCCCACCTCCCTCTAGATCCTCAGGATTTATCACGCCCTTCCCAGTGGATTTGTATCAAACTGCCATTTTGTGGATTTTGTATAAACTGCCATTTTATTCCCCTTTAGCAGCAAGAAGCATTTTGTTTTTCTTAGAGCTGGCCTGCCAAAGCAGCTGGGTCCTGAACAGGGCCAAAAATAGACGTTTCCATCTCAGCAAACCAGGGAAGGAAGGCTGGGGGAAAATGGTAAAGAAAGAGGAGGAATATTATCCCAGATATAGGACAGCTTTTTGGAAGGAGGAACAATAGTGTGTGGAAAAGACTTTGCTGGAGGCTGGCTTTAACTGCTGGTTTAGGAACTGGCTGTGTTTTTTGCAGCTGACTTTACTGAACTGGGCCAAAGCACTTCCAGTGTTGGTCCCTTGCTCTGCACAGGAAGGTCTGCCATCAGTAAAGGCAGTGAGAGGATTACTCAATTAATACTTCATATTTTTATCTGTGTAATTCATATGGCTGTGAAATTATTTTTTAAAATTTAAGATTTTTAAATTGTAGTAATTTCTCATTATTATAAAGATACTGAATTATGTTAATGAGTGGTTCTGTTTAGCTGTCACTGATTCAGTGCCCCTAAAGCTCCTATTTTCTTTTTTTCAAAGGCAGGTCAAACAAACCCAACGATAAAGCTGTTTGTAGTTAATCTGTATGGACCAGCACATACACTGGAACTGATGCCACCTGACAGCTTTAAATCAAGGTATATAATTTCATTGTTTTGAAACTCATGTTTAATTTAACCTGACTGTCTCTCAGGCTAATCGTTGACTTTTTACATCGGCACAACACTTATCTTTGACTGGAATGCACTTGATCTCCATCCCCATGGCTGAACATAATGATGATAAAATAAAATACAGCTGTATTGGATTGGTGCTCCTCTTAAAAATCACAGGGATCTGGTATTTGCTCATGTCTGATGTCTTGAGAAGCTCTAATTTACTTGAAATATATGAAATTAAGAATCCTAAGCTATGGTCAAAGGGGCTGAACGCTGCCCTGTCTCTGAGGTTGTTACTGCATTCACTCCCAGCCTTTCCTTGCCGTGTGCCAACTTGTTGCTTTCAGTTTCTGAAATGAGATTGCAGAACATAGAAGTGTATTAAAATGCACAGAACACGTAATCAGGGTGTTCCCTTATTTAGAGAGAAATATTCTGAACTTTTCAAATCCAGCGGGTTTTGGAAAGTTTCATTTCTGATCATGGCTGACAGACGCAGTAAGGCGATAGAAGGCGAAATGCGATGCCACCAGATCACACAGACTAAGAAGGGACGTGCTGTGTTTTTCAGGAGAAGCTGCTTCAGAACCACTGAGCTAATTTAACAGTCCCTTTGATTTCGGGGCTGAAGAAATGAGGTCTGGCTGTAACCAGTGAATCTCCTGCTAAAGTTACTACCTTAAGCTGAGCTCTCGATTACCTGTCCTCATTTTGAGGTGCCTTGAAACTTTTGTTAAGGGCAAAAAATTTTCATCTGTTCCCATATGTGTATTCCAGTTTGTAGAATTGCAGTTGTATTGATTAAATTCCCATTGTGGTTTCAGCGCACATGTTAATGATCTTCTAACCCTAAATTATTATCTAATACAGGTAATAATAACAATAAAAGAGTTACCACAGTCCAGATCTGGCTGCAGTCTAAAGGCGAGGGAAGTGCAACTTCCTCTCTTCACTCAGGGCATTTTCAGATGGGGAAAGACGTGGGAAGGATTGGCAACCATAAAGCTACCTCTAGCTAAAAAAACCCCTCTGAATATAGTTGCTGTTTTTGCAGTTCCTACAAAACCCAGAAGATTTTTTTGGTAATTGTTCCCAAAACAATCAGGATGTTAACATGGGCACTGATTCACAACCATTGCAACCAATTTTAAGCTGGCGTAGCTCTCTGCTACACAAATTGAGGTACCCTAATTTAGTGCAGGAATAATTTAATAGTGAATTATGCCTTGCAGTTATTTATGTCAGCTGGAATGCTTACTGATTGTGTTAGTGAAAGGAATGATTTTGTGCTTTTTGAAGTATTTTCTTTCTGTTGATGGGCCACTACTGAAAAACATAATAAAGTCTCCTGCTGCTTGCTAACCCTTCATTAATTTAAGTGATAGTGTAAGATCTGAAAGACATTCCTTGCCATTGAGATTAGCATCGTAACTCTCTTAAACAGCATTAAAATTGTCCTTTAAATGTCAGAAGGCACGAAGAAGTGAAATGAGAAAGCATTGTGTAAATCCCCAAGAAAAAAAAAAATCTTGAAAATGTTGTTCAGATGTTATGGTTTCACTTTAGATTTTTCAGATTCATTCTTCCTCCCCAGCAGATTGAAAATAAAAGTAGAATCAAATGAATCAATATTGGTATCTTAAAACGTTTTTTGCATCTTGAAGCTGAAGGCTAGCAGTAGCTCAATTTGTGGAAATTCTTTTGTGAGCCTTGAGGGGCATCTTTGCCAGATTTTTGAGTCCTTGATAAAGATATTGTTGCTGTCTAATTGAAGTAATATTCATGTTTAAAATTCTGTTTTGCTGCTGTATCAGAAGACAGAGTAAAACTATTTAAACCTGGAAAAAAGTTAGTTTCATCTTAATTTTAGCTATTAAGATATAACGTCTGTGCTATAACATTTAGAAAAATTATATAGTTGTCAGCCAAGTATACTGTAGATCTTGCATTCTGACTCTGGACTTGAGCAGCAGTCAGTCATCACACTGGTCATCAATCCATATATATCCATATATCAATACATATATATACAGGTATGAAGAATGAGCTTTCATATATCAATATATATATATACAGGTATGAAGAATGAGCTTTGAACAGGCCTTTCTAGAGTGGAAATCTTTGGAGTTTGTAATGGTTGGGAGGGTTTTTTTAAAGTATTAGCTTTTTTAATAAAAGTAGTAGCTGCTTTTAGCAGTCAGGTTTTTTCAGTACCTTTCTAATCCATTCATTATGAAGTCATTAGTAAATAGGTCATGGGAGTCTTTCAGAATTAAATGGAATGGGACACTATCTTATGTAGTTTTATGGATCTTTCAGGGCAGAAACATTTTGGAAATACATATTGTACCAGTCATAACCAACTGCTATTACGGGAGAGATTCACTCCTACGCAGAGAAACCACACAAATGGGTAGGGAAGGGGGCTTCTGTTATTTATAACCACAAAAAGTAACATTCAGATTCTGAACTCTCCCCAGATTGTGTGCAGTGCAGGACCTCTGAAGACAGAAAACTGTTTCAGTGATTTTTAGGGCATCTGGGAACTTGATGTAAGGTTGAGTAAATTCAATGTTCTGCCTTCGTTTACTTCTTGCAGTGATTCTATAAAGGTGCTTGGTAACATTTCCCAAGTTTTGTTCAGGTTATTCTGATATAAAGTTAACAATAACATTTGTAAATTTACTTTAGAAAGTTTTATTCTGTGGAAAAATTTACCATCCGCTGTGCAGTGTTAATGTCACAAGAAGACTGACAGTCTTCCTTTAAACATGTGCTTGTATTCAGTGCAATTACTGTTTTCCCCTTTGGTGCTTCCATTCCATGTGTACAATTACATTATGTTTTCTTCAGTGGCGAACGTGATTTTGAACTGCAGGGTTTTTTTCTCATTAGTCCTAGAAAGCCAATATACATGTAGGATGAAATATGTGTGCATTCGTACACTGCTAGCTCCTGAAGTTCCCGTTGGAAAGCTTGTACCTCCTGCAGCAAATCTTGAAAAAGCAACATGGTGTGCAAGTGGTCAGTTCAAACCACTGTGCCTTAGGACACCTGAAGAATCCTTGTAACTGGTGGTATTTAGATATAAGGTATTAATATGACATTAAGAAATTATGTAGGCTGAAGAAAACGTGAAATAATCCATGACAGAAGTTGCAGTTGAGTTGTTAGAGTAGAGCTGTGCTTCCATACATGATGAAAAGATTTTTCTGCTAGAACTGTGTATTGGCTCTCGAAAGTCTCAGTGTGGGGACGATCCGCTGTTTGCTTTCCCCATTCTCAGCCACAGTGAGCGAGGGGCATTGGCTCTGCACTATTCCCAGCCACTGCTGACCAGGCAGTTTTAAAACGCACTGTAAGAAATTAAGTCAGTCCTTTTTCTTTCTTTTTCCAATAGTATTTAAATGCCTGAAAAAATGCTAGATGTCCACATTCTCATTTTGTATATACCTGCTTTTAAAGAGACTGAAATATACAGTCGGACCCTTCTGACTTTGTATGACAAATTTCAATAATTTTTATTGATTTTAATTAATCTTTGTTTTAATGGAACTGGAAACACTTAAGAAATTGAGCTTGCATAAATTCAAATAATGCTGTTACAAGTCTCACCAGTGTTTTTATTATCCACACATTTCCAAATGAGCAAAATCATTTGGATATTTATGTACTTCTAGTTTGAAATCACCTTTTGAATCTAGAAAGGTTGGTTTTATACTTCTGGCAGCCAGTTTATCTGAGCCTTGCTTTGGAATAGAAAGCTTATTTGATTCTAACTGGAAATGGGAAAGAGGTGTGCGTGTGCAATTTGGTATTAAGAAAACTGGGGTTTACTTTCAGCTTTTCTTAGACACACTATGTCTAGTCACTTCTTTCACGCTTCTGCCCCTCGCCTCTTCTGTAACTCGGCAATAACAATACCTGTCTCACAAGGTTAATGTAAAGGATTAATTCGCTATCATACCTTATAGCAAATGGCTGTAATCTATTCAGCCAAAGCCTACAGGATAAAAATATATTCACACACTTTATTTTACTGAAGCTTTCCCACACAATGCCAAGGTATTTATTGATTATTCCCTTCCCTGTTCAGTGGGAAGAAATGCAAGTTCTGCACGTGGGCTAGGACAAGCCCCTGGGTCAGCAGGGGCTGGGACCCGGCTGCCTCCCAGCCGTCCTGCCGAGGGATTTGGGCTTGGGGCTGAATGGGAGACAACAGCTCACGCTTATTGTCACCAAGGCTGGGCCCTGCTCTAGAAGGAGTGTCGCCAGCAGACTGAGGGAGGTTGCTCTGTCCATCACCCATAAAGGCAGAGCATCACCCACACCAATTTGGGTATTCAGGGGGGATGATGAGAGTCCATCAGTGGGCTACCAAGATGGTCGTGGCCAGGGCCCATGTCTGTGAGGAAATGGGGAGCAGAGCTTGTTAGCCTGGCTAGGATGGTGGCCATCAGCACCCATGGGAAGGGGAGGTAGAAAAGCTCCTTCCAACCAAATACCTGTGGCTTGGTCTCAGAAGAAAACTGCAGTACATCCATCAATGTATGCATAGATAAAGTCATGTATAGTATACCAAAATACCGACAAACTGTAGTTGTCTTAGCTACCTTGCAGGTCATGTCTCAATTTGTGGTGTTTTCCATGTGTGTTTCTGAGAATGACATTTTCTATTAGTATCTGTAAATTCTCATATGCTTTTCAATACACAACAAGATAAATAATTTAAGAATATAGTAAATATTCTAGAGCATTGTGCATGGGGCAAGTTTCTGTTGTTTACTTTCTTAGATAACCTGCCAGCAAACTAGTAGTGTGTAATAGGTTGGCTTTCTTTAGCTGAACCCTGTGGTATTTATTATCCAAATTATTAATACCGTCATCAAAAGTAAGGTTCCTTTTTCCATTGCCATAAATGTTAAATGTCTTCCAGCTATTCTTACAAGCAGGTTTCTTTCATAATCAGCTCACCAGCTTAAAGTTAGAGCAGATTTCCTCATTATAGTGAATGGTATGAAGTTGCAAAGTTTGACTCTTTTTCTTGAACAGTTTCTTATTTTAAAGTTTAAAATTGTGGTTTGTTTTTTTTTCCCCGTGAGGTTAGTCTGTCTATTTAAAATCTAAGTATCTAATGTTCAAATTTAATTATGATTGTAACTATGCTTCCAGTGTAATGCAGTGCAAATCCCTTTCCTTTGTTCAGCTTATTGTCTCTGTTGACTTTGCTAAGCACTTACAATAACAGCCAGCAAGATACACATATATATCTTTCTAGTTACAAGCATCCCAAAACTTACAAGTGAAACAAGACGTGCTGGACATTCTTGAGTGATGATAAATGTATTAGCAAACTGTTAAACTACTTCCATAGAACTGCATATCAATTGAGATAATCAAAATAAAGGAAAACATTCTATAAGAAAGAAAGATTAAAAAAAATGGGATCTTCAAGCTTGGCAAAGGATGATAAACACCTTTGATATTTAACATGTTTTTTATCAGCGGTGAAAAATGAATCCAGATTTCATCAAGTTACAAGTCTTTGGGAAAAAGCTAATTGCCGTATGCTCAGGAAAGACATTTGCTTTCTTAACACCTACAGTTGGAAATTTTTTTCTCACTGAATATCCTCCATCCATCTCAGGCCCCAAGACCTGACCTTTCTCGGTGTGCAGCACCTCTTCGGCACACGTGAGATGTTCCAGCTCCTACTGTTGAGCTGACAGTATACATGTCATGTTCCTGGTTCATAGGCCTAAGGGAAAGCTGTACCTTCTTTATTCTGATTACCTTATATAATTGCCTTAGGCCACTTTGAAGCCAAGCAACAGATATAAATACCAAATGTGGAATCAGAAGTAGCTCTCTGTCTGCTCAAGGAGCTTGAAGTTCTTGTTTTTATGCATTGCCTGGTTCAATCCAGCTTAGAATAAGGTGAGTCATGTACAAGCTCCTTCAATATTGACTGATCACGGGATGCTGTGGAAGGAGACTGCCTTTTCTGTGTTTTCAGTGTTTTCTGTCTGCTTTTATACAGAGTAAAGAGGAAAGCTATCTCTTTGGAATTCAGAAAGGAAAAAATCCTAGGGCAGGTGAGAGGGAAGAGACTAAAAAGTCTGAGGTGAAAACTTGATTAGAGAAATGGGGACTGGCTAAAAAACAAAAAGGCAGGTGTATGAGGCAGGGATTGAATGAGGTTTTCTTGGCAATCAGGGATTTCAGTGGGAACCCTGAGAGCTGGTGAGAATAGAGGAGATGAGTATCAACAAACGGCGTTTTTTTTTGGTTCCTGTGATCATCTTATAGTGGCCCTGCTGTGAGAAAAGGGATCGATAAGGAAAACCCTGGAACTGGCTACACAAAGTGTAGGAAAAAGAAAGTTAGAAGTGGGTGAGGAGGCACAACTTGAATAAAACAAGGCACAGCAAGAGAGAGAAGTCTGCTCTTATTAGGCCAATTGAATGCTAAACGTGGATTCTGTCTCTGCCACGTAGCCCCTGTGTGATACAGTGAGTTTAAACTAACATTGCACAGGTGATCGGTAATTGTGTTTGTTACTCTTTGGACATGCAGTAAATTAATCCACAGTCTGATTTAAGAAATGTTCCCGAACAAGGATGAAAGTTGTGTTCTGAACACGCAAAGTGCTATAGAGCACCTAATTAAATGGGTATCAAATTGAGGATCTAAAATGAGTGTAAATTTTTATTTAATATCTTGCTTCAGTCCGTTGTCCAGAAAGTAATCATAGTCTTTCCTCTTTAAAGTGATGTGAGGAAACTTACTGTATATACAGATGCAGAGGGTCTAATAATCCCAGTACATTTGTGCATTTGAGTCTGGAGGGAAAGAGAGAGTGCTTATTTTCATTACTAGAACAATAGATTAGTTGCAAAAAAAGCCTGATAAGTTTGGAGACACAAACTGATAGCAGCTTCCTCAGAACTAAAACAGTTTTTGCCCTGCAGGCTTCTCTTTTTTTATTCAACTGTATCAGCCAATCTAATAAAACATACAATTTTCTTCTACAAACTTTGACTTTGTTATATCTGTTGACCTGCAACAACGCTACTCTGTGTGTGTGTATGTGCACTGTATATATGAAACAATAGATTAACTGCAAAACTGTGAATTGCAGAGGTACATTACCTGGAGACAGTATTTAATTTCAGAAGGGTATGTGTTTCTACATACATATGTACACGCACACTATGCTACACTCCTGATAAACAAGTCATAATGTAGTGAAATTTGAACATATTTTTACGTATAGTTGATGAAAGGGAAAAAAAGGGAATTTTTAAATGATCTTTTGTTTTCATTTGAGTGATCAAGGAGTTTATGTCAGTGATGGAAGACCATGTTATGGTTTGATTTGGACTATTAATTACTGTGTCAGCTGGATTCTGAATGATTAAATCTCCTGTTTCCGTCCCTCACTGAAGACTCTCTCAAATGGAACAGCTCAGGCTCTGTTTTGTAGAATTTGGTTCTGGGATAATTTGGGCTTTGTTGTCAGTGGATGCTGTCTTACCTTGGTGCCTAAGTACCGGTAGAGGGAGGCAGTCCTTATATACATGTTTTGAACATTTCCTTTTGACTATCTTTGGGCTTCTGTATGCACAGTTGCAGTGGTTTTGGATGGCCTCATGAAGGCACGACTGCAGAGGGAGAAGTTTTCAACTCTTGTTTCTTGAGTTCTGCTATGGGGAACCATTTACTGAGATTTGGTATTGCACTCTTTGGTTTGTTTGTTGGATTATTGCTTTGTTGGCTGTGTCTCGTGTTAGATCTTGCGTTATTTTTGGCATACGTTTTTGCTCCTCAGTAATTTAAAAAGCTTTTTAAACAAAAAACCATAAGTATTAGAATATACCTGAAGTCACCATTTCTAGTCATCATTCTGGTATCCATCTGTGAAAATATCTATCTTATTAAAAGTCAAACATAAAAGCCAAAAGAAAGTTGGGCATATTGGGTTGTTCAGCTATGTTCTTCAAATATAGCACCAGACCGAGGCTGGGTGAAGCTGCAGTGAATTGCTGTCTCCTGCATCTCCTGTGTGCACCATCAGAGTTGTACACAACTTTGCTGTTGGTGCTGCTTAGCCTCTTTGATCTAGTAATAAGTCTTTTGAATGTATAATTAAATATGTGTTAGTATTAGATTAAAAGCCTAATCTTGTGCAAGCTAAGACCCTTGTTTTAAAGGGGGGCTGAGTTTCCACACAAGTTCGCTCCACTGATGCACATAACTCAGCTGGACTGTGAAAGCTGCCAGCTGCCACAAGTAGAGAAGTGAAACAAATAGCCTGGCTGGGATGGCAAGCTGCAACAGGTCTTCCTCTGTAACGTCCCCGGTCTGACAGCCTAACAGGATTTTGGGAGGAGGGAGGCAGATACTCCGTACCATTAGTCTGTGCCTAGGAAGCCTCCCTTGCTCAGCCAGGGTCATTGAAGGACAGACGATTTGTCTGATATTATGAGTGATTTGTTAAAACGAAGCTGACACGCACTGATACTGGGTGTGACTTCCCTTTATGCAGAAGTCCCATTATGGAATACTTATTATTTTATAACACGTGATATTTTAAAGTGGTCTCGCCTGCCCTCTAACATGACAGACCTTTTTATTTTTTTGGCAATAGGGCTGGATTCTTTTGCAAAAATGTGTGTCTTCCGAAGGTATTTGGTATGGGAAAATACTGGCTTCTGTTGGAATTTAGTGTTCGTTTTTAAGCTGGACGGCCAGTACATGGTTCATGTGTATTCGCAAACAGATGTTTCACAAGTCTATGCTTCGCATTCGGTAAAGTTTATGTATTACAAATGGCTGAGAAGGAGGTGCTAGCGGAGTACAAATTTCCCAGGGGAACAGCGCACTAGGACTGAGCCTTCCCACTTGTAGGAACACAGATGCTGGGCATTTGGGGTTATTTTCTCCATCCCTCAGTACTGATACTGTCATGCAGTACAAATCCAGCATTTGATGAACTGTATATTTTTTTTAAACAAAAAATGTCTAATCTGAAATAGGAATGATCTGAATGTTGTATTTTCAAATGTTTACTTAGGGAATATTACATCACCATGGTGAAATGGGTAAGCAACACCAAAACTGTGGTCAGATGGTTAAACAGACCTCAGAATATCTCCATCCTTACGGTTTGTGAAACTACAACTGGGGCTTGCAGCAGGGTAAGTCAGATTTTTTCCTAAGCTCTCTTTTCAAGGTTTCTTCCTGCATTTTGTTTTCATATTCAGAAAAAGATTTTCGGAAATCAGTTTGCAGATGCCGTAGTTGCAAGCTGAATATAATTAGTCAACAGGGAGGAAATAGATGTGAGAAAATTCCAAATCTGGTGAAATGATTTCATGCACTTAGCAACTTTGAGTGACATTTTCAGAATTACTAAGCTTTGTTCATTCATTAACTTCAGTGGAGACTGCGGTTGCTGAACGTCGTGTACTTTGGATATAGCTAGCACAGTGACAAGCTTGTCTTCTGTCAGATATTTTCAGCTGTCTGGTTTCTCCTCTCTCCCCCTACAGAGTTTCATTTCAGATCTTTCTGTCTCTCACAGTTTACATATGTTTAAGGAAAAGGTGTAAAATTCTGATAATTCCTGCAAATTCGATAGCAGAATTAAATAACTTTAGAAAAAAACCAAAACTGAAAGGCAATAGGGATATTTCATTTTGAATGTAAGTCAAGCTGAAATAGATTTTTCTATTTGAATCCAGCCATATCCCATCTCTTGACCCAGACTTTGACTTCTGACACTCCTGCATTACACCTCTCCATTTTCACAGTCAATCTTGCATCTTGAATGCAGTTGGCCACTTTCCCATTCTGAGTCATGTTCTCTTCCCAGAACCAGCTAAAAGTATAAATATTTTCTATATATGCTAATATCAGTACTAACAGATGCTCCAAAGTAGAGGGTATAATTTGGCAGTGTAAATGGTTATGAGTGATTAATGTGGGTCTAAGTTTGGCCTCTGAGTCAAAAGGCTCCCATCAGTGTCTGCTACTGAAGTCAGTCATGTTAAAGTGTTAGGGATTATTTCTGAGCTTGTCTCCTTCTTTTGCTACATAGTGCAGGTTGCTTTTCCTGACTCAGAAACTGCAAATAAGTCCCCAGGCTATGGATTAAGATTGTGAACATGGGGATTTGTTGATTGGGTTGCTTTTTACCTGGTTCCTGCAAGCCTTGTGCCCTTTCATTAAGAAAGTCCTTCGGGAACCACTGTGAGCAGTGGCTTCTGAAGGGAAACCCTTGTGTGCTCCAAGGTCAATTGGACTTGTCAGAAGTAGGTGTCCAGGGAGCTGTGATCCAGGACATAATATAAGAGAGAGAGATTGAGAAGTCCCACTCCAGAAGAAATAAAGTGCAGCGAAGGACCTTGTAGGTGGGCGAGGAAGGATAGCGATGCAGTGTCACCATAGTGAGCACAGCTCAGGCAGGGCTCATGCCTGTAACCCTGGACAGTTCCTCCGCTGGGATAAGGTGATGCTCTTGAATTCAGTAATGGATGAGGAAAGGCCGTATTGTGAGAATTTAACATTGTATCAGACCATTTGATTTCAACTGTAAACCTATTTTTTTTAATTCTTTTTTTTAGCATTTTGCACATGTTCTCAATTCCAAAAAGTACTGTATAAAACCAGCTGCTGTAGTAGCTATAGATTTTTCATTTTTCAGGCCATGTATGTACAGATGTATGTATAGCTAATAAATTTTCATGACTTCAGTGTGACTGTGACAACTGACAACACTTGATGTATATTCTATATTTTTTTCCCAACAATGTGTGCATGGTATTTGGGTTTTTTCTTAGATGGCATGATGTGAAATATGAGTGTGACCAATAAAAACCAACCATTTGCATTTATTTTTTTTCTCTTCACTAATGCCACACTACAACCCGTTAAAGCAAGAGATTGTGATTTGAAAAGGTCTCACGCTTTGAGCTTGATGCTGGCTGTTTGCCCAGTGTTGATGAAGGACCTAAAATATCCAGTTGTCAGATGATGCCTAGAGGTAAAAAACAAATAGGACTGCCTGTGTAAAGCTTCTTGATAGTTAATCAGAAAGGACTGAAAAAGGCATTCTTAGGTCCCCTGTGGTGTTCTACCAAAAACTCTGAATAAAGCATCTGACTTTGTAATTAAATTATCGTTTGTTTCAATGTAAGTGCCAATGAAGAGATGTGAAGATCGTAACACAGCAGAAAAAACACGAAATTAGGCTAGAGACCTTTTGCTGAATGTGGGAAATATTTTTGATCTATAGCTATTCCATAAAAGCATTTTTTTCTTTTTTAGAAATATGAAATGCAGTCAGACCTGTGGCTTCCTAAACAGGTATAGTATAAATGCTATTTCTGGGTGTATAATGTGTAATTGCTTCATTGTCATTTTTATTTAATTATATGTTATTTTATAAGCTATTAAAATCCATTCCTTTTAAAATGGAATACTTTTTAGGATCTTAAATTAATTTAGCAGCTGAGGATTATAGCAGCGTCTGTGTGAACATTCAGATGGCAGCTGGTTTCTTTGGTAGTGGGAATCCTGTCACTTAGCATCACACAGAGGGCATTTCACTATCTAGCTGACTGTGTCAGTGGTGGAAAGAGATACGCGCTTCCATCGAGCAACTCAGCCCTTCGAAGTGAGACACCTGTCTGGGTTTTGGAGGCAATGTTCCCTTCAGTTTCCAATCTGTGCATTCAGTTAAGTAAGCACTTAGATGACCAGCTGATTAACTACCTAACTCTTGGATGGTTAAAGATAGATCAGACAAATCCCATTCCAAGCATGTCCTATATACTGTGCTGATTCTTTTCTGATTAAAAAATAACCTCACCAAATTAAACTCAAAGGAGTTCAAAGATTAGAGGTCATAGGGGCTATAATTGGAATGCATAAGAACATTTCTAAATTCATACCCAGAACAATATGTTGAACTAATATGTCAGCAAATGATTCCATTTTCATAGCTTCAGAAGAGCTATCCAATAAATGGATGACACACATTCTATTTAAAATACATTTCAGGCTTCATTTTGCAAATGAGAAATCATTTTAAAAAATCTATGGTTTTATAGCAAGCCGTTTTCCTTTAATATTTCTGTGTAAAGTTAGACATAGAGAGATGGTATCACATCAGGCTACAATTTATGGCAAGACCATGATTCAGAATATCACTTCAATGTGCTTATTTCTTGCATACAACTTTATCAAAATCAGTGAGTGGTAAGTGTGTACTTAGTAATGTTTTGCTGAGTCCAGACCATGGAAACATTTGTTCTCCTCATCACTAGTAGGACTTATCTCTGTCATCAATTGTATGTCTGTAAAAGAATGTATCCTGGAAAGTCCCGCTGCATTAGGGATCAGACTACCAGACTTTTCATTGGGAGGGAGAGTTTTGCAAGGGCTGTAACCCATGCTTTAGGGCAACATTGCATAATAGTAACTACTGGCATGAACTACCTTTACCTTTAGTCACCACATTTTTGTTAATCTTAGCAAAATATATTTAAAATCTAAGGATTTTTGTCCAGTTGTCTTATGAGCACAGCAACTACCAAAACCAAAGAGACAAAAAACCTAAGCTGATGTTTTGTTAAGAAGTTTAATGGAAAATGTGAGAAACTAACACAATCTTACGTTTATAGAACGAAGAACCAGTTTTCTCCAAGGACGGCAGTAAGTTCTTCATGACTGTCCCAGTGAAGCAGGGAGGCCGGGGCGAATTTCACCACATAGCCATGTTTATTGTTCAGGTAAGGTTTTGGTTCAGGCTGTTTTTAATATCCTAGTGGTCATCTAGGACTTTTACTGAGGACACATGACCCGAGCAAAGGCTTGCACTTCAGTACAGTCTGAACACTTGTGTCGTGGTCAGTTGTCCTGTCCAGGTTGTCACTTGGTGCAGAGGGACATATTTATAACTTCTTGGAGAATACGTGGAGCGCTCTGTCTTTTCTTAGACCTCTACTGTGGTGGCATGTAAGGTCTGTAAAGGAAAGGTACTTCCAAAGTGTATTCTCTCTGGAAGATTTCATGTTTTCTTTGTACCTCTATAGACGAGCAGAGATGTTTTCTTGCTTAAACCCTTCTGTCAAAAATAATGTTTTATAGCCACAGAAATTGAAGAGACCTGCAGAAATGCTCATTTTACCCTCTTTATATACACTATATATGCATAAGTATAATTTTAAATGTCAATTCAGAATATTCATAATTCTGGTCTTACACATGACAGTAAAGGGAGGCAATACCCAGAACTTAAAATTTTGTGAAAATCAGGACTCTCTTATTACCCTTTGCAACATTTTCCAGTGGCTTCCATTTCCCAGGGTCATTGCTTTTTCCAAAGAAGAATCTGAAAGAAGATAAATTTGCACTATGACTTTGAAGGTCACCAGTATGAAGTTGTGATGAACTAATAAAGGAAATTATGCCCTGGAACGGAACACTCCAAGGCATCTATTTAAATCAGCAGAGCATTAATCCAGGTATTTTAGCAGAGCCATATGACATGCGAGGGATTATCAAGGTACCCAAAACATCAAAATAGCAGACTTGGCACCAGGCAACTCTATTATCTCCCTTTATGACAGTGTTCTGGTATGAACATTATTAAGTCTGAAATATGTTCACAGTGTACTGCAGACAGAAAAAGAGCAAAAGAACTTTAATGAAAATTTAACCTGAAGAAGCAAGAACAAGATACTCATTCACTAGAGTAAATATATCAAGAAAGAATCAGACAAGAAAAAAGGGATCAAAGACATGTCAAATTCTATCTTCTAAAGAAAACAGTAGCTGATGATGATCTGGTAAAGGTGTATTAATATAATAACCTCACAAAAATTCACACCGGAGCAAAACCGTTTAGTCAATCAAGTCTTATTTTGGTTTCTTTCCCAATATTAATAAGTATCTTTAAAATACATGAAATAATAAAGATGTGGATCTGAAAATTAACTTGGAGCATTCCCAAGGATGTTACGGATACAATCAAATTTGCCTTAAACCTGTAGGCTCTGACATTTTTCGCTACTGAAGAGCCCAGGGAACTTGATCCTAATTCAGGAAAATACTAAGCAAAATATTAAGACCACTCCTATTCAATAAGATAATTAAATATATACCTACTTTTAAATACATGTTTTAATCCCACCGGCATTATGTTTAACGTCAAGTTTATGATTAAGAGTTTAGTATTCTATCCCTTTTAGGCAGAATTAGAGCCCTGGGTACTGTACAGCTCCAAAAATCAAAAATACTTCTATTTTGACCGCCATCACCACGATACAAGTCTGAATGGGATCATCACCATGAACATGGGTTCATCACCATGAAACAAGTCTGAATGGGATCACCAATGACAAATTTGGCTTTAAGTATGTAGCTGCTCCTGAGAAGAAGAGGAAATGTGATATCCCATGTATCAACCGTTATTCATCAATAAGCAACGTTCTGCGTGGTAATGGGGCTGGTACAGAGCAATAAAGGACAGGAAATGTGTTTATGAGATGTGTTTTACACACTGCATTAATCTGATTGTCCATTATTTCTAAAGCAAACATGGAGGCATAAAAATTATACTAACCGTTGCACATAGTCTTTTGTCACATCAGATGTTTTGTCACACCTTGTGAGAGCCACAGCGGCATAACAGGTGCCCTGCAGAATTTAAAGCAGTCAGCAGGTCGCCGGTACCCAGATGATGACAGTTTTTTCGTGATGGAGCTCGGATAACATTGGAATTTGGCATTCAGATTCTCGTTACTTCTCTGTACTGCTCAGTACAGATACCAGCTCATTAACAGAAATCAGCCTTCAAGTGCAGGAAAGTTAAAACACAGAACCAATGTGAACATACAGTGACAAAGAAGTAAATTTTAATGGCTCGCTTTAGATTAATTTAATCACTGAGGCTTATTTGTCAATCTTACAACAAGTGCTGACAAATTATGGTCTTTCTTGGGCTGTATTTCTTTGACTGTACTTTAGAAAAGCATGTGTCAATGATATAATCAAAGCAGGTTAGCAGAAGCATCTAATTAAATCTTCTTGCAAGGGGAGGTTACTGTTTAAAAGGTTACTGTCTATCATATTATTTACTGTCTGATTGTAGAGGGCTAGATGTGTGTTTTATTGTTTTCAAATGCTTTCTGTAATTTATGAAATATTTAATAAAAGAAACTAATCTCAAAATGGGATTTTGAATCATGATATATCTAGAAATTTCTTACTTGGGGTTTTGCAACTCTGGAAAGTCTCTTTTTCCAACCACAAAATAAGAATTATAAAGTAACTTTAATGGATCAATGCAAGAACTTCCTGCAAGCTTCATAAATTATGTATTATGGCTGTAACCTTGAAAAATAACCATGTTTATTAACGCTTGGCTGGGCTTTTTATTGCTGTTTCTTGTTAGATTCTGTGATCTCAATATTTAAATACCTCTTTCAATAGTTGCAGCTTCTCTCTCTCTAGAGAAGAAATAGTCACTTATAATAAATCACTAATTTGTATTTTAATCATTCCTGGAGACAGCACTGAATGAGAACCTTCCTGAACAAGGGAACCGTCATCATAAACATATGTACAGCACCTAGCACGTCGTCCTGATTTCAGTTGGTACTTGCAAGACTTGTCATGGAGTTACGACGTTATTCTTTCTTTGTGGATCTGTTGGAAAACAGATCAGTTTTAAGGGACTTGTTTCTGCCTTGCCATTTCCAGACATGTCTCATAGGTGTCCTCGAGCATTTTCTGCTTTCTAGTTATTGCTGCTGTTGATGTAGAGCTCAGAGTTTACAAAGTACAGTTCAGAAATACAGGGATTAAAAAAAACCTCTTTGCCTTTATGACTTTTTGTAGGCCACATAACCACTGAGGTCACTGTGATTAGGTATGGACTGGTGCTCCGGATTCACAGGGCGCAAGGCCGGAAAGCACGATTAAACCCTCCCTCTGACCTCCTTTGTAACTCCAGCTGCTCAGTTTCACCCTCTAGAGCTGAAATATAAGCTGAAATATCACTTCTTTTCTTTACAACATTTGTCTTGAATTTGAAAACTAGGAATTTTTATATCCAGGCCAAGCATCATAACCCTAGTACAGAAAAAACACTCTTTATGTATATTCATGGTTCAAGTTTTAATCTTCAGAAGCCTGAGCAAGAATTTTACCTTTTGCACTAGGAAGAACTCTAAAATGAGCTTCTCACTCTTCGGGTTTCATTGTTTTTAACCTGTGTCTGATGAGGCATCTGCTGCAGCTTCTAGCCAAAGAGTTTGGTTTTGCCTCAAGGTAGATATGCATTGCATCCTGGTGTTTCCTAATTCAGTTCCTGGTGCATTGGCTGAGAAAGCTGCCATCACTTTCTTTGAGAGAGGTTTTGAATTTCCCCTTGTAGCAGTTTTCCCTTGTAGCCTATTTTCCTAGGCTTGCACTGGGGTAGAAATAATTTATGAGAGGGAGCAAGAGGGTGCTCCCCAACTTGTAAGCATTTGGTTCAGTTGCCAAAATTTGGAGGCTACTCTTAGACTCTCCTTACAGACCCTGGATAAAGAGAGGCTTCTCCAGAGTGCGTGGTGGAGCAGGGGCTTTAACTAGGTTTAGATCCTGTGAACTTCTGTGTCTGAGTTTGTGCGGTGCATTTCTCATAGAGGTTTGCCTGCCTCCTCAGATGAGGGTGGTGTTGGTGTCCTGTCTTGGCACAGCATCTTTGCGGTACTCTTGGCTCAGTACAAGCATGTGACAAACGTGAAAGCTTGGTGAGAACACTCTGGTGCAGAGTTTTGGTTGCAGGGGTCTGAGTTAGTTTCCCCTGCTATGCCCCTGTAGAGGAAAAGAAACACTAAGAGAAACAAAACTTGAAATATAGGACTTGTCTGTTGGCATGTGGGCATCTGAAAGAAAAATTGTGATGGAAACTGAGATGATTTTAATGAGTTTGAAAAGTTTATATATGGGAGGGAAAGGATACTTGAAGTTCAGGCCTGTCAAAATGTGAGGTTTGTGATTTAAAGATGTTATGTTGCACATTAAAGTTTAAAAAGATGTAAGCAGTAATGACACGCAGACAATCTTGCTAGGCAAAGAAAAATGTAACAAGGTGAAAGTTAGTATTTTCCATCTCTCTCCAGGCTAAAAGTGAACAAATCAGTGTGAGACACCTGACATCAGGAAACTGGGAAGTTACCAAAATCCTGGCATATGATGAAAATACTCAAAAGATGTAAGCACTGTTCTCTTTGTTTATGAAAATATCTGAGGTACAAGTGGAACCCGTTTAACTGGAAATAGTGTATCTAAAATTAAGTAAAAATATTTCTTTCATTTTTGAGCATTACCATAAATTTTACACTCCCGAGTACATAAAATGCAGTTGTCAGACAATTTATCTGCCAGTGTATTACTGCGTGTGTTTTTATGCAGAGAGAAAAGGAGCATACCGTGACGTCAGTTGACTCACTGTATTTTTTTAAATAAAAGAAATCAACACACAATACAGCAGTAATAACATTTTGGTGGCCCTTTCCTGGATTCCAGAAAAGAAATCATAGTAAATTTTTACTTGATAAAATCCCCAAATCTTCAGTTTTCGTGCTTGCTTGGTTACTGCATGAGATGTAATCTGGACTTTGGGGATCTGATTCAACCTCATAAATTCAAATTATATAGAGCGATTATCCAAGCCCCTGATTTTCACCCAGATCACTCAGAGAGAAATCTTTCCAAAGCCCATCTTAGCACTATAGTGGGAAGGAAATGCAGCACGTACTTGGTGATTTTTGGGAGCAGTAAAGAACTGACACAAAACATCTGAAGGCTCCACATAACTTCAGTGGATCTTGGTTAGTCTTCGTGTGCATGGCAAAAAATAAACAGCTGTCTCTAATTCTGATTTTCTTTAAAATAAATTATATTTCAGCAAGGACCTTTTTGAGGCTGCAACAATGCCTATCATCTCCACTGGTACTGGAGAAACACCCTTTCTGACTAGTCCTTCCACGGGTTTTGAAATATATCTGTGGAGAATGTCTTGATACTTCTCCAAGGTTCAGATGAAAAAGTGAGGTCTGGCTGCACTGAGCCTGCAGAGAGGTGGCAGACTGCATGGGGGGTCGTCTCAGCCACTTGAGAGGACTTCCTCACCCTCCTTCTGCCTCCCAAGCAGAAACTTTGTGGGGATCTCACCTGGGACACACCAAGGGCAGCTCTGCTAAGCCTCTTTCCACCCATGCAACCTTGTCTGTAAACCATTGCCTAGGGTGCTAGCTTCTGTCTCTAGATAGAAGAAAAAGTCGTTCTACAGCTCAAAAAGGCTTTCGCGTATCATAAGGCTTATTATAACTTATGATAAAATTTCATTGTGACCTTTTTCTAATCCTTGGATTTATATTTCAAACTCTTGGAGTGAAGGAGAAACTTTCTCTTCTGTATTTGTAATATGCAGAAAGGGGTCCTGGTTGCTACTGGAGCTCCGGGGCATTACAGGAATTAAACAGAAACCGTCACTGTTTTAATATGAAATGATATAGCATCTGAAATATAGCCTCTGTATACTGGGTCTAAGTTTAATCGTGGAGCTTAGGTTTATATAAAAGTATTCGATCTTCATGTATATTTGGGAATTTTTAATTTTAAAAAACGTTATTTATGATGTCTCTCACTTCTCTAAACACCACCCAAATCAGACAGTTTACCAAACTGAGTTTAACTTACTTTGTCTTTTGGGCACAGTTATTTCTTAAGCACTGAAGAATCCCCAAGAGGAAGACAGCTACATAGGTAAGAAGTACACGGGGCTGTGTTAACAGCTTCTTCATCCCAAGCCATAAGTGCTGTGATGACATTCTGTGAGCTTAATTGCTGCTTTGGGGCTTGGGTAATCATTTATATTAGGTAAAAATTAGTACACTTGAGCTGCAACAGGGAAAGAATCCTTTTCAAAACTAAAAATGCTGGTGATATTTTACATTTTTTTAAAAACGGAAAAGATTTTAACACAAAATGTTTTTACCAATTATGTCTTCACTAGTCCTTTATAAGCATCTAAAAAACTAAACCTAAATGCAAGCACGTAATATGACTGTATTTTTAAAAGTAGTAAAGATCTTCTCCATAAAAATAATATTTATAGGGTCTAATCATGCAAATTAAAGAGTGTGGGCAAGGCACCTCCTCCTTACACAAACTTCAGTGCTTAAATCTGAAGTTAATGAGGCTTTTCATGGTGTCCTACTAACATTGTTACCCTGCAGCACTGCTAGTTATTGGAACTCAAGTCCTGCTTTGGGCAGGTTTTGGATCCTGTCCACATTGCCCAGTTTACAGAACAGTAGTCCACTGAGTCATCTGAAAACAGTTTACATCAGGTGCAGAATAAGACAGTGATATTTTGGCAAGTTTAGGGACTGAAACAAATTTCATCACTCTGATAAGCTAATTCTTGGTTTCTTGTGTTTTATTCCAATGGAAAATGTTTCTGATCAATTTTTTCCCCAGCGTGTCAACAGTGGGATCATTGAATCGTCAGTGTCTCTCATGCAACTTCTTGAAAGACCAGTGCACATACTTCAGTGCAAAGTTTAGCCCCATGAATAGGCATTTTTTACTGCACTGTAAAGGTAAGTCAGATGCAGTGTAAGTGTAATAGGACTGTGTTTGCTTCTGAATTAATGTATTCCCTTGAGAAGTGCATTAGGCTGGAGTCTAACATTTAGCTCAGTAGTGGATTACTCAAAGTTCTGTACAGAGCTTATTGCAAGACTGTAAGTAAAGATGTTCTGTGTAAAAGCTAAATAACAAGCGATATCAGAAAGCTGCTCCAATTCTAACCCTTCAGTCCTAGTAAAGGACATTGACTTTTAAATTTACCCTGAATAAAAATCCTTCACCAAAAAATGTGGAATTTATAGTGATGGTACTGTGGTTCGTGACAACTTCATTATAGTAAGTATAGGGATTGATCTTGTGCGACTATGCCTAGTTAAAAAATGGAAGCCTGCTTTCTGTAACACTGTGTCTCTATGTGTGTATAAATGTATGCGTATAGTATATCTATACACACTCACCCACATATGTGTATATATAGGCGTATATGAGTATCATAACCAAAAAACAGGTGTGGTTTAATCCACATAGACAGATCCTCTTTATCAATAGAATTGCAATAAATAATTTTTAGCTTTTTATTCTTAGCTGTATTCCAGTAGCTCTAAATGGCACCAATTGGGTTCAGTATTGGTATAAACAGAAAACTAGAACCATCCCACACTGAGAAATTTATAACCTACACCCAGGAAATAAACACTGTTAAATAAGTTAGATTATAAAAACAGGTTCAGAAGAGCATGAGACAATCAATAATAAAGTGTATGGCTAGACCTGTTGACCTTGAAACTTGCAGTATTTTACAGACAACGTTCTCCCAGTATTTTTGCTCAACTAGCATCAGATTTAAAACAGTAGAACACAATTCATTTGAAATACATGTGAATAGCCCATTCTATTTGCAAGCATTTTTTCTTTTTCTTTTGCAACTGTACATTTTTTTGCACAAAAATAAAATATCTGCCTGCTTGAGAATTGAATCTGTTCAAACAAACAAACTATGAATATATATTGGCTAAAATAAGGTTGTGGTTGGTTGTGGGGGTTTTTTGTTTTGGTTTGTTTTTTTGTGGAAGTGCATCTATAATATGTAGCTGATTTAGAGAAAAAAATATACCAACTGTATGGTTTATACATGGTTAAAGCTGCGGCAGAAGTTACGGAACTAATCCCGAAGTCCTTATCTGAGTAAAGACTGCACTAATAATGAGGTCCTCATGGTTTAAGCAGGGTTTTCTCTTGTGCTTGACATAGTCCCTATGGGGAACGTCTCAGATTCCTGCAAGAGGGAGGGTTGGTAAATTGGGAAGAGTTTTTTGCTCTGAATCAGCAATGTGCTAGGGCCCGAAAACATAGCTTCTTGTTATTATTTTAGCAAAGTATATTCAGCCTGTAATTTTTAACATGTTCCTTTGATATAAAAATGTGGATGCCAGTAGGAGGTTGCACATGAAATTGCTCACAAGCTCATGACTTTCAGTGACTTTGAGATGGCAGTTCTCTGTTTGAGCTGGTAAGACTGTAGATCATCCTTCCAGGATTAAACCTGCACTCCACTGAGTTGCAACCAGTAGACTGCCCTAAGCTGCAGGCGTTGGGCAGGGATGATAAAACACCGTCATTAAGTTTTCCTACCTCTAACATGAATGTGTAGTTGTCAACTTGGGGTTATTCAGAGGTGTGCTCTCTTGTGTTTCGTCAGAGCTTGACAATTACGGCAGCAGCGTGACCCCCATGTGCTGCTACAGCTCTGCGAAATGCCTGTGGTGGGGCAGATATTTGACAGTATCAAAGTTGATGGCAACGACCATAGAGCGGGTATTAAAACTCTTCAGCGGGGAGTTGCTTGTAAGAGTACGAGGTAAACTGCTTCAAGGAGACAGATGACACCACACGTACGTGCATACGCACTTGTTTTCCAACAACAAAAAGCCTGACTGAATTGTTACAAAAGCAACTTGCCCAGAAGAATCCTTGCGGGACTCTGGACTGGTTTGATCTATACAAGTTTCAATTCTTCCACCTCCTCTTTACCCGTGAGCGCCTTTATTAGGATAGTTTTTCCTTATTAGTTACCCTCAGCCAGGAGATCTGTCTCAGTGTACCAGCTGTATCCATCTCCAGAGACTCTCCTGAGTGAAGAGTTATTTCTAGCCTGGTAGATGGAGGACTGGCTCTACAGCCTCTCAGTTTTGGCAAACACGTCCTTTACGCTTATTTTCCACACTGCTTGTGGATTTTTCCTTTAGCACTTCATAAACACTAACAGATGTTAATCGCTCCACTCAAATAAGATACTACACAAAGGGAGTAATTGTTTTTCCCATTTTATACAGCAGGAAATAAGTTGTGGATTTAGTGTTAGTTATAGGAGGTCAATGGGAAATCCAAGTGCTGTGCTTAGTTCTGATGAGCTGTAACACAATGCCTGTAACACAAGTCTGTCTTTCTCTTTTCTGATCGGCTTTTTAATCTACTGTAATCGCCCTTTTTCAAAATCTGTCATCATCCTTCCATCTTTTAGTACGACAAATAGAGCTGGCCTGGAAAATGCCAATGCTTTCACCTCCAAAAACTGTCTTTCTTAAATTGGAATTGAAAGCAAAATGACAAATTCAGAAGTAAAAAGAGCTGGAAAAACAAAACAAAACAAAGAAAAAGAGACAGCTGAAGAAATTATCTTTTGAAGAGCTAAGGCAGAAAGCTTTGATTTGTCAGCAATCTACCTGTAAGTTTTTTGTCTATAGTCTCCCTTGAGGCAGAGAATGAAACTGATAAAAATCTTCAGTGGAGGCTGTCAGAGGCTGTGAATGGCATCATGCTATTTATTTCAGGTATTTAAGTTTCCCTAGGCTGATGCCATAATTAATTGAGAGAGACAACCTCCTCAGGATGACTCAAAACACATAAATTAAGCTCTGTCTCTGAACTGCTCTCAAAGGGAATCTTTTTTCCTCCAAAAAAGAGGAGTCTGAACTCTTAATTTCAGAGGGTCTGTGCCTTCATCTGCCATGGAGTCCTCAGAGACTTCAGCTTTTCTGCATCATCCTTCCTAGCCCAATAGTGACTGTCTGCATGTAATTCAAACTCTCGTCTCACCGAGATAAAACCAAGTTTCCCGTGTACAAAGTCCGTGTTGGGGGTGAGGGCACATTATTTTCTCGCACAAGTTTACACTGGTGGGAGTCCTCAGAGCAGGGAGAGTGATCTCAGCTATACTTCTGAGTATGCTGAATGTCTGGTCACCCCAGTTTCACATGCCATCTCGTGCATTTGCACAGTACTTACTAATGTGGAGAATTATTCTTGGCGCTTTTAGTTTCTCAGTGGTACAGTAAAAATATAGCATCTGACATTACCATGAAGTAAGATTAGATTACATTACACCTAGATTTAACCGTGATGCTCTTGGTCTTCCAGAGCTGAGGTACCAAAGGAGCTTCTTAAACAGATAAGGAAGTGAAATATGTGATAATTTTTCAATACCTCTGTAGCTTTTCCATAGAAAACATATGTGAATATTATCATTAATTCACTTCCCAGTCAACCTAAAGTTACTGCTTCTGAATGTCAAACTGCTATATTTTAGACAGTGCCGTTAAGTGCCTCTGTAATTTTTTTATTCTTCACTTCTAGCTATAACATGGAGATTAAAAAAAAAAAGCTCCTTCTAGGTGCAAGGGTCTAGACTGCTTGCTGAACAGGCAGAAGGCGGTCTCCGTTTCACACTTTGTTGGTACGGTAGTCTATCCTGTGTCCTTCCCAAGAGACACCAGTGGAGTTACTGCTGTGTTTGAAGGGAAGCATGTGGGGGGGGCTTCCAGGATCTGGCCGTACGTGGTCACTGGTGTTCTCATTCTTTGTTACTGACTGAAATACTGAGTACTAACTACCCTACACTTCCTCTATTTTTCTTCTCTCAAAACAGGGCCAGGCGTTCCAGTTGTTAGCGTGCACAGTACAAGTAATACTGCAAGTGAGTATTCCTTATGGAATAGGTATATTTTATTATCGGCCTCGATTGTTCTGGGGAGCGTGGGGGAGGGGAAAGGCAGTTACAAGTAGATGAAAACTAATAGATGGCTCATTCATATAAAGTTCTATTAATTACCTTTTAGCAACATCCACATCTGCAAATGATAAAGGAAGAAGTTAATCAAATGACCAAAACTTGCCCAGGCTTTTCAGATACATTTTATGCTAAGTGCATATCATTCATCTTCTATTTACACTTGAGTTAATTAGATGGCAGGTTGGTCTTCATCCATTTTACTTTCTATGTAAATGATGCTGCCATTACAATACACCTTCTGTATTTTTAGAGATGTTTTTAAAGTTACAATCCAATTATCTTGAAGTAAGGTACAGTCTTTGGACAATTGATCATAAAATCTGACCTACATACGATGACCTTAGTCCTTCTCTTACGTTTCTCAAATGAGAGCAACTCCACTGACATTTTCAATGATGGCAAATCCAAGAATAAAGGCTTTTTAGGATGGTATTCAGGACCTCTAATTTTCAAGTTTTACTCATTGTTTCTGTATATTGACAACAAATCTGTTGCTGTTTCCTGGCTGCTTGAGGTGCTTTGTAATGGAAGACAGAATGGCAGAATTTTCCTCACTTAGGTGTTTCTCTGATACAGTAGAGGTAACAACTCTGCTACCTCCAACTCCACTGTGCCTCCACATAGCATGAAGGTGTGGCTTAGAGGAAAGGGGACATCTTTCCATTCAAACTACTAAACCAATCCTTACCTATTCTAATTTCATTCAATAGATTATCCCCAGAATTTTTCCCAGAATCCAAAAGTCCTGAACTGTACTTGTCTGCATTCCTTTTGTCACGGGCCAGCCACTATTAAGCCATAACAGCGGGCCTAACATTGCATGTTGAAGTAGCACACTGATCAATAGTATCATGCTGTCAAGTGTTAATTAATGGCTGCACTTTGGCTTCCTCTTTTTTTGTGTGGTGTTTTTTTTTTTGTTAATGTCACTGTTGATAGTATTTGCAAAGCTGAGTGCCATAGCACACCAAGGGGAGGGAGTTTTATCCAGCTCCGTAAGGGGTAGCTATTACTGCTCAAAGTAAATTCATTGACTTCTGTAGAGCTGCACAATTCTGTGAAGGTAGACTTTCGCTCTTTATTACTTGTATCTAAAATACTGTTGATAATGAATTATTGTAAAAGAGATTTATGTATAGCATCTTAGAGGAGAACAAAGCAAGTCAGGATAGAGGGAGTTGTTTGTGGTAAGAACAAGAAATAAAATAATAAGAGAGATGATAATATACCATTAATGTTTCAGTGCAACATTAGATTATCCTCTTCAATTCATAAAAGAATGTTTAAGGATTACTTCAATTATTCCATCCTCAGATTGTAATTATACCATTTTGGTTGACTGCCCAGAACAAACATTCTCCTTAGATTATCCATTTTGGCCCTAAGTGGAGGTTTTATTGTTTAATAAAAAAAAAAATAAATCTATGTTTTGGAAGCAAGATTGGTAATTTGAGTAAAAAAGAAAAGAAAAAAAGAAGAACTAACTAATCATTCTTTCGTGTGCAAAAGGATTGCTTCAAATCTGTCTGCAGCTTTAAACCAAACTGAAGTCTTGCTCCTGGTTGAAGTACAGAAGACAGAGAAGGACGTGAAGTGATCAAGTAGAGCTGTGCTGGCTAAATATTGACTTGGAATATGTAGCTTGAAAAGGATGCCTGCTTGAGGCTTAGGATATTGCCCAGCAGACTAACCTTTCCCTGTAACAGCTGCTGTTAGTCTTTGTCAGGGATACTAGTATTCATGTTGTTCATCAGCAATTTTATTGTTAGTGCTTAACGAAAAAAAAGCCTACTGAAGCCAGAAAATGGAATAGATGTATATGTTTTGAATTAAGCTGATTGCTCAGTTCCTGAATTGCAAAGCAGTTGCATTATTAAAAAAAGTATTTACAGAAGGACTTCATTTACAAGATTTATCATTGCACATTTGTCCCTTTTTCTTTAACTTTTTTGAATCTTGATTTATCTCTGATGTGATGATTCTCCGTACCGTTCAACTTGCTTTTTCTTCCTGTTTTCTACAGAGTTTTATATTTTGGAAAATAATGCTGTGTTGAAAGAAGCTATTTTTAAGAAAAAGAATTCCAGGACTGAAATTAAAATGCTTCACATTGAGGATTACGGTAAATTTGGCAAAATGTTATTTTAACAAACCAAAATCTTTCTTGCAAAGTTACTGTTTTTCATCTGTGTAACTACCAGCCTTTAATGTTTTGCTCTTTTCTTAAAAGAACTTTCTTTACAGTTGTCACTGCCGAAAGATTTCACGGATCGAAACCAGTATGCCCTTCTATTAGTAACGTAAGTATCTGTGTAGAATCACTCAAAATAATAAAAAAGTACTTCATAGAAAACATTTAACTCTGTAATTAGAAAATGTTTTTTTACCTTGTGTAGGAAAATTGCCTCATGGATTTGAGTTGATAAATCAATTGTTTTCGGGAAGATTTTGTTACAGGTGCTATCTGGTAGAGATGCCTGGGGTTTTTTGAGCTTTTCAAACCTAGCTCTGCTTCGTTGTACTTTTATGTACGTGAGGCACTGGCCCTTCTGATGGTGTAGCTGTGAGTAATTCTGCAGTCTTTCCTGGAGCCTTACTGATCCCTACCCACAGAGGATCCCATTCAGAGCATGTGCTCCTTTTTTTTCCCCTTTTTATCCCTGATAGAAACGGGTAGAGCTTCTAAGAGGGGCTCAGCTAAGATGCATAAAGCAAAACTGCTTTTAGGAACATTGGAAAGAAGAAAAAATTATTTTTCAGCATCAATGGCTGAAGGGATTGTAGGCGTGATCCAAAGTCTGTTGATGTTTGTAGAAAATCTCTATGGGAGGAAGGAGGTACTCCCTGGCAACCTGCGCTGTTCTTTTAGAAAGAAATAGTGTGTGTATTTCTTTCAGAGGCAGTCAGCCTTTAAGTTGCACGTCTACAGAATGTATAGCAGAGGAAGAGAGCAGTCATGAGTGTACCTGCAGCCTACCTAGGAAAACTGATGACGGCCAGCTCAGGGCATCATTCGTTGCTCCCCACCTGAGCTCAGCATGGGTCTGCCGTGGGTGCAGAGAGCTTTCCCGTACCTACAGATCATCTTCCAGTTCCATTTGGAAGGAACTGATGTGAATTTCACTAACACAGACGTAGGAGTGCACTGATAATTTCATGAAAATACCCTGTTAGTTGAGCTGTATCACCTGGAGTAGACCTCCCCTTAGTGACAGCAGAGATCCTTATTGTTGTACGTGAGGTCAAATTTACAAGCTTGAGCTGCTGAGTAATCCCAAGTTCCTCTACTCAGATCAGATCTTAGATAATAGGACAGAGAGGCATAAAACTGCTTATTTCTAAGTCCAGTTTGTGTTTAAAACTCAGGTTTTTCAGTTGTATTTATCTGCAGTTGTGGATAGTGGAAAGTTCTGCTTTAAGTGGCTCATGAACACATTTTTCTTTTCTTGTGGAGAAACAGAACACATGGGTTATTTTATTTTTGCAGTATTTGCTAGCATGATCTTGAAGCATGATTCTATTTTAAGCAGCTCTTTTAAGTGTGCCAAAGGCAAACTGACTCTGTGAATTGACACCAGCAGCATTACAAGGAGTTGCAAACGCTTGCACTTACTCTTTTTTCTGAGAGTGAGGAAACACTAAGGTGTTAGCACTGTAACGCTTTCCTTTTTAAGTATCCTAGTAAATACATAATCTGCTATATACAGTTATGGTAGAATATGAGGTTATATACTTATTTAGAACATAGAGAAGACAGGAGGGAAGGATCAGAAACCTGGAGAAGGCCGAGGCCAAAAATGACAGGAAAAGGAAAAAAAAGCTAAGGAAATACTATTATGAAATGTTTTTAGATATCAAGAGTTGAAATAACTGAGAACATTATTGAGGCAAGGCCTGAATTTAAACTTACCAAAGTTGTCAGTACCCAGTGAGTAAATAATGTGGCCAAGTCATAACATGGGAAGGATCAGAAACCTGGAGAAGGCCGAGGCCAAAAATGACAGGAAAAGGAAAAAAAAGCTAAGGAAATACTATTATGAAATGTTTTTAGATATCAAGAGTTGAAATAACTGAGAACATTATTGAGGCAAGGCCTGAATTTAAACTTACCAAAGTTGTCAGTACCCAGTGAGTAAATAATGTGGCCAAGTCATAACATTTTTTATAATTGTTTTACTTTTTTATGATGTGCATGTGGGATAAAAAGGAAATTCATCCACTTATGAATACAGGTTGTGGTATCTACATTTATAATATGGAGACTTTGCTGCTTTTTAGTCAAATCTTTACCTTTGCAATACTGAATTCTCAATGTTAGCAACAGGAGTTATTTTTAGAAAACCCTGTACACTAATGAAAGTATGAAACGGAAAATTTGAAATCTGTCCTGGCTCATGTAAAGTTGCGTGTGTGGTGTCCCCCTTTTCCCTAGAAGAGGAGGAAGTTGTATTTCTTCAGCAGCTTTTTACAGACTTTAAACTAAGGTTGCCAGCAATCCTTTTTTGAGTTAAAGATGTCCCCAAATGAGATATAAAACTGAAAACTGTCACTGACGTTATGGGAGGTTCCCTTGTGGAATGATTATTTGAGCCTAATAAATTCTGACTAGCTCTTGAGAAAGAACGATTGGAAATCTGTGCATGCGGAGGGTTATTTGTTGACGCATACAACTCCAAATTGGCATCTTAAGGTTTATTTCATTATCAGAAGTACTACTTGCAAAAAAAAAAGAAGTATTCAGGTCCAAGAAGAACATGTAGCTTTTACAGGAAACAGTGATTAATTGTATATCTAGTATCATTTTGCAGATATTTGACTTTCCTGAGTCCCAGAGCAGTACTTTTGGGACTGATTGAGAAACACCATGTTCCTACTGCTAGGAGTGTTAGACAGGACTTGTATTAGTGGCTGATAACAATCACTGCCTTTCATATTGTTCAGCTGCACCTACTTTCTTGCTTACATTCTCAGCCATGATACAATTATCATTATATTCCACCTATTGAAAGTTTGAAAAAGAATGCTTACCAGTGTCCTTGGTAAGAATGTTGGTTTAATTGTATATCCATTTTTTGGAAAGGAGATTCTATATAACATCTTGATCCAGGCAACATACACTTAGATGTATATAAAGAGCAGATATATATCTGGAAAAGTGAAGTATTAGCAGATATGAAGTGACTTTTGCTTTCCATCTCAGTAGTACTGCCGTTTGACAGGACTTAAGAAAAAGAGAGGGAGGGAAGGGAGGAAGGAATGAAGGTGAGGAAAAGAGAATGTGAGTTTAAACCTGAAATTCACCTAATATGTCTCTGCAGTGCAAATTAAATGCCTAGTTAAGTGCATATAAGCTTCTAAGTGCATATAGGCTTTGTCCCCTAAGCTGGAGGGTAAATATGGCATATAAGATCTAACAGGCTGGCTGTTTGGCTGCAGTGATTGCTTCAGAGTCACTCCAAGCCCCTGGTGAAGATTCATCTTCCCTGTGTCTTACATTTTGCCAGGATCTGGTTTGCCTGTGTGGTCTCGTCTCTGTCTGCAGAATTTTTGTGCTGGTGGCTGGTTTCGCTGGCTCAGAATAAAGTGTTTTTTTGATGGCTGAGGTTCATAATTTTACTGTAAATTTTTGTCAGCAGCGACTGCTTCTGTGTGGTGTTAATGTGCTCTCTGGATCAATAGGGTTACGATTACGATAACAGAATTTGGAAATAGATATAGGGGAGAAAGTTTGGTATTATTTGGTAATTTTTTTTCAAATCACTGGAAGCTAGTAGCCATTTCAAAGGTGCATGACTATAATAAGGCTCCTGTATTCATGCAAGGATGCCTGCAGATAAATTTGAACTTCCAGCACGTGGCACCCAGGTGTCTGAGCATTAAGGCTGAATCCTGGAAGGGAGCCTGGACCAGTGGATTCTGGTCCTGGTGTGAAACCTGGGTGTGAACTCAGTACAGCTCCATGTAGACACAAGCTCGACTAAAGGACCAGGCCCTGAATATCCTGTAACCTTCATCATAAGGATTTTGTGAAGATTCATCCATTAGCAGTTGCAAAGCATGCTGCAACATTCAAATAGAAGATCATTGTATTACTATGTTAAAATTTATGTCCATCTGTATGGCTGGACTATCTAACAGATAGGTCTCATGTAGAAACCAGTTATGTCAGCTAGCACTATTTTTCTTTCCAGAATTGTGATGTGTAGGCCATAAAATGCTAAATAGGTTATAACACTCTCCTTTCTTCCATTTGTTCTCCTAAAACACTAATAGATTTCACACTTAGTTTCCTTCTGATATAATACATACAGTGCAGCTATAGATTAGAGAGGTGTACAGTAATTGCCTGAAAGAGTGATTATCATCTCTTTTCTATATAATTAAGATCAAAGTTTAAATTTCAGATTCTTGATTTTCTCATTATGGTTCACCTTACTCATTAAAAAAGTTGGAAGATACACTCCTTGGTAACACACAGGAAATGATTAAGTAAAGACTCTGGCATTTAGTCTGGATAATAAAATGAGAGGTGATAATCATTCTTTATTTTTTCTCGAACATAATTAACCTCATTCCTTCAAAATCTGTAGATAATGTATCTTAAATGTCAGCATTTATTATTTAACACCATTTAAAATTGTCCAATATGTAAGTGGATATTGTAAAACTGCATCAGTGGAGAGATTGTTCTGATCTTTGAGGGGGAAAAAAGCCAACAGGTATTCTCCAAAGTAACAGTGAATTGTCACCAAGGGGTTTCTGTTTGTTTGTTTGTTTACTTGTTTTCTTATATTTTGGTAATAAACAGGAATCACTTCACCTGTTATTGAAATGATGAAAGTTTTAGGCCTTGCACAGGCAATCAAACCTGTTTATGCCTCCAGTTAATACACTCTCGGGACTGATAGCAACATAAGACAGTGAGGTTGGAAGTGAAGAGTTTTTTTACAGCTTCAGGAATAACTCGTTAAAAGACTAGAAGAAATGTAGAGAGGCGTAATGCAAGTGTTGGGAAATATTTGAGATCTGAGGTATGGTAACACTTTGCGTATTAACAGCTGTCTTGCATACCTTTCATTTGTTGTAAAGGATATTACTCATTTTAACTGGCAGCTGTTGCAAGTGAAGGAACGATGCTTGGCTACATGGTGAAGTGTAAAAATATCTGGTGGATTCCACTACTTTGATTGCAATATACTTGCAAGGGGAACATCCCTGAAGGCCTTTTTGTTTGGCCAGTTCTTCCTCTGTAAAACAGCTGCAAAGTTTACTTTTCTGGGGATCCCTAAGTCATGTGAATGATTCACTAATTGCTTTGCAAGCCATCCATTTCATGCCTGTATTCATCCTGGCTGTGCCAAGTGTGGCAGTGTTTTACTCCTCTATTGTGTTTCTGTTACATCAAAGTATTTGATGGAGAGTCTTTTCTTTTTCACTGTTGTAGATTTTATTCCCCATTCTTTGAACTTTGTAATATTTGTCAAGGCCTAGAGGGAGAATTCATTTAGTTCAGGCTAAAAGAGGGGATAGACTGGAGGCTCACTCCAGCTGTTTCATTTGCAGTAGCTGTCCTGGTGCTACGGGCAGCGATGGATCTGCTCACTCCCTTTCTGTTCAGTCTTGTCCCCAAAAAAGGCTTGGGGAATCGTTGAGCTAGGATCCATCCTCTTTCAGCCTCCCCTACTCCCACTTCTCCCACAGCAGTATATATCTTACTATGTGAATAAAATGCTTATTTAATCTTCCTTAGAAAAAGACAAGAGGAGATTCAAAACGTCACCTCCTTTTCTGATGACACAGGACAGCATTGCATCTCTTGTTCTCAAAATTGCATTTTCCAAAGCCTCAAGGGTTTCAGAAAGATATTTTAAGAATAACAATTTTATTTTTTGTACTGTGCTGTCTACTTCAGTCCTGTCTATCACATGATTCTACCCTAGTAATGGAATCACTTCTGGTGATGTGTTTTAATTTGTTTGGCCATATCTGCAGGGAGGAGTTGTAAACACACTATCTGTTTTTAGTTGCAGTCTGTTATATCTAAACAGGGTATATGAACCCTTTGGGATTTTCTGTCCTCAGTGTTGGAGGCTACTCAGGTTCCCTGATTTTTGACCAGTAATGATGGGTGTGCTTGAAAGCTGATGCTTGTGAAAGAGATGCTCATGAAATCTGAAAATGAAGTGGATTTTTCTATTACACCAGTTTTGCAACATGGTCTTCTTTCCCCACTCAGTTTCACCATAAGCAAAAGATGACTTTTATGAGTGATATTTCTTTGCATAGCTTTTATCTTCTGAGTTGTAGTCTTTCTCACATATTTGCTATCAAGATACCTTTTCCATATGCTGCATCAAATCCACTGTTTTGCAGAAATAGAAAGAGATGTACTGGAAATTAAACAGTGAGGATAGCAGTTACTTGCCATGTATCTTTCAAAATTGTTTCCCCCCTGCTTGGTCAGGCCTGTAGCTTCTGAAATTCCTATTTAAAAGCTTGCCTCTTAGTTTTTAAATGGTGCAAAACCTGGAACAAATTTTGCTGCAGTCATGATAGCAGAGTGGCAGAGGAGTATTGCTCAGAGTACAGCAGCAAAAGCCTCCCTGGTGACACTATATTATTCCTTGTAGGCTGTAACTCAAGTCAGGAACAGACGCTTTAGTTTAAGCTTTTAGTTATAGAATCTGAAAGAACAGATTCTTCTCTTCTCAGCAATATATGAACTTACGGTGAGCTGCCACTTTTTCCAGACAGTCTGAGACGTACGTGACTGCCTTGCAAAAAGCATACAAATTACCCACTAAGGTCAATGATATTGGTATATTATTGATGGCTTCTGTCTATTTAAATGGTACCTCAATGGTGAACTTCAGCAGTATGCCCAAGTCGTCAGCAGTTGCGCTGCCATGGTAGACTCATAATCCGAGTGTAGTCACTGTCGAAGACACACACTAGGCAGCTCTGAACATTGAAAGTTAGGAATAAAAATAAAGAAGGCAAAGTGCAAGCGCTGTCACTTACAAGGGAAAAAAAAATTAATCAGGAAGAATTAGGCATAGTCTTCATTTGAATCATTCTGCTCTTGTTTGACTCCGGAGATGATGCTCCTTAAGGAACCCTTAAGGGATGTTGAAGAGCTTGTAGCTTCGCGTAGCCCTTTTGGTGTTGGCTTCAATTTTGCTGTAGTGCTTTGGCTAGTCCATGGTTACCTTATGGCCATCCATAGTCAGGTGGGAAGAAGATTTCTGCGTTCATATTACACCCAAGCGTAAATGGCACGGACTTTCTTCCAGGCTTACTAGTGGGGTCAAGAAGTGATTCTATGAAGAGAGTACCACTGAACAGTAGTTAATTATAATTAGGCTGTAAGTAGTGATGAGCATAAAACAGAAACTGACCTTTGAGATAGCTGTAATCCCAGGACAAACTTCACAAATCAGGCTGTGCATCTATTATTGCACTGTAGTAACAAACTTGCTCTGTTACAGAGCCCTCAGGGTGATGTTCAAACTTGCATAAAGGATTAACACCTTGCAGAAGCCCCATTTAAAAGGTTAAAAGTGGGGCCTAAGTGGTGCATGGAATATATGCTGTCTCTCTGTGGAGGACAGAAGCACACCTCAGATAATCAGTATCATTTTATAGTAGCAGCTGAAGAGTAAAGAGACCTTTTGATGCTGATGGGAATTTTGTCATGTACCTCAATGGAAATGGCTTTAAATGCCTGTCACAGACTACTAATATGGAATTCTTGAAATAAATTAGCCACTGGAATATTGCTTCCAAAAGCAATACATCAAACAACCCATCATGCAGGAGTGGAAGATGTATAGCATTTAAAGTCTGAGCCTAAAAGTAGCCCATCTATGCCCTCCAGTTCTCGCCCACTGAGAATCTTGCTGAGGTTCTGTCTGTTGTTCCTTTCTTAATAGAAGAAATTATCTGAGAGTATCATCTTTCATTTAAAAACTTGTTCGGTTTTAAGCACTGGTATAGAGAAAGGCTTACAAATGTAATGGTTCTTCCCCTATTCCCAAGTGTCTAGATATATAACATGTATATATATATGCATACATGCATATATAACCTAGATATATAACGTGTATAAAACAAATGTGAACATTGTATTTGTTTTGTTCTTATATTAGGTGGGAGGGAAGCAGGCTGACTCATGATATTTTCACTTGTGTGGCGTGCATTAAACTGTTGGAAAGGTACCTAGCCAGACAAGGACATTTCTGACATACTATCTTATTGTGGAAAGTTGGAAGAACTTAAAAAAAAAAAATTATAACTGGTCTGAGGCTGCTACTATTGGAAGTAGTGGTAAAAGCTCTGTGAAAACATCTATGTCAATGTAGAATGCTTCTGAAAACCTTGCTCTGTACAATAATCATAACTTGAAAGAATTGTTCTGCTCCTGCTCTTATTGTAAATAATAATGATAATACACTTCTGAAATGTGTTTTCTGCAGAGTTCACTTGACAATCAGTATTTCCAAATTCATTGCCCTGCATTGTTAGCAGTTAGTGTAATCACAACTGAATTGGTTAAGCAAACAAAAAAATGCCCTTCCTTTCTTTTTATAAAGCCAAGTATAAACTTGATGCACAAGATAACGGTGAATCAAGCATAAACTGTGACTGAGTCTACAACCAAGTAATCCTGATTTCAGTGCATGATATAGCAACTATGTAGGTAGGTCTGACTGAATTTGAGAACATATGTATTCATCATATGCTTGCTAATTAATAGAGCGATTACCTTGAAGATGGTCTATGTTATCCACAGCCAAAACCAGATATTGAATCAGCCATTATTGTACATATAAGACAGTAGTTATTGTAGGAGATTTTTGTCTCTCTTTCCTCCCCTCAGATTTATATAGATAGCTTTGGCAAAATAATAATTTCTGTCTTCATCTTTCTTTCACCTTAGATGGGATATTCCCACAGACACTGTCCGATCTAATTTCCATACAGCCAGCACAGTCCCTTTTATATTTTAATTTGCATTCAACTGGCAGATGCAGCCTGTATAGAAGTATATTTTGCATTTTGTACAACTTCATGGGAGCCTGCTCTCTTATTCTGTGTTTATCTTGGGGGGAAAAATAATGACAAGCTTCCTTTTTAAAACTGACATTTTCGTTTCTTTGGAAAGAAAACAGTATATTTGGCTTCAATGGAAAATGCTTATTGTTCCTATAGAAACTGCATTCTCCCATTCTATTCCACCTCTTCTGCTGTAAACCACCTTTTTTTTTTGTCATAAAATAAACTTATCACTCCTGCCTGCATCCATTTCTTGCTATGAATTTGGATGGAGAAAATATAATTTTCCCCAATGTGTACTTTAGTCTTTTTTGTACCCTATTTCAAAGAATACATTCAAGGATACAATAATGCAATTATTTTTGTTTTCTAAGATTACATCCTTCTTAATAGTATTACATATCCTACAAAATCATAATCAGGGTACTGAATGAATTTTCCTTTTTGCCTGTTTAGTGTGACTTAACTTCTACGTGAGCCTTCTCAGAACTGAGCCAGCCGTTAGTGATTATGGTTTGGGGTTTTTTTGTTCACTTTATTAACCTGTAAGCAGCACTACATGTTTTAGTTTTCTGTTTCTTTCTGTAAAGACTGTTCAAGTATTGGCAACACTGTAACATAGTGGTTATAAAGTTAAAGAAATTATTTTGCTTACTACTACTGCAGGGATACCAGCACTAGCTAATGTGATGGTATTGATGGAAGTGACAATAATTCAACAGGATTGCATAACTGACTGAACTCTGCCATCTAGGTTAAATAAAATATCGGAGAACGGCAAAGTGCATCACATTGTCAATATAGTCTTCGTTTGTGTCTGGTGTGTTGGTATTTGCAGTGATGAAGCTCCAGGCAGCCAGTTGGTTACAGATAAGTTTCACATTGACTGGGACTCAGTGCTTGTCAACTCTGATAATGTCATCGTAGCTCGATTTGATGGCAGAGGGAGTGGATTTCAAGGCCTTAAGATTCTACAGGAGGTCCACCGATGCTTAGGATCAGTGGAAGTGAAGGACCAAATAGCAGCCGTAGAGTACGTATGTGCAAACTTTTCTTCTCTCTTGCCCTGCTTCCACCTTGATGAACGAGCATTTTTAACTGAAACTGCCCAGAATGTTTTCTTTGCATAGTGAATACCATTAATGTTTATTTTTAATGCAGTTGCAACTTTTGAAACAATAATCTTTTCATTGCAAACAGCAAATTAAAGGTCAAAGAGGTGTTTACTTTTTGTGTTGGTGCTTCTCTTTGATAAAGCTGTCCTTCTGTGTGCAATCTAAATATGCCATCTGAGCTAATTCGTATTTGTCTATATTCCTTAGGAAAATTCCTTGCAGCGCACATGTTAATGCATTTATGTTACAGTTTTTTAGGCCTATACAATAAGATGCTGCTCTCATTTCCACCACAGAGTTCTGGAGTAATCGTACAAAGCAAATGGAGTTGTAATGGTGTAAATGAGAGCAAAATTTGGGCAAGTGCTTGTTATTTCTCATTTGCATTATCATTCTTAGACCGATAGAAATCCACCAGCTGCAGAAAGAGTCATTTCCCTCTGTGGAGTACTCCCACCTGGCTTTGACAACACTCTTTACTAAGGGTACACATGTCAAAATGGCTAATATCAAGGTCTGGATGGACTTTTTCTAGGGATTCTCAAGGAAAAACAGATTTTAAGCCAGACTTTTTTTTTTCTTCTTTTGAAAGGGGTTGATACTTCAACCATTGCATGAGTAGGCATCTGTCTCTGGCATGACATACCTGGGCAATAGGGCTCCTAGTGTTCATGTTGGTCAGGAATGGGCTGTGTTGAGCAGAGCAATTGATTTTGCATGCATGCAGGTGACCCTTGCGAAAGGGCCATCAGAAGCAGGCCATACGCTGTGCTGTGAGATATGAGCTCTCTGCTGAAATACTAAGATGTTTTAGGCTAAATTACATCTGGCCTCTTTTTGGATGCAGCGTGTGGGAAAAAGGGAGGGTGCCCTTGGCTGAGAAGAGGTACTGCAACTGGTTTCTTCTCCTCAAAAGCAGTTGGATTTTGCCCTCAGGTTATTCTGTCTTTTCTGTATAAAATTCACCATTGCTGATTAATGCCCTTGATGAGAGAATTAATTATTTGGATAATTATCTAGACTCAAGAAGTTGCATTCATCTTACCTTCCTTTAGCTGTCTAAAAACTAGGCACCTGATCAAAGCCCGTCAGTTAAGCTCTGGTCAGTGGAAAATCCTGGCATTTCTGGAGGGTGATTCTCCCCAGACTGAGAGAGGTTTCCAATATGGGTGGAAAGAATGGCTGTTTGAGGGTCTCTCTCTTCTCTCTCTTCTCTAACTGAAGAGCAGATGTAAATGGGCAATTTAGACAAGATGCTCAAATTCAGATACCTAAAGTTAGGTGAGATGAGTCCAACACCAACTGTTTGCCATATAGAGGAGGAATTAGAAAGCAAATCACATTTTCCAGTGCAATAATACTTTTATTGGTGTAATTTGTTCTTCTACCTGATCCGCATGTACCACAATTCCTTACTGTACAGATAATCTTCTTTACATACTAGATTCAAGAAGTAAAATTCACCATTTTACTTTATGAAAGTAAGAAAAGCCCCTTTTTTTCTTGCAGATCACTATTGAAACAGCCCTTCATTGATCCGAAGAGACTGAGTATATTTGGAAAGGTAATGTGCAAAATAGCAGGATGTATCATCATGATTCTTTAAGAAAATACTATCAGTTCATAAACAAATATATTTATCTATTTTCCTATGACAATTTCAGTTACTAAAAGAGGGGAAAAAAGCTGGCATAATTTACTATATGTTCTGTATATTAATTTTTTTCTCAGAATGGGTATTTGAGATCAGTCGGATCAGTTTTATGGTACTGCAGTACTTGTGTTTCAGAATCTGCAGGAGAAAGTATTTATCTGCTTTCATTAGAAATTTTAAAATTTTGTGAAAGTTTGTTTCTTACACTTTTACATTTGGGCTGCAGTTAAATTGACAATGTCCTTCTAATACAACTTTTATATCTGAACGTTTTACTGACCCTTGAAGTCAGCTGAGTTACAGCCCTATGGTACTGTCAACAACTTCCTTTTTGTGTCATCTGCTAGAAATCTCGCCATTGCTGTTTTGTCAGCTGGCTTCACTGTGTGGCATCTTGATGCCTCTAGCATGAGAAAGAACAAGGCAAAGGCTTAACCTTTAGTAACAAACTAAATAGCATTTTACTGATGTCTATTAAAAACCAGCAGTTAGAAACACGACATAATTGCTGTTGCTGCTATGAACTGGCATGTGCAACCTTTTTTTTTTTTTAAAAAGTGTTTTCTTAAAAATGAAGATGTCTTGTGCCTTTGACCTCAAAGCAACAACAACCCATGATCAAGTACCTAGACAAACCCCACAATCATCAGTTATAAGAGTAGCACGTGTTCCACTATGAAATCCCTTAGTTCCCATCCCTGCTCTGCTACTGACTTGCTGCATGGCCTTGGGCAAGGCATTTAACATGTCTCTGTCTGAATGCGAGATGAGACTATTGATATTTACCTCCTTCATGGTAGCGTTTTGAGGACTAGTTAATGTTTGTCAAGTGTAGTGAAAATAAAATAGCAGTATTAGCGTTCCACATGAAAGTGATCTTCCTCTAAGATTTGAGCTCCTGCCACGCTCCTTGAGCTAAAGAAACTATCATTGCAAGAATCAGTAGCATCAAAACCAGTATTTTGTTCGTAGGGCAGCAGCCAGAGATTTTTTCAGCCGAGGTAGTGTAAGTAGGGCTGATTCCATCCACCAGATGATCATCGCACACATTTCTATTCAGGTTTTAGTGCCTGTTACCAATGTATATGAAAGTACACACGCATATAAGCATCTGCACTTCTTTATATCCTCTTCCCACAAATGACCAAAAATGTTATTTCTGAAATGAAATCACTAAGCACCCTGAATTTCTCACTTGTTTCTGACTTCAGAAATTCTTTTCATTGCTACTTGAAAATTTGCATTTGTTTTCTGTAGGAGATTCAGCAGTATCTTGTTTCCTAACAGTGACGTGATGAAACAGTTACTGTAGACTATACATGTAAACATGGTTTTGAATATCTGCCAAAGGCTACCCCCCAAATTTTTTTTCTTTCACAAAATATTATTGATGATGGCGTTCCTGCATTTATTTTCTGAAAGAAAGATTGAGGAATGAAAAGTGGAATTGTGAGAAAACAAAGAGCAGAAACTGGGAAATTTGATAAGCTTCAACGCTGCTTTGAATTCAGGGAAATTTACCCTTTCCAAGTTAACCTCTCAGAGTTGTTTTCTACTGTCAAACAAAAATTCATAAAGTTTAAAAGTCAGCTTTAGAATTAGGAAAACAAAAGTCTATTTAACAGCTTCCTAGGGTTAATTGTATTTCCCTCCACTCTGCTTATTTTAGAGTCAATTAAAAGTCTTCTTTAAAACTCATTTCCTTTCTACTATGTGCAACAACGTGATAGGAAAATGCTTTTTTTTTTTCTTTCTATGCATTAAGTTGGGCTTACTGATGGAAATAGAACGTACGCTATGCTTGAAAATAAGATGGCTGATTTCATAAAACTGGGCTCGTGCACACTGCCGTGGAGCTCTTTAAGAGGTTTTGAACTACACAGAAATAAAACTCTTGTCGCAATCAGTAATGTAAACTAGGCACAAGAGCAACAAGACTGTCCAGAAGGGCGCAGTGTGGAAAATACCTATTTCTGACTGCCAGGCAATCTGCCAATGCCACCTTGCTTATCTCTCTGAGGGGTACAAGCCCAAGTGATGCATGATCCAAGGGCCTTTCTGAACTGTTACACAGCAAATTGTGTTTCCATGTGGTTTGCATTTTTGTCACGGAAGTAGAAAGAGAGCTTGAAAATAAGTTGCAACTTCACAGCCAGCCAGCTTCTTGAAAATAAGGCAATTAGGTTATAACCACAGAAAACGATGAGTGAGGCACCGTATATCCTTGCATCAGAACATCCGAACTATTTTCTGCATTGTCATCGTGAAGTACTTTTAAAAATGTGATCTCACTGTATAATGTTTTTGTCCTGGAAAGCCTGGCTAGAAGCAAGGGCACAAGCACAAAGGAAAGAAATTCCTAGGAGAACTAAACCAAGCTCTTAATGAATATAAGGCATAAATAATAAATAACCTGGCAATAGCTATCCTAGGATTAAAATTGTGCTGTGGAGCTACTGGGAAATACAAAAACAGAATATTAAACAAAAGCGAAAGTAGAGACCCAGAGGCAGAGGAAAGTTGCTATTCTCTTAAACTCTTTGAATTAATCAAGTTATCGGTGCCCACTCCAGAATTCTTTCTTAGGTGAAATCTAATCCTGTGCATGAACAATTCTGGGCAGCTCTCGGCCTCCTGGGCTAGAATTTCTATGAGAAAGGGATAACTCAGTTCCTCACACTCCCTTGAAAATCCAGCTCTTATTCTGTGTTTCCTTTAGTGTGTCTGTTCGCGTTTACTATAGGATGATTCCAAAGAACACTCCTCTTTGCTTATTTTTCTTAACTAAGGTTAAAGGATTTTCAAATATTCCCGTTCTTCCACAGAAATCATCTATTCATTAAATATTTAGACATGAAGAACAGGAGCAGGCAGGATTCAGAAAAGTCCATGAGAAAACTCTGTGAGCAATTTTTCATGCAATATTCTTTTTTTGGGTTGGCTGGTGTTTTTGTTGTGGTTCAACCTCAGTTGGCAACTGAGCACCACCCAGCTGCTCGTTCACTCCCCCCTGGTGGGATGAGGGAGAGAATCGGAAGAGTAAAAGTGAGAATACTCTTG
>NW_008794520.1:753298-766553 GCF_000699145.1 Aptenodytes forsteri
GTATGCTGGTAATTACTAAATAACTACATTAAATATATTAAAAACTGTGAGTACAAATTCCTGTCTAGGCTGTGTTCCCAAAAGCTGTACCTTTGGGTTTTGTTTTTCTTTTTTTCCCTGTAGTTTTCAAATCTTTTACTAACTATAGGCTAGTCTGTCATGATGGAATTATGGAGCTTAAACTGAAATATACTAATTATTATTAATTGTATGGTTTAAAGATCATGACCAGGCCATATGAGACCTTTATTCACTCTTAACTGTAGGTTTGCATTTCCTTTAAAAGCAATTCTTGCAGATATAAATACATACTGTAAAATGATACCATCAGATTAGCACAATGGCCTTCAACTTTATTGTTGCTAAAAAGAAATGAATAAACAAAAATCTCAGTATCATTTCCATTGTTAGGGATACGGTGGCTACATTACATCAATGATCCTGAAATCCAGTGAACGGCTCTTCAAGTGTGGAGCTGTGGTGGCACCAGTTACAGATATGAAGTTGTATGGTGAGTATTCCCTGCCCTGCACCTGTGCGATAGTCTATTCAAAATATCTTTTATTCCTGGAGCTATATTCATTTTAACTAAGGGCAGATAATGTAGCAATATCAACTAGATTTTACCTCACTGTCTCGTTCTCTCCTTTAAATGAAAAGGCAGCTAACACTGGGACAGTTTACCAAAACACGCAACAGATACAATATTATTAACACCACTGATTTTTGCAAAGGAGTTGTGTTTCCCATTTCCCACTGAAATTCAGTCAGGTACCCCATTTCCTAAGAATCCTTTAGGTATATCAGCCTGAATCAAGACTTATAACAGGAATGAGTCTTTTAAGTTTAGTGGTGAATTCCTTACTGTATCAACCATGTCGTCATTCAATCACAGGATATTTGGTTCTGTATGTGAAATTTTGGGCACAGGCTATGGACTGTGGACTGTGATACACACAAAATCAGACCAGGTTACTTTAATGGTGTGTTAGTCTTTTCTTTGTTTTTTTTTATTTTATTTTGTTTTGTTTTGTTTTGGGGGGGTGTTGGTGTTGGGGTTTTTTGGTGGTGTTTGGTTTTTGTGTTTTGCTGGGTTTTTGTTAACCATTTAAAAATGGTTTTCAATAGTACATTCTGGTTAACATTTCTCTGTTGACTTCATGGTTTAAATAGCATCTCCTGACTCTAGGTCAGAACTGATGAGTTTTAAAATAGAAGTAATTTTGATGAACTCACAAGTTTTTGTTTTTACTTTCACAGCATCAGCTTTTTCAGAAAGATACCTTGGTATTCCATCAAAAGAGGAAAATACCTATCAGGTAAGTTAGCGTAAACAAGAAACTTAAAATGACCATTTTAGTCTTAAAATGCAATTCAGTTACACCTTTGTGTGTGTTTGTTTACTAGGCATCCAGCGTATTACACAATCTTCATGGTTTAAAAGAAGCGAATTTACTAATCGTTCATGGGACAGCTGACAGTAAGTATTTACAGATGCAATTATATTTAAAGTCAGAGGTTTTAGTAGGCAGGCATTCAAAGACTGATTAGGCACACACCTAGCAAGTATATTTTTAGTTTCATTATCCCCCCGATAGGATTTTTTATTTTATTTCAATTGTCACTTCTAACTCTAAACTGATGATGCTTTTCTTTGCTGAATATTTGTACCTTTTAGGTGCTATATGTTCGAATTTGTTTAAATCTTGTGGACCACCGTCTTGCTAGTGAAAGGTATTATGTGAATTATTAATAGAACAACGTACGTTTTTAATGGTATTTTAAATTCATCGAGATTCTGCAATTGAAGAAAGAATTATCAGTACAGTTGGTGAAGTACAGCACCAAATGGGAAGTTGAACTTTTCAGCTAATTAATTACAAGGTAGTGCCAATGCAACTGAAGCTGAAGCTATAGGGAACCTTTTAATAGCACCAATACTTTTAGCAGTACTTTAAGACAGAGAATGAGTAAAACAGACTAAGTTCTAGCACTTTAAATGGAATCATAAGACGTGTCGATCAAGAGACAATTTGTAATTACAGATTTAAATTTAACTGCAGTATATTTTTCTGAACTTTCTTAACTGATGTAGGTCTAAAGAACGAGCTTTGCAGGCACAAATTACAGTGCTGCAACAAATTCCTCTGTACAGATTCACATGCATACTTCTTTCCCTGGCATTTTCCTGGTGAATGTAGGATAATACAAGGTTTCTTGCCCCTCAGTCTGGAGGGATAAGTACCTCACACTGACGAGGGCTGAGGTGAGAGTGCCCACACACACAGTTGGCACAGTGAGGATGGCACCTGCCAGCCTGTCATCCTAGTGTAACTTGTCAAAGCTGTGTTACAGATCCCAAGTGCAATCAGAGGGGTGCAAACACTGTCCCGTGTTTCTTCCCAGAGCAGGGGGGAGAGGGACAGAGGAGACATACTGGGTGATTGAGCAGGCATGAGGGTCTCAGACTTCGCTCATTGTAAAAGGCAGCAGCAATTTCTACCCCTCTGAACTCAGCGCTAGAGGGAATTGGGACTCTGATGGATGTCTGAGCAATACAGTGTGTTCAAGACTAGGACTCTGATTGCCTGCAGCCCTTGCTTAATATCACATCTAGTGACACCACCCAGCCCACTTGCAGCCTAAGCTCTGCAGGGTTAGGATGTGGTAATAAAGTTGCCTGTTTTTACCACACAAAGATTAAGTTACTGATATGTTGCAGAAAGTCCATTACCTAAAGAAGTGTGGGCTGTAATAACCCTGTGCAAGCAGTAGAAAATCCAATGTGCTTTCCTTTAACACAATTATAAACTCTCACGATGTTCAAACGGAATGGTTTTACACACCTCTAAACTATCACAGTGTGTGTAAATCAAGGGTAGAGAGAGGAGTCCTCACGGAGTGCCTGGAAAGCATGGCTTCCCTTGGGGCTTCCAGCTCCTTCTCCAAAACCTCTGCTGTTACACCCTGCATCACTGTTAGTGGTGGGGCTCTGCGATTCTGACCAGAAAGATAGCCAACTTCAGATCCGGCAATTACAGGGGTTGGAAATGTTTTCAGTCAAAGCTGTTTAACAGATAAGTATTTCATATTAGCATAGCTTCTTCTAATAATATCCAAATATTGTTGTCTTGCAGCTAAAGTCCACTTCCAGCATTCAGCAGAACTGATTAAACATCTAATAAAAGCTGGAGTTAATTACACTATGCAGGTATGTGCAGCTGTGACATTTCCTATAAACGTAGTTCCACATTTGACCTCATATTGCTATTTCATCCCTGAGAAGGACCCTCCCTACCACAACGCACCTGTATTACCTCAGTTTGCAGTTAGAACTCCGTTTAATCCCATTTTCCTTACTGTCAGTATGGATGTCAAGAACCGTATCTTCTTGTCATTCTTCTGGGCTCTTTCTCCTCTCTCTCATCTTTCTTTTTTCCACCTGTTTATCCTACAACACTATACAAAGTGCTTTACAGTCCATATGCACTCTTTGTAATATGGAGACATCACTACTTTAGTCCCTTTTTACCTAAAATAGTATTGGGTCACATGAAATTTCCCCTTATTTTCAACACTTAAATTTATTAAAAGGCAGCTAAAAGGGGAGAGCGCTGTTCCCTCTCTCCATAGCTGTACGGAGGGTGAGGGTGCTGTGAGGGACAGGCTGGGGAGAGCAGGACAGGGTGGGCTGCTGACATACAGACTTGCACGGGACCCACCGCGGAGTACGTGGATGTTGCTGGCCAGGGGTTCTGATTGCGGCAAACCTTCTTGAATATCTTAGACGATGTGGTTTTGGGTCACTCCTCCATGTATCTCTGATGTTACACGTTGCAAACCTCTACCTTACTGAACCTTAGGTGGACCTGTAGTTTCCACTGAAGCGTGTGAGCTCACGTCAGGGAGGAGGTGGTAACGAGGGGGTTAGCATCACTTATGAAGGGAAAAGGACTTTATGTGTGAAATCTGAGTGGGGTAGGATCTGTTCCAGCTGTCCCTGTGATTTCAGCTGAGGTGATGTGAAGGCCTGTGGAGAGAGGAGAAAGCAGGAATGACGGAGGTCTCTCAGAAGAGCCCCATTGAACCGTTCTCATGCAACCTTGTGATAACCCGAGTTTGAGGAAGCAGCTGAGGCTTTTTGCCTCAGGCCACCGCAAATCCCTTGTCCTAAACCCTGTGGCCTGGATTTCTTCATTCAGCCTGCAAATTTTTGTTCAGCCTCACTTGGGAGAAATTTCCAGTGGAATTGGAATTAAGAGATAAAAATGCCCACGTCCACCCTAGGAGAGAGAGAGATGATAGGCTTTAGATAAGATAGGAAGATAGTTAAAAATATGAATAAAAAGTTTTTTCGCTGAACACTTAGAAGCTGAGATATTGAGAGGTCCCTAAAAGCATGAGGTAATTAATCCTCATTGACATTAATGGGATTTGGATGCCTAGACACTATTGAAAATGCCAGCTAAGTAAACTGTTGTAAGCACAATGACTGAGAACATAAATTTTTTCACTTCTGCAGATCCCACTGCAGTGGTTGTTTTATGTAAGTTCAAATTCCAAGAGAATGAGTTTTACTTTGAGTTTTATTAGCTTTCCTTGATGCCATAAAACTGTTATCATCCTGTTGTCATCTAAAACATTTTGAAGATCAGAGAAAGGAAATTAGAGCCCTAAATATTTGAAAAGCCTTTAAAAAACTATTTACTTTTTTCCTTTCTCCTCTGCTAGATCTACCCGGATGAAGGTCATAACATTGCGTCTGAGAAAAGCAAATATCACCTTTACAGCACAATCCTTGGGTTTTTTAGTGCTTGTTTAAAGGAGGAGACACCAATTTTACCACAGGAACCTGAAGAGGATGAATAAGGAAGCCTATTTGTGTAGTACTGAAGGGGACTTACTTTGTGGCTCAATAAAACCTTAAATAAAAGTGACTGTAAGATTGCAGATTCTGCAGAAGCTCAAGGGCAGCTAAAGGATATCACAGTGGAACAGCACATTTACAGACAATGAGCTAATAAACTGGAATTCGACTACAAAGTCCAAACATATTACCAAGGGACAAAACCTTTACCTTTGTGGAAGGTCAACAGTTGGTTACAGTTTCCTGGAAGAACTTAGTTTTGCATAAGTGTAGGGTTAGTGCATGTTTGTTACGTTAAGCCTCACTGTTGGTTCTGTAAGTGGTTGCTTGTTTTTTAATTTAAATGCACATCTTTATTCATCTTTGCATAATGCACAACCTATCATAAGTATTATGGCCACTAATATTTTAAAAGGTGAGCTGCAATCTAACACTTTAATGTTACAATAAGTGCAATTCTTTCGCTGTCTATTACACATAAGAAACCACAGAGATAATAAAGGGCACGATATTTTCTCTAGTTTCTGCTCAAAGGGGATATATTGTCTAGTGCATCATATAACATTGATACTGAAAATTATTTTTTTCCCTCCCCCAATTTCAGCATTTACAATTATTACTGTACCTACTAGTAACCAATAAGGGACTTTTTGGTAGTGTACTCTTGGTCTTTATGTATATACCCAGGACTCCCTAAGCAGAAAATCTTTCTGAGCTTGAAGAAATTTTTTCAAGACGTTATTAACAGCTGTATTTAAAACAATATCTGCAGTTGAAGTCTTTCCCCAGTCCAAAATGTATCTATTGTTTTCTTAAAATATGTTTGAGTTCTGTTTTAGTATTGTTTATAGTAGTTAATAGTTTGCCGGTTACACTCTAATTTTAGAATATGCTACTTTGTCACATGTAAATTAGATACATAAATTATAGTTTCAGATAAAGAAAATTTATTAACAATGTATAATGCCACTGAGTAATACTTTACTCCTCAAATGAAGACATATTTTGTATAGCGCATCTTCCTTTTCTTCCATCTGGTCTAGATGTAATGCTAATGTTCATCAAGGTGGCCACGTAGCTGGAACACGCCATTAGTTTTTATTCCAGGGCTGCTCATTAAGTCTCTTGCAACAGGATTTAGCTTCAACAGCACCACAAAGAAATGAAATGTTTTTCATTCAAGGCAAAGGAAGCTCCTGACAAGTTAAATTTTATTATTTATTCAGAGGGCGAGCCCCTCATACATCCATTTATTTGCCAAGGTGAATTACAGCAATAGAAATAAACAAGGCAGCCAGTTTGGGTTTGCAGAATATTAACTCTGATCACTGAAATAAAGTACAATGTTGACTTAATTTGAGATATCTTCCTGAAGGTATGTGAAAACTCTTGACAGATGCTGTGCCACTTACATGAGAATAGCTGTAGTTTTTTTCTTTCTGGGTATATTCCAAATACTTTCCTACCTAATTAAGGTTTCATTTCTTGCAAGGTTAGAAAGTAAGTAATTTTTTGAAGGTAACTGTACTATTTAAGATGAAAAGTTCTGCATATTTTATGAAGAATGGGAATTGTTTTTAATGTGATCAAAAATCACCTGAAGCTTTTTACTCATTACTTTCTTCTGGAATGTTTTCTTTCACAATTAGCATTTTTTTATGATGCAAATAATTAGTCTGAAAGGTGTGGGTTTATGGAACACTGGAAAGTCTCTGTCTTTTAATGTTTAGTATTTATCTTGTTTTATTAGCAATGTTTAACTATTTTTCAATTAGTTTAATACAATTTTAATGTGCAATGGTATCTTGTTTGGGTCCCAGCGTCACCACAAAGTATGGCTTTGCTTTGTGGTATTTATAGTACATATGGAGTACATATGTATAGTATAGGTACGGTATATATGTATGGAGGCTACTATGTGCGCTACAGTAAGACCATACAAAACAACAAAAAAAGAGAAGAATTCAAACAAGGTTTTGCAAATCCTGTTTTCTATAACGGAGCAACATTTTAAAGTCTTCTATTGGCTGGGACTTCTAGATTGTGATTTTATAAATTACACCCATTATTTAATAAAAGCTCACCTGACAATGCTGATGCTTTTCCTAACCAAACACGGTAAACGAGGTCCTAATCCAGTTGAATTCAATGAGACGTTTTTCCCGATTTGAGCCAAATGCACATGAAGAACCCAGAAGCTGTGTGCACACGTTGAGCATGCCGTATGGACTCGGCGTGCGGAGGCTACGTGAAAAGGCTAATTCTTCTCTATATGCGCTGGCTGTTTCTCTGCCAGACAGCCACTATGTGCTCATATTTACTACATTTCACATATATAGCCTTTAGTTACCTGCAAAAGAAAACAAGCAAGGCTTGTGTCTCAGCAATAGGATTATGCATGTGCTCAGGAAATATGTTGTCCCAGATCTGTGGAACCCATACCCTGTCTCCTCCTTTCCCCATAGCTCTCTGTTTCAGGCCCCCATTCCCTACTCTTTCTACCCCAGCATCTCACCTCCAATTTTGATCAATTTACCTGAATGTGAAGGTGGCATGAGGACGTGGCTTTTGCCAGGACTGGTATGTTTAAAAAGTGTGTTATCTGAAATGTGGGTTACCTGTGTGGAAATGTGGTATGCTTTTAATGTTTTTAATATTTCTCACACTGTCCTACAAATACAGGTATTTTTATATAAATGTGTATACGAGGGTGAGGATCAGACCCAGATTAATTGGTTTTACTGAAATTTTTATATATGAGTTAAATTCAGATATTGCAAAAGTATTTGCAGATGCAGCCTCTGATTCTAGTTAAAGAATTTGGTGCAAGGGGTATCTCTGCTCTTGCTAACCTGCTCAAATATTTCTTCCACTTACAGCACAACTGAATATTATTATCTGTCAGATTCTACATACATAACTAACTGCAATCACTCGTTAATTAGTCTATGTATGTGATCTATAGTATTGATCAAGAATTAATACACGTTGCACAGAAATGGCGTGAAAAGCGCAGATTTTTCATAGCTTATCCATTGTTAAGCACTGTGATGACATTTTGGGTCCGAAAGATTACTGTTTGATCCAGCTGTCTTTAAAATATGACACTTGCTAGACTAGACCTATTAGTTTATGGAAAGCTAGGGAATCAGCATATCCATTTACTGCTTGCTAGAGCTTATCTCTACCTTCTTGATTTCCTCTCTCCTTTTTCTGCTATTAGGACTTGCAAAATCTATGAAACCTGTAGGTCATATTGAAATTTCAATTATATTACAAAATTGGGAGTAACTGCATGTCAATTGGAATATTTTTTCCAGATTGTTGAGTACAAAGAAAGGCTGATTATTTTTAAATTTTTTTTTTTAATCTTTTTGCAGTGAGGACAGAATTATTTATGACCTGGTGTGATCAACGTCTGCTATGATTTGCTATAACCAACTGCTCATTGTTCCTATGTTTTTGGCATATGTAGATCTACCCGTGTCTGAAAATGAAGATGATTGCCTCTGTTCTCTCAGCTCTGGCACTTAAATTTTGAGTATGGAGTCAGTTAGGTTCATTTAGTTGAGAAATTGTGCCTTTTAAGACAGAAGAGCTTGTATTTGATCTGAAGCCAAAGATTCTCCATGGAAACTTGGGAGCATTGAGTGTTGGCTCCTTTAATAAAATGCAGAGGATACAAGGTGTAACCTAGTATCCCTCCTTGCAGGTTTATTAGATGTTACTGAAGAAACTGAAGCAAGAGGAAGACTGGCCCAAAGAGACTGAATACCAGTTTCTTTTGCACAGCCTAAAAACACATAGGCAAGGTGCAGTGGTCCTAGCATTTTATATTTACTTCAGGTAACTACTGCTGTCAAGTCGGTTGCCTCTGGGGAAGGAAGAACCTCACCAGTATTGATTACTGGTGCATCTTCTTCAAAACACCTTTCATTCAGTACTGTTAAGATCACTCCTCTTTTTCCTTTGAACGATTTCAAGAGTGCTTCAGAGAATGGGGAGCTCATGGGATGTGGCTAAGGAGGGTCACAACTTCCAAGGTGCTTGGAGCTTTGAAAAGAAAAAAAAAAAAGGATTTAGTTAAACTTCTATCTGTTGCATTTCATACATGAAAATTGAGAAGGAGCCCAGCTTCAAGGAGGTAGGTGGATGACAAGTGTTGGTGATTCACTCACCGGGGGTAACGCAACATGCTTCCTACAAAGCTAGTACCAAAATTTTGCAGTGGTAAGTAAAATAAATGCCTGTTTTCTGATGTCTGAAGATTACAGTCCTGTTAGATTAAGTTGATCGGTATTTGGATAGAATTAAGGAAATTAAACCACCTGTGTGTATGCAGTCCAAAGTTTCCATTAAACTTGGGACTAGGCTTCTTGCCTGGATAATTATTTTAGAAATCCAATATCCTATCTTCACATAAGTCTAACTCAACAACAACAAAACTGATTTAATAATGGCTATACCCCATGAGGACACAAATGATATGTACAATTCTTTTTAATTAAAATATCCCATAAAGTGCTAACAGCCCAATTTTATATTTCATCACCAAAGAAAAAGGGGGGGGGGGGAAGCTTCTGATTGATAAAACCAGCAGAGGCAATATAATTGGTAGGAAGATACTCGGGGAAATATTTCCCTAAGGAAAGTGATTAGAAAAATGTTTTCTGCTGAAGTGTATTTTGTGTCATAAGTGAGCTCAGACTACAGCTGTCCAGGTGCTTCTAAGAGAATTTAGATGTTGACGTACAACTGATGTCCAGAGGGCTCAGGCAGGGAGCAGGTACCTGTACAGGCTCGGGTAGGGAGCAGGTACCTGTACAGGCAGATGGTCCCGTCCTCCACCTAGTGCAGAGCCTTTGCAGCTTTCTGTAGAGGAGGATCGTAGTCCGGGAGGTTAGTCCGCCACAGGCCCTTCTGGATCCAGCAGGGATCCAGAACACTGGAACAGGGACGCAGTTGGTAGGCCTTTCATGTCTTTGCATGCAATTGTTACATCAGGAGTAAGAAAAATATTTTTAAAAAATAACTGAGCAGTGTGGTCGTCTTGCTGTTCTCCAGTTAGTCAAAGGTGAGGGTGGGGAGCTTGGGCAGGGCGCTCGGTGATCGACTCGAACGCACTCCAGCTGAGAGACGGGCTGGCAGAAATTACAGCTCCGGCAGTGCTGAAAATGCACATCACTCTGCATTTTCACATCACTGTGAAAAAAAGGAGAGGGGATATATGCATGGACAGAATGTTTTGTCTCCGTTAATATCGTGGAAGAGTTGCTTTAATAAAACAGGCAGATCCTTCCAAAATCTTAACAAAGAGCAGAACAAGCCTGAAGAAGTGCGCAGGTTTCTTCCAGCAGCGGCACCTGTCAGCCTTTTCCCAGCATACGCATTTGACAAAATAACGTGTAGGATCCATTCTCGAGAAGGTTTTCAGCACCATTAGGAGAGAGGTAAGAAAGAAGCGTGTTGTGAGAAGACAAGCAAAGAGACGTTTTATGGCAATATGTCGCTCTATTCAGAGCTTTTGCTCTAAAATAAAGTGGTGTGGCATGTACCACAAAAACCAGTAAGCTTAGAGACAAATGTAGCCAACTCTTGATTCAATAAACTTTCAGCTAAAGCAGAAGAGCCAGAACATGCAGTTATTTTCACAAAAGAATGATGAATTACATGGTTTCTTACGGATTTTTAGTCCTGTGTTTATCTGAAATGTAGGATATAAATCAGTCATTATAAGATAGGAATTGTTAAATACAATTCCACATTTGAAATAAGCAGTTACAGTGAAATCTTTTGTTTTGCAAAACAGTGCAAATTGTTACATTTAAAGCTATTTACATTGTCAAGTTAACTGTTCTTCCTTTGGGCTTGTACTAGGCACTAGATCTGTTGAGCTGATGGGTTGATATTTTTCTTAATTGGAATGGAAATTGTACTGAACCTGGACAGAGGGGCTTATCTGTTTTTGTAAGAATTGCTTGTGGAAATACAGTGAATCTGAATACCAGTGAAATATTTGAAGGAGGTTTTGTAGAACATCATGTGAAAAATATACATTACCCTAGAAAGCTGAGAACCGCAAATGAAGGAAGAAGTACGATCATTTGGCAGTGTAATAGGAATTAAGCAAGACAAAAGAAAAAGCAGTGTGGAAAATTGATTTAGGCAGAATTTTCAGGCTTAAAAGGAGCACTGTGAAAGAGCGTATCAAATTTTGTAGCTTTGCTTTATCCTATGTTTTTGGGTTCCAGAACTTGTTGCTGAGATGGGGCTGGAAGCAAGGTTGTGGTCAGATTTTTCCAACAGGGACCTGAGTGACTATCAGTACATTTTCTTTACTAAACTAAAATCAAAGCCCAGAGTGTCAGCTAAGAGCTTAGCAATAACAAATTGGAAGAGCAGGAGGTTCAGCTAATTGCAACGAGCGGCACAGTGCTTCATGAAGAGGCCTCACCACAGTGGGAAAACAGAGCAAGGTGCTGTTTACCCTGAGTGACGAAATTGAAATGTGGTTCATAAACAGCATTAGGACGAGATTCTTCTCTGTCTTAATATGATGTAATGAGAATAGGATGAGAAGGTTTAATTCCTTTGGTATGCTAATGAGTATTCATTAGTTATAGCAGAGACCAAACTTGTGAGGCTGGGTGCCAAATGCATCCAGTGCTATGTAGATGCACAACACGACATCTGACAAGACTATGTCAGAGGCTTCTCTTAGCGGTTGACTTGCTTTCCTGTACCACCAGAGAAGAAAGAGTTAAAGAGCACCCATGGGGGGGAGAAGTGGCACCCCAAAGGCCTCCTTGGGATAGGGGGGAGAGAAAGGGAGCTGCGTGGTTGAAAGGAGAGCCTCCTCCTCCTCCTCTGCTTGCCCTCCTTGGGGAACAAGGAATCTTTCAAGGGAAGGGTTTGGGGTGATACTTGAGGTTGGAGGAAGCTGGTGCTCAGATCTCCTCTCGTGCCCCTACAGGGCTGTTCCGGAGAGGGCGGGTGATGAAATCTGGCTCTTCAAAGGGAGAAAGGGCAGAGTGGAGTTTCCTGAAGTGGGCCTGGGGATGTGCTCGTGACCCTGAAGTGTTTGGGAAGTAGGTGGTGGTGAGCCATGCGGTGCTTGATTGTGGGAGAAGGCAGCCCCTCCAGTCCTTCGCTCACTGTGTGCCCGGCAGGGAAAGAAACCGTGGTGGAAACCACACAGGACCAGTGCTTCTCTGCCCTGTACTGTGAACCAGCCGGAGGCAGAGCGCTGGGAGGGAGCTACTGCTTGTCTAACCGTGGATCAGTTGTGATTTTTTCTCATTCTTAATGTTATGTTTTCAATCATTGTGTTTTTTTCTCTGAGTCTTGAGACACATCACAACTCTACATATATCAAACTAGTTTTACATTTTAACTGGATCAGTGTGTGTGTATGTGTGTGTGAAAGCAAGTAGTAGCAATTTAAAATGCGATAGGTGGGGTTGTGAAACTCTGCAAATGCACCCCACAGAAATCTGTGTAAAGCAGAAGGATAGGATGTCTGCTACCCAGGATAGGAAAAAATAAAAATAGGGCTGATTGATTGGAATGAGGAAACTTAGAAATTTCCTGCAAAGAAAATTTTGAATCTGCCTTTTATTCCAAACAGGGCAAAACTGAAGGAGGGAATTAATAAACAACTCAGGAAACCTTCAAGTCTGATTTAAATAAGATTTTGTAGCTTTGCTACAAAACACAAAAAATACAAAAAACCGGAGTTAAAATGAAGATGCTCCTGAAAAAAAAAGGAGTTTTGTGGATTGTTTCCGCCCCCCAGCCCCCCAACACTTGTTTTAAAACAGGAGGAGACCAGCAATCTGCTGTCAAGCTGGTCTATGACAAATCCAACCTGCTATCCTTTGGCAAAGTATCAAAGAAATGCTTTGGTGAGGAGAGGAGCACAGTCCTTAAATGCAAGCTGTTGTGGATGGACTAAGCAATAGTGAATTCTCAGTAAGGGACCTTCATGCGGAGTATCTGAAATGTTCAAAACCTCAAAGACCCTACTTGAGGGCTGGTAAAAGAGAAGTACAGCTGAACTGAGCCATCCCTGAACAGAAGGCTTCCCCCTCCTCCCTTTTAAAAACAAAACAAAGCTTTGATTGGGGTATTTGACAACTAAATCTCTGTTCAAATGTAAGGACTTATACTGTGAGTCAGGATTGCTCATGGAAGATGCTTCCAGGTCATTACTATTCTACAGTTAACTGTTAATATTATTATGCCCACCAAAATTGGGTAATGGGCAGAGGCAGCAGATATTTTGGTTCTTGCTATCTGACAGGGATGCATTGCAGCCTTGGGTGCCACCCCCTGCGTGTTACTGGTTGTACCCACAACCGATGACCCGTGCAGTGCTGGAGACACTGC
>NW_008794520.1:766705-793295 GCF_000699145.1 Aptenodytes forsteri
CCCTTGTTGTTACTGGTTTTACCCACAACCGATGACACGTGCAGTGCTGGAGACCATGCTTAAGATTTGTGACTTAGTTCTTAGGTTTTTCCCTCTGTATAACCATTATACAAAAGCATTCTCGGTCTGGTGGTGGGAGGGGGTATGGCAGGTAAGGTCCATGCCGTGGTCTTCTGTGGAGGTGAGCAGATCGCTTAAATGCTGGCTGAAGCCCCTCCTTTCTTCTCTAGAAAAGCTGCTACCAGGCTCACAAGGATATGCTGCAATAGGCAGTTCAATAATTTATATAAGCAGGTTTTGAAATATGGTGATGGCAAGGCAGAGAAATGCGCGGTGCATCTGTTACACGTGATCCTTAAGGCAGCAGAACTGTCAGAGCTAAACGCGTGTTTTAGAAAAACAGCTTCCATGCTTAAATGGCATGTGGTGCTTTGACTAGAAACGTTGCTGTGGATAAGTCCCATAAATATGGTGTATTTTAGAAATATTTCAGGTTTATAAATGATACCTTTTCTGTTAAGGATTGGGTTCCTATCACATTCAAAGTCTGTGTACATACTGTTATAGCTAGACTCTCCATCTTCCCAAAGAAACCTTACCGCTGCTGTGCTCAAAGTCCTGTTTAGGTGCAAGGAGGAAACGCCTTGTATACAAAGACAAGAACTTATTGTTAGTATATCAGCAATACATGCCTCCTCCTGATCGCAACACTTACTAAGCATTGGGGACTGTGGTATCCTCACCTGGGTACAACCAGAGCTAGAGCAAATCTTGTCTGCAGGGACAACGTCTGGGGGCAAGAGGGGGCGTGATTTTGATGGGGGGCTGGGGCTGGGTTGGCTGGTGCTGCCAGGAGCAGGGAGCTGAGGGGAGGTTGGGCTCTCGCCTCTCCTGCCTCTGCCCCTTCCCTTCCTTGGGCTCCTGCAGCACCCCCTCAAGTGTCTTGGGTGCAGCAAATTAAGAGCCTCTACCCATTCCCCGCCAGCTCCAAACACCTTTTTGCTCTCCTGAGACCTGTGTGCAATGCTTGCCTCTTGTGCTGTGTTGTTGGGTCCGCTCCCAGGGCACGGCCTCTGCTGGGACTTTCAAAGGCTCAGCAAAGCCCCGGGCTGTGTAACACCCGGGGTTTACGCCACGTGCCTGCCTGCCATGAGCTTGTGAGATGCCTTTGCTATACATGGGACGAACCTCTGTTGCGCTCTCTGCATCTGTAGGCACAGACACCTGAGCTATGTCTGCGGATTAGTCACCATAAGTAATGCCTTCCTGCCTATATAACACTTATCTTCCCTGCCACAGCTCATTGCGTTTTTCCTTAATTGAATTTGTAAACCTTCTGGGGTGGTTTGCACACAAACACCAGGTGTTGCTGCGTCTCACTTTGAATTGGGCGAGTGCGCTGCTGACGTGCATGTTAATAATTAATGTAAATCTGCAGTAGCCCTGTGGGGTAACGATGTCCAGCGTGTTTGTGCAAAGGGTGGCAAATACTCCTGCACATGTTTTAGTTATCCACTGTGGGACATGGTACAAATCCCATAGCTCTTACTCATTTATTTATTTTTAGTGCCTTCAGAGAATGCAAATTGTAAATTTATTTTGGGAGGATTGTAAAATTGCAAATCCCCCATCAGCTGGGCAGTTGACCTGCAAGCAGGATTGTGGCATGTGCCCTGCATGAGGTCTTTCTAGCTGAAGTGGTAGAGTCCTCAGATCCTGCTGGTAAGGACCTGTCTCTGTCAGCTGCTTAATGCTGGAGAGGATGAACCACTTCTCACGTGCTACCGAGGTGATGGATTAAGGGTATCTGCCATAACTAGCCCCTTCAGTCCATGAAAGATGGAAAATAAAAAGCAAACCCAACCTCTTCTGGTAACTCAATTTAGGATTATGGTTTTGATGAAAAAATAATGCAGTCAACCTGAGGACGTAAAAAAAATTGAGTGATAAGCATCTACTTTTTGACAAAACAATATCTTTTATAGTTTAATTCATCTGCAAAGCTAACTTTGACTGTCAATTAGCATTATTCAGCATATAAGTCTCGGTTCCTCTGTAACTGTCATAGTGTGAGTACGGCACCCTGGGAAGGTAAGCGAGCACATCTCAGAAATACCGATATGCAAACTGCATTATGAAATATGGCTAGCAATCAGTTTGAAAGATTTAAGAGCACTTTTCCGGACTGCTAGCTGAAGCTTGCAATTTCTACAGATAAATATTGATGTTGTTGCCATAGAAGCCTTCAGTTCTTCATCAACTCCTGTTTTGGGTTTTGCTCTGTGGCAGACTTTGGGGTGGAGGGAAATACATGAGTATACGTTAACTGAAACCCAGGGAACACCGTGTAACACACACTTCTCATGTGCCATGCTGTGGAGTGTTACCCCTCCAATACTGGTTCCAGCTTCCATTAGTTGAAATTTTTTTTGAACCAACTCTTGAATCCAAGCAGGCTATACCATCAACCTGCACTTCATCCAGCTGCTGCAATAGGAGTCTGGAGCTACAAACAGTTCGTAGAGGAAGAAAAACATCTTGATGCCTACTGGGATATCTTAGTATATTTTCATATAAATGTATAAAAACATCTTGGTACTAATTCAAGATACCTGTTTATTCTGAATATTAGTTTGAGAGGGGATGTCTGGAGGGAGTGGAAACAGGTTTTCAGTTCTTTTTCCCTTCTTTATATCACTGGTACAGGCTGCTTATTATGGATGCTGTACTGCATTTGCGTTTTGTCCCAATTAACCTGCCACCTCCTCTAAATGAAGCTTGTACAAATGTTGCTGTGCATGACCACCAAATGTCACTGCAGCTCAGCACACTCGACAGAGTTGGCTGTTTTATGTTTTCTTTATTAAATTGATTATTTATACATTGATTATTAGAGCAAGTTCATCAATTTAATGCTGTAATAAACTTGGTATTGAGCATAGTTTAAGACATGTCAAAGTATAAAAATATGCATATGGCTGGACATTTCTGAACTGCAGGAAGGTGAAGCAGAAAGAGGGCAAAAGCTGAAAGTTATCTGTGACATTTAATGACCATATTAACACCCCTAATAGTAAATGACAAGGTAATTAAGGTGGGAAAAATATCCCAGCAGAAGTGGTTTAAGCAATTACAATAATGTCATGAAAGTAAAAGAACACATCCAACTTGAGGAGGGGATCTCAGATTGGGCAAGATGGTAAGACAGAGGTAAGAAGGATACATTTTCTTTCCAAAGTTGTACATCTCCTTTTGTGAAGAAGGGCAAAAATCCGGAATGTGAGGCTTCTGGAGGGCCACTATGACAACATCAGCACTTTTCCTTCATTCAGAGCACGAGACACATTTGTCTTCAGTTCTATGCGCTGCTAATCACAGGCTACAATGCCTTGAATATCAGAAAGAAGGATTCCAAATCCTGTGCTCATACCTGAATGAAAAAGTCAAGTTGCCAGACCTAATAAGTAAACAAGCCAGCTGTGCCAGCTGTTTTCAGCTTCTGTTGCCCAGCTTTCAAATGACAAGCTGTTGAAAGGCTGCAAGAAAAGCAGCAAGTCAACTGAAGTCAAAGGCAGTGTTCAGTGCTGCAGGGATTTGAAACTGCAGCGTGGGTGCCCACAACATCTTGATTTCTTAATTTAAAGCTGGGGCCTGAGTCAGGGGACCTGAAGGCAGGAAAAACCTCAGCTAAGTAGGTGGGGAGCAAGTCTGCAAGCCAAGAAGCCTTCTCTTAAAATTCTGTGTTATTTATCTACCCCCAAAAAAAGGTTCCCCAAGGAACCAGAGGGACTTGGTTGCTACATCACTTAAAACTTGCAGCTCAGAGGTTTATTTCTCTAGTAACATTGATGCCACGGGGCTCATTCAGAGCTTACGTCCTGCCCTTGGCCCCCTTAAATTTGTTGATTCTATTTGGACAGGTCCTGTGATAGTCTTCTCTGTACCAAGATGAAAATGCTACCTCAGCCCGTGGGAAGTAGCCCTGTGGTAGGGACCCAAGATCCCACAGTTTCCTGCACGCTTCACGAACGTCCTGTTTATCCAAACCACCCTGGTTCCTCTGCTCCTTGGATTCCTCTGTGAAAATGTGCATAATAATCCTGTCGTCTTTTGCTTTTTTGTCACATGGGGTTTTGTTTTGCAGCTCTAGAACAAGATTATCTCTTGCTAAATAGCTGAAAAAATGCGTAGGCGTTGTTTATCCCACTCATCTCCCTGACACCGCCCCCTTCTCAGTTTTCTTTCTGTATTTTAATTATTCTGTTATTTGACATTCGTGTTTTTCCTTAACATACATCCTACTTCTTTTCAGACAGGCAGAAGCTGAACTGTTATCTTTATGGGTGAAAGCATTTTCACAAAGTTTTTCAAAAGAACGTGGCTAAAACAAACTTCTAACTCCAGGTGAATGCAATAACACTTTATTACACATCTCAAAATGCCTACAGCATGAAACTAAAATTCTCCTGGAGATCATAAACAGTAAAACCCCTACTTTTATGACGAAGTACAGTGCTCAGAAAAAAAAAATCCAGAGAATTGGCCTGTTCTGTTCCTCCTCCCTCCCTGCACACATGCACTCCTTTTGTCCTTCAAAACCGGAGCGGGCTCTGACATGAGCGCCTTAGCCTGTTGCAATACAAGAAATATATAGCACAAAGGCTTTTGATGGATAATTCAGGAAAGAGATAATCTGGCAACTTAATTTGTTTCTATAGCAATTAGTTAAAAAAAAAATGCACAAAACATTAAGGCTAAATTTTTCTCAATATAATTGCACTTAAAACATGTTCAAGCAAAAGATTATCCTGCCCAACTGATTGTCTTGACAACTTGGCAGTTGGATTTCTGCACATTAATAATAGCTAGGTTTCCTTTCCAAGTCTCTCATTCAGCATGACACTTAAATTTAGAGCAGCTAATGGGAGGAGTATGGAAATTGTCCTCTTGCTCCCTCTCTGTTAACCCTACTTAGCGCCATGCTTGCGCTTTCTGCTGGGATGGTCAACCTTGCTGCACCCCACCAAGAGCTCTGCACTGGTGTTTTAACAAGCATAAAACCTGCTGTGCTTGAGGTATGTGGCTTTATAAGAAGCCCTGTGACAGTGTCGGTGAGTCTCAAAGGGCTGCATTCAAAGCCCCATGAAGTCAGCAGGTACCTTTCAGTTGCCTTCAATGCGTTTGGATCAGACCTGTCCTGCTCGCTTGTCCTAATGTCTCTACCCTAGTCTGGTGCAGATCGTACAGTGACAACATAGAAGGAACCACGTTGGTCTTATTACAAAACACTGAGCAAATACTACAGAGTTCTTTTATTTCCTTTGAGAGAAGAAAATCCTCTATTATATTTGCTAAGGTACTTTTCCCAGCATCTGGATGTGCTAGAGGAGACTAGAGGTTGAGGATTTTAGTGAGCTGCACTCGAGTGAAGCCAGTACAAACTCTGATGGGGATTTTGGACATTGATGGACGCAGTATTGTTCTCTCACTGCAGATACTTCATGTGAGATAATAACTTCTTATGTGGCTTATTCTCTCCTGGAACTGGGGAGAAGCATGGGAATCCAAGTCTTGCTTACCCATTTGTAAATGACCCCTTTAAAGAGCAATGATAAGGGTTACTAGGGTTCGAGCCAGTATTTAGGAGGTTTGTCTGACTTGTGTTAACAGTCTCCCTAATCCATTTCTGGCCACAGTGAAGCACAGTTCTTCCAACCTGGAAGACCCAGCTGCTTTATCCAGTGAAATTGCAAAGATACCTTAGCTTGGAAAAACAGAGTTTACATCATAAATTTCCAAATGCATCACAGATTTTCTTTTGACATTTTACATTTTAACACAATAAGAAGAGCACCTAACTACTAAGACTTCTGTTTGCCCATACATGAAGTGGAGGAATGGACACACAGTGTTGTGAAAAAAGCACAAAAAAGGAGTGATTTATTTACCTTGAATACTTAACGCCAACATAGTGGCATATTACCTATTTATGCTGCACCAACAGAGTTTTTGTGGGGGCAAGGGCAAAGGGATTAATCAAAATAAACTGTCTGCATTATATGTATGGTTAAATAATTATTTGTATTGATTCTTAGAGCATTTATGTTCAGCAGATGTGCAGTGCGTTACCACTGTTGATTGCACTCTGTTTTATCAGAAGGTGGGAATAAAAAGCAGCAGAAACTCATCACTGCCTTGCTGCTCCCAGCTGAGCATCTCCTCCTGGGTCCCTGGTGAGAACAGGGTATGGGATGGAAGCTAAACACACCGCCGTGGTTTTCTCCTGATTGATGGGCTTCCTCACTGATGACAAGGTTGAGTGCTGTGTGGAATAGTAAATGTTCAGCAGGAGATGAGAAGGAAGAATAAACAGCTATCGTGGTAATTCAGTGGCCCAGAGAAAACTGTTTCCAGACAAAATATCCTTCTCCTCCAGTGTCTGCGGCGTCTCATCCCATGTCGGTTGTGGTTGTTGCCTGTTTCGTTCCTCTTTGTTTTAACATAGTTTTGAACCTTTACTATAGACTCACTGGAACAGAAAAATAACTGCTTAACTTCCCTCCCTCCCTCCTGCTGTTGTCCACATTTCCCCCCTCCTCTTTACTAGGGAGCAGTCAGGTCCTTTGTATTTCCCTTTGCCATCCTGATGTGGTAGGATGGCTAACTCACAGTGCTAACTTCTGTCTAACTGCTTTGAGTTTTCCATCTCCATCCTCCCCGACCCCCTATTTTTTTGGTGAGACACTGCACATACCAGCTCTCATGGGTAGGAGGTGACCAGGAAGAATAACCAGGAGTGCAAATGCCTAAATGCTGTGGGAAAACCGGCTCTCTGCTCTCCTCTCGTTACCCATGGACAGAAAATGACTTCTGGTTGGTATCTCCGATGCTGAGTCACATAGACTGTTTAAATGAATACATTTTGCTGGCTACCTGTGGCAGCACCACTGCAGTGTAAATGGAGAATTTGGATCCCTCTGCTATGTCTAATCAGTGGCTATTTTTAAACGGTTTCAATGGAACCAAAATATCCTCCCCCTTGGCAGTGTCAGGGCTGCTGGCACCTACCTGGTGCGGAAAGGCATGTGGGATCCAGGGGTGAAGCATCCCTGAGCGGGATGTCTCCTTCTCTGTAGCGCACTGGAAGTGTGGCCGTTGTTCTGTGTCAAGCTTCCCACTTTAAAAATGAACATTAAATCTGGTCTTGAGTTGGTCTAGAAAGAGAAAGGTTGTTCCTGATCTGGCAGAGAAATTATCAGGGAATTAATCTGTTTGGTCTTGGTTATGTGAAGTATCTTTCATGTTCTGTGCAGGTGGAGGCTTTAGCTGGTATTTCTGAGGACACTTCTTCAGAATGAGCAGGAAAAAACGTTCTCTGGATTCGTTGGGATAAACTGGTGGTTCATCTCCAAACTCAAAAAAACCCCTTTCCTTCGTATTTATAGGGACAATTCTACCCATATGAGAGTTTGAAACCCTGTCTCTTAAAGAGATCAAAGGGCTCTGCCACCAGTAATCAGCGGTATAAAAAATGAAGCATGGTTTTCAAGATCCGTTCATCCTTAAGCTTCTCTCAGAGACATCCCTGCTGTCTCTTTAGAAGCATCTCTTGATGAACACATTTTTTTTTCTCCTGCTGTTGACAGCTCTGTTTCCTGCCAAAAATTTCTTTTTAGGACACATACTTGTATAATATTTTGAGCTCTTTATCCTGATCAACACTAACGAGATATGCTAATGCTCCCTCATTTGTATTTGATGGGCATTCAAAACTTGTAGCCTCCTCCTGTATTCATTTACAGTCCCTCCCAGCAGTTGATACCATGAGCCAAATTCCCTGGGAATTATGGTCACTTTGTTCTGTGTTGCTACCATAATCTTGTCCTAAAGCCTGCTTAACTTTGGTTGATCAACTGTATTGATTTGCCAGAGCCACAGGGGCTCAGGGTAAGCCACCTCTCTGCTCATGATACCAGTTGATCAAGGAAAGCAAAATAGCCAGAATACCCGTGGGGTCGCATTGATTTTCAGCTGTGCTGGGTACCCCTATGGAGCTCCGTGTCCTGCTGCTTTGGAGAGGTGTCTTCAGAGACGAGGCGGAGGGAGGGTAGTAACAGGATTTGTTCTGTCCGTAATGACTTTGAGTAGAGATCCTTGAAGACGCTCTAGTTTGCATGTTAATCTAGAACTGGCCTACTGTTTTAATGGCTCAGGCTTGCACTCACAGGACCACAGGCACTCACAGGTGAGTGAGGTCTTATGTACACCTGGGATGTGTAAGTACAGCTTGGTGAAAGGTATAGTATAAGAATATGAAATGGCAAGTCAATATTTACTTTAATAACGAAAGTGACAGAGGCACTTGGGGGCAAATTCATCCACTCTTGTTTGAATGATCCATTTCTCAGCTTTTGGTATCTCATTCTGCATCTACTGTGCACAGTACAATTTTATATGCAGGTTTTTCTGTCTCACTGATGAGGGCTTGACAGAAAGGGGGATAACAGGCTCGCTCCTATGAAAATTAGTAACAGCCCTATGGATTTCCTTTGGATTCCCTCTTTTCAAAGTCTCATCCAGTGTTTTGCGTGGATGTGAATTAGCACTGTAGCCAGCAAAAGGAGGAAGTCTCATGCGCAGTCCAGCTTCTTCTACCCATGCTGTGCTCCACTCTGAAACAGTCCCTTCTGGACCGGTTCACAGGGTGCAATTGCTCAACTCCTACCTGCTGGTCTGTTTACGGTATGAGTCTCGAGAAGATAGCCTGTTATTACTGGGTAAGTAAAAAGGCTAACCATGCGTTACGCACAGTTATGCTGATTGATGAAGTGACACAAATCTTGTTACTTGCAGTCAATAGCATGGATGCGATGGCTCTGAGTTGGATTCTCTGCTTTCTACCATCTGCTGTAGGTATTTCAGGATGCAAAATCCTGAAAGCAGAAACTGCTTCACCCAAAATGTCTACAATGCTTTAGCGGTGCTGTGTTATAATTTACAGGAATCTAAATTAGCTTTCAGATGGAATATACAGGAAAACTTCCAAAAAAAAGCAGAATTCTTTCCAATGCCATGTGCTAATCACTGCTTTAGGGTGGATTTGTGAATTTAGGCTACTAAACACTAATGAGTATGTGTAACATACTGATTCTGCTACTAGTTTGCCTAGTATAATTTTTCCGTTTAATTGCCTTGTTACCTGATTTGCAAATGCAAATCCCCATTTGGGAAAGCAGTGGAAATAATGGAAAGAAGAGCTCACTCTGAACGTGCACGCCCATGGTTTAGATGTACAAAATGATTATCCTTTGTAAATTAGGTCCTGGATTTCTTGAATACGACTTTCATCTTAGGGTATATAGATCTGCATTTCCTTCCAGGATCCAGAAGCAACACAGCTGATTGTAGCCTGAGGTACAAGCTTCGCTGAGTAAGTCTTCAAGAGCACAGCAGCACGTATGACACTTCAGCAAGCAATACAGATTCTCAAAGAAGTTTAATGTAGGAGGAACCATTAATCTGGCCTTCTTTTTATTCCCATTCCTTATCTTACATCCATTTAAGAAATAAGTGGACTTTAATCCAAATAACTTGGGGTTATTTAAAAGATAAGATCGTCTAGAGAATATGCTTCTGGAATGAAACCAGTCTTGATTTGCAGGGATCAGAAGATACTTTCTGTTCCACTTTTCCCTAAGCAAAGAGTATAAATACCATATAGGATTTGGTGAAGAGGTGACATTTTTAGAGACGTTAATGCTTCTTTCTTGGATCAAGTAATCAGGGAAGCCAAAGGAGGAAAATCGGCTGGTGATTTAGTTGTGAGTAGTTCACTGAACCTTGCATATGATTCAGCTGTAGAAGAGCCCATCTGTATCAGTGAACATACTACTTTTCTATTCAACGTCCCCAGAGACGAAAGAGACACACACCAAACACCAAATATGGTAACTTCTTTATGTAGGGGAACAACATTAAATGAGGAAACCCAACTAAAGGAGCAGCTTGCAGGGGCACAGACATTGTTTAAAGATGCTCTATTAGATGCCTGGAGTAAATGTAAATACCTGGTTAAAAAAAAAAGTTTGTTTAGAAGAGAGAAAAAAAGCCATTCAGGTAAAACAGCAGTGTAAAAGATGCTATTAGGAGTAATAAAGACACCCTGTAAAACATGAATAATATGTAAGAATGGGAAAAGTAGAAAAAAACAGTATGTTCTGGTAGCTGAAATGTATAACCGCAGCAGGTGGATCGGAAAAAAATTCGAGGCACAGCTTCCTGAAGGACTAAAAGCTGATGATGGAAAACTTCACAAAAGTTTTTGGCGAGGCGGAGAGCCTGCGGGGCACCTGCGGGGCTGGGGTGGAGGTGGAGGGAGGGGTGTAAGGGAGCATCGCGGGCAAGTGCAATGAATCTCTGCACGAGAGTTCACGGCAGAGGTGGGACTCGTGCTGGGCTGAGTCCGAGGGACTGTCCCATGCTGAGATCTCAGTAGAAACGTTTTTAAAGCAAATCAATAGAATTTACAATTACAAATTGCCATGCCCAGATGCATTTGCCCTAAAGCTCTCTGAGGACTTTAAGTGTAAAACTGATGAACTATTACTGGTGGTATGTGATGTTTAAATATACCTTAGTAGCAGAGGGGAAAGTGGCAAACACCACCAATCTTTAAAAGCCTGTAAGGAGCGGTGGAAGCCTGCAAGGAGCGGTGGCTGCATTGCAGGAAGCCTGATTTCTGCATCCAACACGGAAACAGAAACTATGGAAAGAAAGGGGTGGAAAGACTCATGGATACGGATGATACAGGGGGGAAGAGGTGTGATGAATTTTGCAGAAATCCCTACTGCAGTAAGAGCCAAGGTATGTGCGCAGGACTGTTCCGGTTAGCATCATGTGCATGGATTTTTAGCAAGGCCCTTCACCAAATTTTCTTACTGACCTGAAGTTTTGTGGCATAGAAGAGTAATAAAACTAGTTAAAAGATGGGAAACAAAGGTGGGGATGAATCTTCTGGTTTTAGTTATCCCAGCAAAGACTCTGTTGGGATCTGTTCTACTCAAGGTATTCATAAATGATAAGAAAAAGAGACAAAAAATGAAGCCAAGAAAACAAGTAGGCTGATGATACAAAATTGCTTTGTTCTGACAAATCCAAAGCTGACTGCCAACACGTACAGAAGGCTCCTGCAATCCTGGATGACTGGGCAATAAAATTGCAGATGAAATTCAGTGGCAATAATGCAAATTAATGCATAGAGGGGGAAAATGGTTCTATTTCTGTGCATGGTAGACTTTAACTGTGCTATTACTATGCAAGGGAGAGATCATGAAGCCGTTCTGGGTTGTTCTCTGGATACTGCATGGAGTTCAACAGCAAGAAGGGCAAGTAAAGCACTTGGGATTATGGAGGAGGCATGAAGAGTAAGAAGGAAAACATTATTATGCAGTTGTAGAAATCAGGTTTTTAGAAAGCCATCCAGAAATCTTGAATAACATGTATTGTTATCCTCCCTCAAAAAAGATGTGGTAGAACTAGAAAAGCTGGTAGTCAGAAGTTTTGAATATTTACTTTATAAAGACAATGCGTGAAGCAAGTAAATATGTATGTTCTCAACATCTAAATCTTGAGACCTTAGTCAATAAAGATTTGTTAGAAACATTTCCCAGAAAGTATATTCATTAGAATTGGCTGACACTGTGAGTAAATAATAGTCAATTGTTATTACTCTTACTAAACTAAGTGGAAATTTGGTCTAACGAGGTTGATTATTGTTCAAGATAGAGTTTTTTGGTTTGTGCATTTTTATCCAAAGTTTTATACCAAACAGGCATGAAGGATTTGCTGTGAGAGAGGTGATACGTGATAGATAAATGGAGAGAACTGGCATAGCTGGCATTACATGAAGAGTTAACAATTTGTTAAGGCTGAAAGGAAAGACTTGGTTTGAGAGATGTTGTACCCTACAGATTGTGGCATTTTTGCATTACTTTCTAATGGTCTAGCACTGTTTCCCTTGCTGTTTATTTCCACAAATACTGTCTTTGAACTCCTGCTACGTTAGGCACATGCCAAGTGATACAACCATACTGCTCCCTGGAGTGTCACTGTTAGAGGGTCTAATCCCTCATGTAACATCACAGTAAATGTCAAACCCCTCCACTGGCATCCAGGGATGTTCCCAGTGCTTTATATTCTCATGTAATTTCCAGACATTTCAACACCGTACTGTGCAAAAGTCTGACTTTTGTATTTCTGTTTTATTTTGGTATGAAACAAGCAGCCGAATAGTCATTTTGCTATACTATGGCAGATAAGCTAACTAAAATTAGTTAAACTTAACTTTAATTAAAGTTTATATAAGCCAATAAAAATCTAGGTTATGAAACATTGTTTAATACCATGATTTGTTTGATTTCATTTTATTGATTTGCGTAGTATGATTTATAAGGAATCCCCAGTTCTGGCGTGGAATCATATGATAAATCTCAGCTAGACGAGGCAAACTGGAAGTTAATACAACATTAAATAATTGGAAATGTTTTCCATTCCATAAAAATAGAATGGAGAAATACTAAAGCATGCTCTAAACTGCCTCTTTCGTCATGCTGTTACACAGTGTTAATACAGTATTAGAGTAAAGCGGTAATTTTTCAACTTTACTGAACAGCAGCTATCTGTTATGGAGCAATAAATGAATTGAGGAAAATGAGATATAGAAGCAAAGACTTTTCAAATGAACAATAAAAGGTCAGTTTATACTTCAGGTAAAAGTAAAATAGACATGGTCTGTGGCATTTGGAGAAAATATATACACCTAAAGATGTGAAGTCTCTTTAATTTGCTAGGGCGCTTGAACTGAAGCCCTGCGGACACAGAAGTAAGAAAGAATCGCTATTTAGCATCCTCTAAGGGGGACAGGGCTGCTTAAAACCCCCGATGGAAATGTCTCAGATCAGGTGGACTTACAGCTGGATAGCTCAGGTACAATGCTTACGACCTCAGCAGCTCAGCAAATCCTCATGACAAAGCAGTTATTTCCTTCCACAGTTTAGGATCAGAGGATCTTAAACGTATTTAAGGACTGACTTACCCCTTAAAGTAACGAGGTACCTGAAGTTTTCTAGACACCACAGGTATTTCCATCATTCCAGTTCAGTTGCTGCTTATCTAGTGTGCAGGAATTTGATTGTCTATTTTTCTAGTGGTGTCTCTCTGAGACATGACTTGCAGAGTCATGGAGAGATGGGGTGGACTTGGAAGTGCAATATGGGTGAGAATTCAATTTTTCATTAAGAAAACAGTTGGTTGGGTGAGTGGACATTTCTGTCCAGTTGAAAAGGTATATGATTTTAAAAGATTTTGGGTAAAAAGCACTATATGACATAATTTATTTCTTCCTGCTGCCAAAATGAGGGCGAGGTGCCCAGTTTACCCTTTGCATGAATCCTAAGAAACAAAGTTGAAAAATTACTGAAGATGAAAGACAAAAAGAAGGCAACTTAAGAACTTTATTTTTACATATGTTTAAAAACAACTAGCTGTTGAAAGGTTTTGCTCTTGAAACCAGATTTCTTTCTTTTTCGCACCCTATGTTTCTTCAGAGATAAAGAGTAACAGCATATTTTTGGCTTGGCTCATTTCTTGAAGACTAAAGAGATCAGGAAAAAGTTATTTAAAAGACTTTTTTAAAAAGGGCTCAGCTTTGGCCTGGGTAAAGGCAGTTCTACAAACGAAATGTTCCTAAAATCACTCTGAAATAATGACAAAAGAAGGTGCTCAGGAATATATATCATTATTCACAGGTGCTTTGGACCCAAGCAAAAGTGTGGGCAGTGTACAGCAGAAATGGCTTGTGGCAGCAGAAGACCATGGGGCTAATTCTGATCCTGGCAACGTGCACTTAGCCTTCTCTGGGAGCGCTTTGGCCAACGCTGCAGTGGATTTACAGCTCCCACTGAGACCAACAGTATGTACAATGCTCTCTGAAGCAGCAGCAGGCCTAAACTAACATGCCTCAGCTGTCAAATTGGTTTGTTGGGGCGTGTTAAGACATAGGAAATGCGCTTACAGTTACAGTATACATCGCCTGTTGTCCTTTGCCTGAGCTTCACAAGAAAGAACGAGCCTCCTTTTTGCTGAAAACACCCCCGTGGTTGCTTAATTAAAGAAGATGACAAGCTAAAGCCTTAGAGAAAGCGTATCTTGGATATGTGTTCTTCTGATTTGTACTCAAGGACAAGGCAGGATTGAAACAGTCCTTTAGGTGAGTGGGTAACTTAAACTGCCTACACAAAAGGGAAAAGATGCTGTGAAATTACTACCTTTAGATACATATTTATACATGTCAAGAAAGCGAGAAATGCATTTCATGAGAGGTACTTTAAGGAAAAAGGAGTTTGGTATTTTGTAGCCTGTAAGATAGAAACATGCCAGGTAGTGTTATTACTACTAGATACGTGATAGTAAATCAAGGATTTTCATTAATGGATCAAAAATGAAAAATACACCTTGGATTAAGACATTTAAAAAAAATCATTAAAAAGTCTTATGTATTTTGTAACAATGGGAGAACAGCTCTAGTTTTTTCATGTCTGTGCCATGAGAGAATTCTACAGCTTCTTGCAGAAATTCAAGGCATGATTACAAAACTCTTGACTTTTGTCATCTTCAGGAAAAAGCCTGGCTGTAAAAGCAGTGAAAATCACCATGTTTTGTTGTTGGTTTCCTATCTAGTGACAGTTTGGTGGCTGAGATTAAGCTGTCTGAAGATATCACCCCAGCTCAAGATCTGTACAAATCATTGAAAATTACTTTTTTTCCAGACACGGAATAGAAGTCTTCGATTATTTAAAATTTTAGGATGGTTCTTATAGTGCAGGGTTGCAATCTATGGTGAAACGTTTGTGCTTCAAAAATCCCCTCCCTCCTTAAAAGGCAGCTAAGGAAGCTCCATGAGCCTGCTTGCTCTGTGCTCAACTAAGGAACCTTCAGCTAAATTAAACATTACATTCTGTAACTGTAACTCAAGGGTGCGGGCAAGGGATAAATCTGAAATTGCCTAACGAAACTAGAAAGCGAGAGCACTAGAGGCAATCAAACCTCAGAAAGATGATGTGGATACAATAAATTGTTCAAACCTCTGGTTTTCTGCATAGAACCATCCTCAGAGGTCTGTACCTCAACCTGAATCTAACACAGGTAACAAAAACAAACCCCAGTAAATAAGATTTAAACTTTTTAAGAGTTTTAGATACCCTTAGGAATCTTGGTAAGAATAAAGGTCATCTGTGTGTGGAAAACCAAATCCTGTCCTCAGCAGTATGTCTCTGGCCCCTACTGCATCCAGTTCTTGCACAGTTTTTCATATGTACCCTTAGGGAGATTTCTAGTGCAGAAACTGCAAACACTTGTGAATTAGGAATATTTTCTTTATTCTCCTGCTCATTTAAAATATTCTCTCAAGCAGTTAATAATGTTTATTTGTTTTTGTTTTGATGATTAAAGTTTATAACATTTGAATACCTTAGAGAATGGGTAAAGCTGTTTTCTCAGTGCAGTGAAGAATGGAAATATAATAGCATAAATTAAATGAGATGTGGAAAGTTTATCTTTTGTTTTGTGAATCTGTTCATTTGCAATGGCTGAATTAGTTCATTCTGCATGTTGATAGAATGTCTTATTCAATCTTGGAAACCACATACAGTATATTTTTTTTCTTTATTAGAAGTGTCTCTTGCAGTACACACCATTAGTTTGAGTGGAAGATGGTAATGTCAAAGGGAAAGGTCCAGGGAAAGATTCTGATTTGACTTTGCTTTGGATTATAGATGTGTATACATCTGCCTGTGGAATTACTCTAGATTTTTACTGCAATTCATGAAGTCAGACTGCAGTGAATCTATTTGCTGATTTCATATGAGTTTGTGAATACTTCACCTAGCCGAATGATTCTTATATATGTAAGTACTGCAGGTCACCGTCTGGCCCATCATGCCTGGCTCTTCTACTTTTATTTTGCATCAGACTGGACTCTTACGACCGTATTCCTACCCAGGGTCCTCTACAAATATGCCTCTTCCCATTTCCCTTAAGCTTGATCAAGCCAGTCATTACCAAGGTATACAACATTTCTCATTCTGGATGTTTGAAGGGTCTCTGAGAACTGTGATGCGTGAAACATTGTTAAAAAGAAAAATATGAAATTACTTCATTAAATAAGTGACATATTTGACCTAGTTGTGTTATTATCCTATTTTTTTGTATCTCTATATATCTATATTTATCTACCTATATATCTCCTATATGTATGTAAATATATATTTATATATAGGATGTATAGAATATGGATTTTTTAATATATCTCTCTCCTAGTTATTTGATCTAGTTGGTGGTGTTATCTGTGTTCAATGTGGACAAATGTAGTCGAGGACGTAGCAAAGAAAGTATTTTGTCATTTTCCTGATGTCCTTTGCCTTTGTTTTTTACTTTATTTGTCCTTTGAAGCTGGGAACTGTGTCATCCCTTCTGGCCTGCTGACACAAGATTTATTGACAGACTACCTACAGGAAATGGTGATGGATAACAAGAATAGGAGGAGGAGTAAGTTTGATGGATGGCTTGGGTCTCAGAAGCCTGTGATCAGTCCAGCAATCCTCTTTGTCCATTATTTGCATTATTCAGCAATCACATTAGTCATTTTCTTTTCTCATAACTAATAAATCAGATGCTTTGGGACAAATGTGCATCCGGGCAGTGTGCTGCAATGCCTGCTGGAAGGTGGCACTGGGTCAGCAGAGCTGGGGCTATGTCAGGGGAAAGAAAAAGGTGTCCTTTTCAGGTTTTGGTCTCCAGCCTCATACTTTCCATGGTGTGCTTTCATAGTTTTCGTAAGCATTTTACACAGGCATTGAAGGCAAATCATAGGAATCACAACTCTTTTTCTAGAGGATGCTTCTGATGGAGGGATGTGCCAGTTCTTACAGGAATACTCATGAAATACTTTTTTTTTTTTTAAATGGAATTTAATTCTAGTTTACCAGCTTAAATATCTAAAGCAACCACTCAATAATTTAAAGAAAGCAGCATGAGGGAACAAAACCTCTGATTTCTGTCTTTCTGAGGGATCTCTCCTCACTAGGGTGCATAGCTTCTTGCTCCTTATTCACCTTTCTTTCCCACTGACTCTTGAATTACTTTTTGTCTGTTAGTGTAACTTTACGGCAATACCTGGAACTCGTTCATACGGTGGTTGAACCTGCGGCTGGCCACGCAGGGCACTGGAAGGTCCGAGGCCGGGAGCTGGGGAGCGCGCAGGAGCATCTCTGGATGCCCGGGGGACTTCTAACTTGGCTGATGAGGCTCAGGGTGAGACCAAGGCCTGGGGTGCAGGTTCCCTATGTTGGTTCACCGTTAGGTTTTACGGGGTAGTTTTCTTTCAGCTTCTTGTAGACCCACAAGTGTTGAAAAGTTTCTTTTATCAGTATTCAGGCAAATCTGCTGTTTTATTTGCTGCATTGAGGTTTGCCTGAGAAGCAATTTCAGGAATTGGCATATTTAATACAGCTGGCAGATTTGCCATTTATCAGTACAATTTGGATGTGGTGCAGCTTGCTTTGCATAAAGACCAGCACGTGCTTTTTTTTTTTTTTAAAGTGGTCACAGATTTCTGAAAACTTCTTAATCTTTAATTTATCCTAACAGACCTTACAGAGTTATGTTGTTTAAAGCCTGATATGCAGTGGGATATTTATTTTTAAAATATTCCTAAGTCATATTATCTCACAGAGCAAAAAGAAGATTCTCACACAAGCAAGAAAAAAATTCATAAAATCTCTCCTTTCTTCTTGGTGCTTGCTCTAAGTTTTATAGCTCTGCATATTTTGTAACATCGTCTATAATTTAGCTGTTGGTGACTGCCAGCTGTTGGGGACTGTGTGAGTGAATAAGATATAGGAATAAGTGACCCAGAGGAATATAAAGTCCCTGTTTCTTAGGAAGATCCAAGTGTAGATCACAGTTTTTTAACTGGTTTTCTTTTCCCTCCCTGGGTGGTTAATGGAAATAAAAGAAAATCCAGGTATAGTGCTCAGCTGTGAACACTGAAATAAGTTCTCGATCACTGACCTGAGGAACGTGCAAATGTACCGGGTGAAGGGACTTGGCCAAGCACAGAAGTGGAAGATCTTGTTGTTTGTAAGAGGCACATTGGTGGCCTGCGGGGCACCTCAGGCTATAGCAGAGACCCTGAAAACACTTCAGGGTAGGTACATCCAGGCTTAGGACAATGGTGGTGAAGAGTTGCAAGGCTACTAGTATTGTGTATGTGAATACCAGGAGCTGGAGGGACAGGACTGCCCAGCTCTGCTGGTCTCGCTGACAGCATGCACCTACCCTTCCTCTGCGGACTGTATCTAAAAGCAATGCTTTCACAGGTTCATGTGTAAGCCCCAGCCTAGCTGGGGACCAGCCTGATTATGGGGACCAGTGTCAGGTGTAGCGTTGGCATATGTGGCTGTAGGTGTCCCTGGATCCTGGGCTGTTTCTATCAAGGCAAATCTCCTCCTGTGCAGTGAAGTCACCATACCGTGCTTCAAGCCAAGGAAAATTACGTGGAGGATCTGATCAGTGAAGTACACCTGTAGCAGCCTGAAGGAAAACCACCAGTGCTCACTGACCAGCATGATTGACATCATGCATGTAACTGAGGTGTGCTGTGGCCTTTCTGGTGTGTGTGAGGATACGAGGGGATGTCTGAGGTGGAAGGAATTCACCTGGTCATAGTGGAGGTCCCACTTACAGCTCTGTGCTGCTCACGCTTGGTGTGGTACACAAGGTCCTGCGGAGATGCCTTGTGCTCTTGCCTTCCTGAACAGCGTGGTGAGCCTACAGGGGCTTATTAGAGGTGTTTGTACAGAACATCAGCCTCTTGCCTGAAAACCAAATATAGTGTTTGTGCATACATTAAAGAAATAGAACTTCCTGCCTTACCTTTATTGAAATTCATTTATGCTAAAAATGTGGGCACATCCATTGCCTGAGCATGGTTCAAATCTCTAGAAGCATAAGACAAGTTAAAATGTTACTTTGTCAGAAGGCACCCAGCAAAACCAGGCCGGAGGGGGAAGGGTAAAGGCAAGGGTAGGGAGTGTGCAAGTTAGAGCTCATTCTTTGACTGAAAAACTGAGGTTCTCACCCCAGAAATTCCCTGTGCATCTCCCTGACCCTCCTGACAAGTAATAAAGGGTGTTCTATGCAGACCTGTTATTTCCTCCAACACAAGCAACATGAAGTGAATGCAATTCTTTCCCCACTTCTTTCACCAGAGCAAGAATTCCCCGTCTGAGCACCCTGTGTCTGCACCCCAGCCTGTCCTTGCACTCCGTGACCCAAACGCTCGCGGCTTATGTCCCCCCTGCTGATGGGGGCCTGAGATCGAGGAGTGCACTCCTGATATAGCCCAGCTCATCCAAGAGCTGTCATACTGCCAGGGAAGTGCTAGGGGCTTTATTGTGATCTTTAATATTGCATACAATAAATGACAATGACAAAAATAAGTGCCATCACTAGTACCCAGATGCTTCTGTAATAAGATCCCAATGTATTCCTTGGGGGTCTAGTGTAGTACTCTCTCTGTGACCAAGGCCTCTTGCACTTCTCTTCCTGAAATGTCCCTCAACACCCTGTTTGCCTGAATGCAATCAGACACCCCGGGTCTGTACAGCTCATTTGCTCTCCTGTTACAAAAGCAATGCTTGATGATGGGGCCACACGATGCCTCATTACGTTCTTCCCTTGGCATAATGATGAGCCCTGCTCATTTGTGGGTAAGATTCAACCACATCGAGTGAGGTAGCAGGAAACATGAAGAATCCTTCTTTCAATTTTTTCCCTTCCTCAGCCCCCCTCCCTTGTCTGCGGTACTCATCCTCGTCTTTGGAGAAAAGGACTAATTCAAAGGTGGTTGTGTGCAACGGGCAGGCTGGAAGATGTGGTGAGGCCAGCGTGGCGGTCTCCGGTCATGACAAAGCCAGTCACACCAGAGGAAAATAGGAGAAACCCAGGCTCAAGAGTCAAACAGATATTTCACAATGCTTCGTAAGGCTGCATGATAGAAATGTCATAGGAAAGGCAAGAATGTGCTGGACAGATGCAGCCTTTCTCCTAAGCCTGCGTGAAGTCATTGCTGAATCTGGAGAGCGATTAGAGAATTCAAAGCACCATCCATCACATGAGAGCAAGAGCACAGGGCTCTGTGCCGAGCAAAGAGCTCTGAGTGGCAGCTGAGAATAGGCTGAGGTTTCTGTGATGTGAGATGGATATACAGGAATCCAGACTCTACTGGTATACAGCTCTTCCCCCCTCTTTTCGTAATTCCACCTATGCTTTCTGTGTTTGGACTAAAATTCTTTCTCTCTCTCTGTTCTTAAAAAATTCCTCCAAAGGCAAATAATTTATGCAATGGTGAAAATATGTCTACGTTAACAAGCTGACATCCTCTGCTGCTGTCTGCGTTACACTGTGCTTGGGAGTGGAGGAATGAGAGCGTTGCTGTTGCTCGGTTCGCTCTGAGCCCTTCTCAAATTGAAAGTCATGTCAAGAGTTGAACTTTGGCAATTATTTTTTTTTTTAGCCTCTTATTTTTGCTGCTTCAGAATGAATCACCTTCTGACACTGTGTCACTTATGACAAAGGCACAGGTTCCCAGAAAATAACTTTCTGCTATAAAACTGACCCAAGAAATTTATTAGAAAAAGGGAAACAGTATTAGCCCTACAGCTACTTTCTCTCTTTTCTTTTCCTTTTTCTGAACAAAAAAAGTTTTCATGGTGTTTTTCTCTGTCTCACTTCACCTGACTTTCTCGTACAGGTTTAAAGGAACAGCCACACTCAGAATCTAGCTTAACTAGGCTGAAAGCAGAAGCCACACCCATAAGCATAAATGGTCTTTCTGATGAGACAGTCAAGGATTATACTTCTAAAGATGCCATTCAATATTTTGGTCCTTCCCATCTGACATCTTTTTTAAAAACAGAAATTTTAGAGGTGAGTAGCTGAAAACTTTCTTCATCAATGTCCTTAAATCCCCAGTGCCTTAGACGACACTCAAGCCCTAAGACATGCAAATGCTAATATAGCCTTTGACATACACTTGCTGAGAGTAAGCCAACAGTTAACCTCAATGTAGCTTTTGAAAGTTGTTACTCCATTTGAATTGGTTTACTAATGGGCAAAATAATTTAACTGGAAAATGTGGAGGAGGTGTTTTGGGGTATTTTTCATCCCAAGGGTGGTTGGGCACAGGAACAAATTGCCAAAGAGCTGCTGGAGTCTCCATCTCTGGAGGTGCTTACGGCTTGACTGGAGAAGGCCCTGAGCAAGCTGCTCCGCTGGTCCTGCTTCGGGCAAGACAACTTCCAGGTGTCACTTCCAGCCAAAGTTATTCTCCGGTTCTGTCAGATCTAAGAGGCATAAGGTGAACAAGCTGTTAAAATTTTTTGTCTCTTTCATCCCCTTAGACAAGTCTGTGTATTTCTGGAGCCAACAGACAAGATCAAAGCAAGACAAATTCTGTGGTAGTTCCACTGTGATTTAATGAGCTACTTCCAGCCCACTGATGATAAGACAGTATTTCTTATTTCCAGTTTCACTGTAAAGAGGAACAAAGAAAAACATTGTCATATTTGTGACTTGGAGAACGCTGTTTTAGCAACCAAAGGGCAGCAAAAGGGGTTGTTTATAGTCATCTTGCAAAGCTGTTCTCCAAGGGTAGGCAAAAAGCTGCCGTCTGAAAATGAGTTAACTGCTGTACCCGGGCCATGCGTAAAGTTGTCTTAGTGATCGAAATAGGTGCATGTATGTGCCGACCACACATCCCTTCTACGGTAGCAGAGGGAAAACGTGCCACACAGCCAGTCAATATAGATGAAACAATAAAGCACATGGCCACTGTGCCTTTGGGGATACTGGAAGAATCAATGCAGCGCTTGGGTGTGTTCAAGAACAGAAAAAAAGACCAAATAGCAACGTTAGGATGAAATGATAATTAGTATTTGCCTATCAGCTCAGATTTTAGAAGTGGATTATGTCTTTTATAGTGTCATACTGTCAGATCTATAACCTCAGTCAGTCTCCAGTATGTTAAAGAGCACATTGTGGCTTTTGCTGTTTGCAAGGATGATTAGTTGAAGGTTGATAGCACTGATAGGCACCGTAGGAAAAGTATAAATATTAAAATCTGCTGAGATGGCATAACTTAGCCTTCTGATAAGATCACAAAATGAAAGCTTTTGCACACCAGAACCAGTTTACTACCTTATGTATCATACAATGGCTGGAAAGAACCATCTTTCTCACACAATACTCAGTGGAAAACTTTTCTGTGGGACGAATGGCTGAGATACTGCAAAGAGGGAGTCAGGGAGCTTTGCCACACGTCCTGGGGAGTGGCTGGAACGCTGGCTCTAGTCTCTCCCAGGCTCTGCCAGTGGTCTTGCTACATGGCTCCATTGGCATTGGCGGTGACTTGGGTCACTTCTTCCACCTGGAGCTTAGATTTTCTAGTGTGAAACGGGATGGATAATATCTTATGCGCATCTGTAAAGCATGCTGATGTCTGAAAGATGATAAACAAAAAAAGAGTGATCAAATAAAGAAAAAGTATGTGATCAATACGAGGTCGTCAGTTGCTCTGCAGGCAAAACAAGCAATCATCTGTGTTGTTTTGCAGAAATATAGAAATTAGTTCAAACTGCACAGGCTTTGGACTGAGGCTTCTTCAGTGAGTGCCGTGTTTGACTGACGGGTGTAATTTAAAAGAAGAAAGGATGCTATAAATATTTTTAAAGCTAACATAACTCCGTCTCTGAGTAACCAGGTCTTTCTGCCTCACAAACTGCATATAAAAATGTATGTCCTTAGGAGACAGTAAGTAAAGTAGTAGTGAAGCTTTTATCTCTCCAGACCATAAAATACGATGACAAAAACAAGGGTGATTCACATAATATCTTACAAATGGAAAATGGAGGACTACTTAAAATGATGCTGTGAAATATATGCATCCTGTTTGCTGAACCTATGATATTAAATTTAGTAATTTTTTTGATTGCTAATTTAATCAATCAGATAGAATCATTTTAATTATGAGGAATACCTGAAACATTTTAGTGTTTTTGTTGATTGATGTGATGAATGATATTTTTCAAAGGTCATCTTGTTAACGTTAAAGATGTTCTTCTTTAGAGCTGGGCTCCGTAACGTCACCTAGCATCTTTGGTTGAACTACTTGTTTTGTGCTTCATGATGATGAGGTGAATCTCCCTCAGACAGCTTTATCAGCCTAGAGTTTCTGAAGCAAGCAATAGATGCTCACGTGATGAAAAACAGAGCTTGCCAGGGAAAAGATGTTATAATTTACCGTATGAATAACCAAGTTCATTCACTCTCACAGGGCACCTGCTGATGATTGATTCTTGTAGCAAATCCTCCCAACACTTTTGGACTATTATACAACTTGTTTGAAAGGGTCAGTCCAAGGAATGGGATCACAGGAATGAAAGCTTGCCTTTCACAAACAGAACTGACAGCTGTTGGGCAATATTAGGCTAGTTTGTTATGAACCCCTAAAAGCCCGCTGTGGCTAACCCATTACTCACCACCAGATGGTCTGTGTATGGTATAGTCCCCCCTGATAAAAGATTAAGGAAGACCAATAGATTTCACCAATTGAAATTTAATGAGGAGTGGAAAGAACTAGGTAGAGATTTGAAAGATGTTTGCCTGATTTTTTCCATTTTCAAAATGACCTTGCATTTTTAATGGCTGTAGATTAACACCAGTTATGAATCCCAAGTGTCTAATGCACATATAGACTTGGTTCAGAAAACATTAAGGGGAACCTAGGAAGAGTCATAGATTTTACACAGAGTATAGTAATGATCTTACAGACAAAAAGTTAATTATTTAAGAAAAAAACAGAAATGTTGTTCTCATTCCCAAGGTTAAGGAAAATAAATCAGAAGTGGTTGCTTTCCCCAATTACTTGTTTTGGGATAAGAAACCTGAGACAGTTTTAATGATAAAACATGGAAGGACTCAGGACCAGTGTCAACACTCATCAAATTCAGTGACTGCTGGCTCATGCCGTGATGACTCACAAGCGGAGTGCCTTAGCTACATTTTATAGCCAGCTCCTGTTGGAGGGCTTATGTCCTTTAGAGAATTAATGGGGAATATTGAATTACTAATTTGGAAACAGAGGTGTGTCTGTTGCGATGAAACACTACTCTTCAAGCTCCACTGAACAAAATACTTTCATTTCAGAGGAGGAAGAGATAGACGTGGGAGAGAAACCATCAGTTGGTACATGTGAGTACAGCTGTTTGAGGATTTTCCCACAGCCGAGCAGGAGCTGTGACTCCAGCATCTCAGTCTCGGGCTGTCACTTACAAAGCTGTGATAGCTGCAAAACATTTCTTACATCTTCTCACAACATATGAGCATGCCTTGTAGACTAGTAAAGGAAATGAACTGAAGCTTTGGAAGACCTATTTGCTTGCAGCTACTTTTATCTTCTCTTTCTTTCCTTCCCGTCCCTTTCTAAACTAGAGCTTGACCCTGAAAATATTCGTGCTTGGTGGCAGTCACAAATACATGTGTCTTTCAGACCAAATCCTACAAAATGCTGAGTAACAGAGCTCGTGGAGGCTAGAAAATGCTCAGGCTTTGATGCCAACTGAAACAGACAGGAGTTAACAAACGGCTGTTCACGAAGAGCTCAATTTGAATGTGCTGATACCCAACAAAATGAGATGGAAGGATGCTCATTAGAACTGACAGCCTTAACAGGAAAAACAGTCAAACCAAATGAAGACAGAGGTGGTAACTGAAAGGAAAATGGCCAAAAAGCAACTTCAGAAACATTAGGAAGTGTGACTCAATATTTTTTCAAATTCAGAGGAAAGATTCTTTAGAAGCCAAAAAAGATTTGTTTGGAACAAACAAGTCTAAAGAAAAATAAATCATGTTGCTGTGAAAATTATAAGCAGATTATAAGAGAGGTGGCGGGAGAGATAATACTGTAATACAATATGATTTGATCATATTTGACCAGCAAATGCTTGAGATCCCACCTTGCGGGCTTTAGCAAATTGTTAAAAGTAAAATATTTCAGGAAATGCTATAATTTGTAATGAAATTATATACTCTATCTATAATTGAAAGTAAAAAGATGTCCTTCTTTGCGTAAATTTTGAAAAGTGTGAATATCAATTGATAGGCCTGATTCTATCCACACCTGCTGAGGACTGAGTCTCCTGTCTCTAAACCAGTAAAAGTTGCATTCCTTGGCAAGTTTATCATGCAAAAGTTCCAAAGCATTACAGCGTTGAAAAGTTGTGTTGTACAAAGTCTTGGAGCAGCGACAAAATATTCCTTAAGTGCCATAAAAACAGGGTGTTGTTACACAAAGTCTGATGCTTTCTCTCCTTTCAATTAGAGCTGCTGGTTGGGCTGGGAGTGCTGTGAGGAGCAGTCAAGCTGGGATGAAAGATGACTGAAACACGACTCTGCTCTAAAAAGATTTCTTCTGCTTGCCTCAAAACCATAATGATCTGGAAATTTTTTTTTCCTGTGATAGCTTTGGCTTCTCTGCACTGTGGGAGAGAAGGAATTTCATTGGCGAGTCTCTCAGCCCTGCGCAGTCTGGGAAACCATGAGGGTACATCGTAAGTGATCTCCAGGTTGTGTACCCTGGTTCCTGTTGCATGGGCTACCTGGTCTGACGAGGAGGGTGGCTGGCAGAAGGTGTGGGGGCAGGTCCGTCTTCTACCAGGCTGTGAGGTTTTAGTTACAGTATCTTCAATGTTTACTCAAGCCCATTCATCTTCCCATTAAATGAGACAAATTTTCCCACTCTCCAGGAAATATTGTTATTAAGTGTTGTGTTCAGAGGTTGTCTGTGATCTAGTTTAAAGCACCACAGAGATCCTGTGGGGCATTGTTGCAGTTTCTGTGGGGCTGATAGTGAGACCAGACATGTCACCTGGGGAAAGCGAAAATGTGATTTTTGTCTGGAAATAGCTTGTATACTGCTGGGTTCAATGACTAGTCAGAAAAAAACCCTACATTTGCTGCCATGTGCTGCAGAGATGTAGCCAATATGACGATAAAGCAGTCAAATATGCAATTTATTTGTTTAAAATATGAAAGGCAAAGTTCAAATTCAAATTAATTGTGCAAAAATCAGAGATGCTTTTATCTAGAAAATAGGCTGTTTCAGTCTGTACAAAGTCAAAATGAGAAGAAACTTGCTACCCATTGAAGGTGAGGCTCTGGGACAGCCAATATGATCAAGGAGAACTTCAACTAGTGACTGGGCACACTGCTGGCTCATATTCAGCCTTCGACTAGGACTGCGCCCACTGCTGGCTCATATTCAGCCAGCTGCTGACCAACACCCCCCGCTCCTTTTCCCCCGGCCAGTTTCCCAGCCACTCTTCCCCAAGCCTGTAGGGCTGCATGGGGTTGTTGTGACCCAAGTGCAGGACCTGGCACTTGGCCTTGTTGAACCTCATACAATTGGCCTTGGCGC
>NW_008794520.1:795688-807909 GCF_000699145.1 Aptenodytes forsteri
CTGTTTCTTCCCTCATCATTCCCTGCAACTGGAAGGGTAGAGGAGAACACTACTTGTGCTCCTGATCCCTTAACCAGTCGTTCCCAAGGCCCTGAAATCTCTCTTGATTGCCCTCGGACTTCTAGTTGCAACTTCATCACTGCCTACCTGAAAAATCAATAATGGATAATAACCTGAGGGCCGTACCAGGGTAGGAAGTTTTCTTTTCACATCTTTAACCCGGGCCCCAGGGAGGCAGCAGACTTCCCTAAGAAGTGGGTCTGGTCTGCATATTGGGCCTTCTGTTCCCTTCAGAAGGGAGTCTCCTATCACAATGTCCCATCTTTTTTTCTTTATGGAAGCAGTTTTGATGCAGAGTGCAGGCCAGCTAAACCTCGGCGACACCTCCAAGCTAGATGATATGATACATATATGTGTATAATACATATTCAAAATATGGCAAGTGTCCAGCTGACCCCTCAGCACAGTGTGCCTGACTGTGGCTGAGTGTAAAGAGTTCAAGCTAGAATTTCACTTCATGTAGATTTAGCCAGTTTCTTATATATTGTTTCAGATATGTTCCTACTGGTTATTGTCTTTTATCATTCTTTTTGGCTGGGTAACTCCTTTTTCTATATGGCTCCAGTCATTAGCAGCACCATGTGTTCAGCCCATGCTATATATCCATTATGCTGTGTTTGCATGCTTCCCAATCTGTGCATCCTCCTCCATACAACGCCACCTCTGCATCTATAGACCTTCACTAACATTATGGTGGACTATGATATCTTGTTCTTTGGTGTTTAAACTGTTTTTCTGTCTCTCAGTTTCCTCATTAGTGCAGTTACCCAGCAATAATAGGTAGGTTTGGCATTTTTCATAACAATACTAAGCACAAAGTGAATCTCAAGCAGCTTCAGATAGGTGATAAACTTAATTTTAATTTCTTGTGTGTACTAAAAGAATATGTATGAAACTGCAGTTCTCAGCAACAGGCTACTGAACTATACAGCTTTCTGGTCTGGCCCAGAAGGATCATTCTTATGTATCATCGACATGAAAAGGGATGCAGATGCCCAGTCCCAAACTTGCATTCATGAAAATCCCATTTTAGCTGTCTAGTCTCATCAAGATAGCATGAATTGTTTGAACCATCCTTGCACATAATCTTATGTCACTCAAGAAAGACACTAAAACCTGTGTTTAAGCTAGTGGAATATGTTGGATCAAACCCTTTTATTGTACTTTTAAGGTATTTTTTTTGTCAGCTGCAGTTTACACTTGACTCATCAGTGTCATAACTGAGGAAATGTTAATTCAGATAGTATTCCCAGTGCTTGATACTGTCCTCATTCTTTCTCGTGGTCCCTTTCCTAAAGATCTGACATCATATTTTTTATGTGAGGCATTGAATAAATAATAAAAAATCATCCTAGCACAGGTACAGTTAAAAGATTAGGAATCGCTAGAATTTTACATAGGCAAAAATAAGTTATTGAGGCTGATGTATAATCATATTGGAAAGGACTAATTTTCTCCCAATTTAATGTAGTAATAGCAGATAATAATGCAGCTTAGATAGAGTTCTCAAGTAGAGCAGGAGGTTGTTTATTCTTTCGTGGCAGGCCGTGTCATGCCCGAGCCTGGGTATATTACATAAATGTTGTTAGCATCAAACGTATCTCAGAGAAGCAGCTAAATGATAAATCATCCAGTTGGAGAGGTCCCAAGCCACCATTTATCTTTATTTACCTGCATTTCTTTACAGACATTTGGTGCTTTTGCCTCTGCAGAGAAAACTTTATTATGTGTAATCTGTCTTTTTTTTTTTTTCTTCTTCTTTTTTTTAATATGTTAACAGCAAAAAGACTCGGCAGAGACTGAAAAGCGCATGGCAGGCATGGGGAAATAGACATCTCCAAGACAGAAATCCTGTTCTACAGCCAGAGTGAGAGAAATTGCCTTAAAAAAAAAAAAAAGAGAAGTAAATTTTATTATTTTAAAGCATGAGGGATAATAATTTAGAATCTGTCTTTCTAGTTTGTGTTATTTCCTTGTTCAGATCCCAAGAGACTTTTGGAGAGTAACTGAATTTGATAACTATAGGAAGCCATATATACCTATCTAAATTTACAGCAGCATTGCCTGGACAGTTTGATATGGGCATTGGGAAACACCCTGTGTATCAAGGGATGTGATAAGTTGCCTAATAGCCAAATTAAGACAGGGAAGGACATTTTGTCCATGAAAAAACCCAGCTGTAATCCCAAATAAGTCATCATGTATTTATGAATGGCAACAGGAGGTGGTAGGTGTTCAGTAAGAGGAAGATGCAGTTACGTTAGCTTCCCCCGTGAATCAGGGGGAGCCCTGTGGTCCCCAGGGGACTGCTTGTGAAGTGAGATGCAATTCGTTACGAATAAAAGTACTGCCATGACTTCTACATCAGCCTGACTTCCAGAATTCAGAATGACGTCCCAGGATAAAAGTGTTCAAAAGCTGGATAATAAAGTTAGCTGTTTCTGAGGCAAAAGCCTTCACTGGACTGGTATTATGGAGAAAAGCATCTGAATTGTTAGTCAAGAGAGCAAATGATAACTTAAGCTCTTCTCATAGTGCCCCTCAGTGCTTAATCCTAAATTTAAACAGACTGATTCATCTGAACGATGAAAGACTTGAGACATAGCTATGAGTATGATACTGTAGTCTACATTTAAGAAACGTGCAAGAAGGAAGAAAATCCAGTTTTTCAAGGGTTGTCTCTCTTTTTGTGGGAACAAAAAGGATTTCTTGAGAAAACAACCAGCTGCTCTCTCCTTACTGTTATACCTATCTTAGACTGTGATCTTGGGATATCTTTTATGGTATTCCCTGCCACCTCCTTTCTGGAAACGATTGAAGATATGGGAAGTGGAGAAATTTTCACCTCTTCAGGCATGCAAACACAGAATCAGATTTAAAACAGAAAAACGTCAAACGTGTGTCTGAGGACAAAATACCATCAAAGCAGAACTATTTGTTCCCTTGCTCCTTATGGTATTTCCAAAATTCAAATATCTCGTAGTACAGCTCATAGGCCAAATCCTTCTTTCGGTATTACCACCGTGAATGCAGAGCACCTCTGTAGATCAATTCAGTTATTCTGAGAGCAGAATATATCCATTTAGGAACAATTTTAATAAAACTGAAATCATTTTTTTTTCCTTTTTAGCTGACAGCGCTTCATTCCCTTAAGGTACAACTGAAGTCAAGAAAGCCTCTTGTTCCTAGCCCTCAAACTCCAGAAGATTATCATTAAAATGCAGCACATTATCTTCTAAATCTGCAATTGAAAGAACTTTTGATGCACTAAAAATGAAGTTCAGGTAGGTGAAGAAATCTGAGGGGAATTGGCAGTACAATTCCTTCAAAATGCAGAAAGGCCGGCCTGTTCTCTGCATGTTGCTTAAACCCAGAGTAAAGACAGTTGGTATTAGGTGAGTGCACTAATGATGACTGATTTAGACTGGGTCCTGAGCTGTGTACGAGATTGGCAATGTGCAGGTAGTGATGAGTCAAGCAATTCTGGGCAAAAATCATCCTGATGAAATCAAGTCCAACAACTAAGCAACAATGGCTCATGTCACTTTTGGAGTCAAATGTTCAAGGACAGAGTTAAGTCCTTCATTCAGTGTGGTGTCCAGAGACTCATCTCTGTCTTTAAATATTTGTTTTGATGCATTGAATGAGAACAAGTACTTCACAGGCTGTGTTGGTGACAGTGCTAAGCTTATTCTATCTTGGAAATGATCTAGAAAAGAGGCTGTACTTGTCCAGGCACACTTTTTAGTTTTAGAAGAAGATATGATTTCCTCTGCTCTTTTACCATTTGGTGAGCCAATCAATGTTCATTGACTAAGATGATTGACTTTATGTGCAGAAAAATTTAATACATATCAGGATTTAAAGTTTGGTTTCTGCTTTTGCGAAATGACAAATGACTTTCTATCATTGCATTTAGCTCTATGTTCCAAACAGATTTACTTCCTTATGCAGTGACTGTTGCAGCATCCATTTTTTAGGTATTTATCTCTCAGAGTTGAACACAGAAACCAGTTTTAAGTAGCTGTTCAGCATGGGATCCAGAGCCATCAGGGTGAACTAGCCATAATGAAACATGCAGGATGAGAGAAGGTCCTTGCCTTTCTCCTGGCCTTATGTGTCTTGTGAATGATGAAACTCAGTCTCCCATGTCCTGGGTGAGTGCTCAAAACATTGATCTTCTCCCTACGTGGTGGCTTTTCTGAATGCTGTGGTCAGAGCTGTGTTTTATGTCAGGGTCGTTCATGCTGGGCATGCAGAGGGAAGGTCTGACAGATCAACTACTTAGGGAAAATAGGAAGAGAAATTCCAGATTTTGGGATCTTGGACATCTCAACCATGAGCTAAATTGTACCAATTAAAAAAAAAAAAAAAAAAAAAATTAGCATTTCCAGGTTTTGTGGCTTGATTTCCAGAACTGTAAGGAGATATAAGTAATACTTGTTTATGTCTGTGCAGTGCCATGCCATGTAAGAGTGTTTCTCCAAGCTGTCCTCCTGCTCCTGCAGCGCCCTGCTGGCTTTAAACGGGGGAAGATGAGTACTCACGTTTTTAAAGGCAGCTGGGAGACTGCAGTGAATCACAGCATCTGACAGCTGGCCTGGTCATAGCCTTTCTCTGTCTAAAGCGGTTCAATTTTTAGTATAAACTGCACACACTTCTGCATACAGCACACATTTTTTAAACGCTGCTGAAAAATGGAGAGGTGGCACGGAAGAGCCACAAAGACATTATTTGCAATGTCTAGCAGCGAGAGACAAAAAGAACCCAATCTGTCGTGCTAACTACCCTTAACTTGGTAGCGAAAGGCAGAAAAAGAACCTACATTTATAGGAGAAACATAAATTGGACATTAGGCAAAGATGAAAACCCTAAATTAGACATTAGGGAGTTTTTTGGGGAGAGTTTGCAGAGATAGAGGGAGAGACAAGGCAAAAAATTTTATGTGTGTGGAGGGAATTAACCATCAGAACAAGCTATTACAGGCGATGGTGGGTACCAGAGCCCTCCATCTCTTCAGACGACAACGGGATAACTCCCAGGAAGATGTACATTAACCAAGAACAGGTTATACTTTGACCAAAAGCTAGTTATTGTGCTCAATACACAGCTGGTATGTAACGGTTAGTCTCACAGAGAAGGTGATCTTTGGTGATTTTATGGTCCTATCAGGCCTTAAATTCCCTAGATATATATATCTGTGAGAAGCTCTCTGCCCCCTCCATTACTCCCTTGGCAGAAGTGGCCCCTTAATTCTGCCAGCACAGTCTCTTCTCGTGGTAGAGTTTCTGCCATGAAGGCCCTGTGCCAGGATTTCTTCTAGTGACAGCAAATGGAAAACAAAGCTGAATCTATCTGAGGCTGTGCAAAGAAAAAAAATTAACTTGCCATGTATTAAAGACTTATCACTACGTATCAGTAATAGGCATTATAGTATCAGTACAGATCTTGAAATGAAAGAGGGGGTACTACTTCCAAATATCCATGAGGAATGTAGGCCTCGTTCTGCCTGTAGAAAGATGGCAAGCAAGTAAACCACAGTAACTGCAACTAGGCTGCACTCAGGTCTAAATTGAGGAGGGAGACAAGTGGAAGTGAATGTAGAAATTTCCAGCTTCAACCCTCACTTTCCTCTTATTTTTGGGATGTACTCCATAGCTGCCTATGAATTTCAGGGTTTTGGCTTTTTACCATGCCCATGAGGCAATCAGTAATTTTTCCTCTGCCTAATATAGCTCCATTGCAACACTAAATACGGAAAAACTGGTGCCAGACAGCCCAATACCATTAAACTTTAATCACAAAGAAAACCTGGAGAGAATCACCTTTTATTGTACTGCAACAAAGAAAGCTCCCAGCCCTATCTGGCCAGGGAGGTCAAAAGAAATGTTCCTATTTTGTCTTGGGGCTAGGAGACAATTCGGTCTTCCAGTAAGGTCAGATCCTCTCCCATGTCAGCAGGCATAACACAAATGAAGTTGGTATCAAAGACATTGCACAAATCTTAAACAGAATAAATATTTTTCATGTAAGTAAGAGAGAAAATCAAATCTGTCATCTGGTGTTTCTATAGAAAGTACTTTATACATTAGACTCTGTCAGCCTTTATTATGTCTCTTCAAGTTGTTCTGTGCAAACCCTTAAGGTAAATATTGACTCCTTGCATAAAGCATATGGCGATATACATAGAAGATGGGTCAACAGGCCAGGAAGAATGCAGCCTGTGCAGCAAATCAATAGTGGGTTTCAGTTCTTCAGGGCATAGGACGAAGCCAAACATTTTGCTTGTGTAACTCTTTGCCTTGCAGTTGAGAGATGTATGGAAATTAACTATTTCTCCAAATGTGGTCATCCCATCTGACTATTGTTGATACAAATCCTTTAATGCCCGTTGTCCTGGACTGCTGAAGTAAATGCATTTTAATATCAAGGAAAGTAAGATTAAGCCTTTAGCTGAAAACGATTCCCTCACCTTTTTTTTTTTTCCTCCTCAGCAATACATATATGTTTAAGGAGCTAAAGTTCTGGGATAGATTTCTTCTCACACTCTTGGATCATTCTCATAGTCCCTTCCAGTCTCTGGTTGGAAAATAATGTTTTCTTGCCTTGAAACTATCTTTTTTCAACTCTATGTATGTGTGCATATATATTGTATAAATTTATATTTGTACAAAGAACTCTTAATCCTCTAAAATAATATCTCATCCTGAAAATCCACTCTGGGTATTTGCCTAATGTGCTATAACAATAGAAATAGATAAGGATAATGCATTTATAGACAGTACTGCTAAAGGCCAATTACAGACCTTTATCATGAGAATAGCAACCTAAAGAATTTTTCTTTTATGTGTCCTTGATTTTGACAGAACTACACAAAATGTATATTGTAAGTCTGTGGGAGTCAGAGCTCTTCACTAGAATCTAGCCCGGATTCTTTAATTGCTCATTACAGCTTTCTTTTTTATAAATCCAAAAAGCCGTGCCATTTCTTGCTTTCAGGTAGTGAGGAATTCGAGCAAATTTTGTCTCCATTGTCCCTTTCCATTTTTGATGCTCAGGTGGAAAAATCACCCTTTGACATCACGCATTTCACCCTACTTAAAAAACCTAAGGTAATTGCAAAAGTCAATTCAATTTGTTTTCCCAATGCACTAATGGGAGAATAACAAATGAATGGCTTTTTCACAAGACAAAATGTATCTTGAAAAGTTTGGATTTTGTAACCTGATTTAGATTGGTATCATGCACAGCACTTTCCAGAGCAGTTTTAAACAGTCGCTCTCCCTGGAGTGCCAAACATTGCTTTTTCCCCAGGGATCTGTGGGAAACGGAGGGGCAGAAGGAGGAAAGGCAAGACTTGATCCTTTTGCGGGGTTTCAGTCCTGCAGCAGCCGCGGTGCACAGCAATCTCTCCCACGCAGAGGCTGGGGGTGCTGTGCACAGCCAGAGGTAGGCTTCAGAGAGGAATAATTCCTCCTCTCCCGGGGACAGTGGGAAATACACAGGTACCTGATGGCTGAGCAGGGTGGCTAAATGTCCGGGTAGTTGTTACAGCTATCTGCACCCTTTTGAATAAATCACTAGATTTTGGTGTTATGGCCACAGACACAACATATGGCTGAGCAAACACTCAATGGACGAGAATCTGCACCTCACCACCAACCTCCCGTAGCACAACCTCACTTGGGGAAAACTTCCCAGGCCATGGTGCTGCTGCTGATTTAGCAATACATGGAGCTTTTCCTGACCCCCGGGCTGCTGAAACCCGTCTGAGCCTGTGGCTGGCCTGGGGGTGGGTACTGGAGGTGCCAGGGTGGTGGGTAGGCAGCTCCCTTGGGTTTTTCTAGGCAGGCGGTTTGGGAGGAGCACATGTACCTTCACGCATCTTGGAGTCGGTGCCAGTCCTGGATGTGCTGAAGAAGGTGAAGGCACAGCCACAGGACTCTGTGGCCCTGGTCACTGGCCCCATAGCTGCAGAAGGAGATCTGAGCCACCGTCGTCAATCTGGAGGCTAAGCTGCCAACTGGTGAGGCTGGGAAGCCAGCCTGAAGCCAGGCAGCGAGGTAGAGGCAGGTATTTCATGACCTTCTGGTCCCCAAAGACCCTCAATATTCAGGCTTTATGAATCTATTACTGCTTTCTACTCAGAAATGGGGCAAAGTAATTTTTACAGATATGCGCGGCCCGGGGAAGTAATTAAGCACCAGCTTCATTTTAATCAATGTGCTTATGCAGCTTTCTTACTCAAAATCATAATAGCCATCTACATATGCAAACTAAGCATTACTTCCATTTTCATGGAGTAGTTATAAGTTCAGGAATTGTTATTACAGCTTTTTTTCAAAACCATATTTATTTTATTTTGAATCAGCTGTTGCCTTGTATCCCACTAATTTTGAATCACTCAGCTGTAAATACCTGGGAATAATACTGGAATTGCAAAGTAAACTCACTGTGATTATCCTTCCTGATAATTAATTAAACTAAAAAAAGTTCTTAACATGAGTTCATCTTTTATAACTATAGTTTTTAGGAGTGGGACTCATTATCTATATTTTATTTAAGCTGTGATAATTTTCAGTCAGTAGTTAACCTTCTAATTACCTGATTTAGTTAAAATTATAACCATCAAAAAGAATATGTGGTATAATTAGAGCCATTCTAGAGTTATTGCAAAGAGAGGGTAATAATTTATTCTCCATGTCCACTTAGAATAGTATAAGAAATAATGGGATTAATTTTCAGCAAGTGAGATTTAGGTTCGGCTTTAAAAGAGCTTTGTAATACTCAGCATAGTTAGCAGTAAAAAAAAAATCCTCTGGACTGTCCATCACTGGAGATGCCAGGTTAGAAGAGCCATTCTAGAGTTATTGCAAAGAGAGGGTAATAATTTATTCTCCATGTCCACTTAGAATAGTATAAGAAATAATGGGATTAATTTTCAGCAAGTGAGATTTAGGTTCGGCTTTAAAAGAGCTTTGTAATACTCAGCATAGTTAGCAGTAAAAAAAAAATCCTCTGGACTGTCCATCACTGGAGATGCCAGGTTAGACAAACACCTTACAGCTCAGTGCTTTTCTATTTTTGCTTTGAATTTTCAGTGTCATTTTCATCTTTTGTACAGTTGTTTTTTAAAGATGTTTTAGGAAGGTTCATTGTGCTTTTAATTTATTAAGCATTTTCTCAAAACATATATTTATGACTAGCAACAGATTCTTGAGTACAGGGCAGGTGATGTTTTGGTTTCATTTATATGGAAATTTTGAGATTGTAAATTTTCAGTGGTGTTCCTGCTTAGTGAAAAATGTTTCCTAGAAATGTTATTTTAATGGAGAGTTTCAGCTGACCTTTTAGTCACTTCACCTCAGTGATGTGCAAAGAATATGGAGAGATTTTGCCCTTAAATTAGTTTACATTGTGTTTTCTCAGGAACTTCCTACTGACACCAAGAGCTTCAGAGTGAGAGCACTTAGAGTATAAGGCAGCAACCGAAATACATACACATTGTTATTAAAGACACTTGTATGTTCGGAGCATCACTTTCCAGCTTGCTTATTGCTTATTTTTCCCATGCAGTATTTTTCACATGTAATAGATTGTCCTATCATTTCTTTTCTGTTCCCTTAAATGGGTATTACACTGTTAAGGATGTAATTATAGAACAGAAGCAACAGGGGAAAAAAAGGAAGATGAATTTCCACTTAGGTAAATTGTGGTTCTTTGGCAGTTTTCTGAAAGCTTTTCAGGTTTTGCATTATGTAAGTAATTCAGAAAAAAACAGGACTCGATAAGCTTTCTTTTGTGCAGCACTGACAATGCCTCTATTCGCTGCCGTTACCAACATGTGCCAAAACTGGTTGCAATAAATAGTTGCCTTTTCATAAGACAAAGTGTAAGAAAAGGATTGTATTAGTATGCAAAGTACTTTCCATTTATTCATTATACACTTTCTGAGATTTGTGCCTCTAGAGATTCTTTTGTGTTTAGGCCAGAAGAAACTCAGATACTTAAAAGATATGCAAATTCTTTATGAAGTGGACTCAGAACACCAAATGACTTCTGAAATATCTTGTAGTATATTAGAAGCCTGTAAGTATGGGATTATACTGCATCTATTACAGGAAGTAATGTAGACTTCAAAAAAGCTAGTGTTCTTTAAAAAAAAAAAATATCAGGATTTCAGAATACCTTCCCTATAAATAAGCTATTTATGAGTAAGTCTACAATCTCCCAGGGCTTGTAGTGTAGCAGCACATTAATCAAGACTGTTATAAACACACAGAACTGTTCAAAGGCTGATAGTGACAGGTTTCCATATTGCTGGGAAAGTACCAGAAAAGGGTAATAAAAAGAAATACTATGAGCTTTTGTAATTATGGTTAGAGCACAACTGGATATTTTAAAATAATAATAATTAATAATAGTAATAATAATAATAATAATAATAATTTTAATCCAAGGTTAAAAAACCTACCTAAAAAACCTACAGAACTGTATTTTTTCTTAGTTAACATTTACCACAGGATATATTTTTAGTGTAATTAGGACTGTTTCTAATTTACAAGATGGCCTCTCGTTTGTTATTCGAGTGGAAAGGCTAAGAAGCAAATTTTACTCCTTGATGTGGCTGATGGAAAAATAGAATATTTAAAAAACCAAGGTTAAAAAACCTACCTAAAAAACCTACAGAACTGTATTTTTTCTTAGTTAACATTTACCACAGGATATATTTTTAGTGTAATTAGGACTGTTTCTAATTTACAAGATGGCCTCTCGTTTGTTATTCGAGTGGAAAGGCTAAGAAGCAAATTTTACTCCTTGATGTGGCTGATGGAAAAATAGAATATTTAAAAAAAATCCTGCCTAAATTAGGCTGAATAAATCTTCTCTTCTTCAAGGCCCAACAGGGTCTGAGGCACTAATGTTCAGTGATAATGAGTAGCATCTTGTACAAATTTTGGATTCAGTGCAAAGCAGCACATCCAGATCTGGCCCACTGCATCGTTTGCCCTGTATTTGTTTGATTTTTCGTTGGGCTTTGCTGTGTTTCGGTGCTCCAAGTTCTATTTAACCTAATTGCGTTTAAATTCTTTTTCATCCTGAAAGAGCCTCAGCTGCAAAGATACCAAAATAATGTTATTAGGGTGTGTTCATAAGGAAATGGGTGTAATTGCATTCCTTGAGTGATATGAAACAAGACTGCTCAAAGAAATATAGATTGCATTAGAGGAAACAGATCTCCCATGGTCAACCACCCATATATTTTATTATGTTTTTTTCCTTCGTGAGTATGTGGGCAGGAAGAATCAAAACATGAGAGGCCAGGAAAACAGCACCATTTGTTTGGTTTTCCGTACAAATAGTGGCGAGCTTCTCCCTCGGTCCCGTGTGAGCCACCTGGGAAGCCGTGGGGGGAATGGGAAGCCATGGGGGTATGTGAGCAGCCAAGGCCGCCTCGGTGCCTGTGGCAGGTACGTTAATAAAGCAGTGCGTGATATCCTGGCACTCTCCTGCCAAAACCCTGCTGCTTTCAGATCAAACACCACTTCTCTATGCCCATATGAACCCTTGCCCCTGTTTCTTGATCATTTCACGTTGGAGAATGGGGCTCGGAAGAAGAGCACAGTTATGTCCCAGTGTGTCCCGATGCTTATGCTTCCCACGGAGACATTGTCCTGCCCATTTCTTGCAGGATTTTTGCAATGCTCCCCTCTTTGTCGCTTTCCAAAAGAGAAATTTCTCTTTTTTCCCCCCCTCTTTGAATGATCTGATTTTGTCCTTTTCTCCTTTCACGTCCATCCTCGGCTCACAGCAGCACAGCTCTCTCTGCAGTTTCTTCCTCGGCAAAGCCCTGCAAGAGCTATTTTTTCCCTAAATGAAACTTCACTGACTCTGGCAAACTGCTGCAGAGTGTTTCTGTTTATGAACTGACATTTGCTGCTCAGAAAGTAGTCGCTGTAAAATTTCCACCCAGCTATAGAATCATAGAATCATAGAATCATTGAGGTTGGAAAAGACCTCTAAGATCATCGAGTCCAACCGTCGACCCAACACCACCATGCCCACTAAACCATGTCCCTAAGTGCCTCATCTACTCGTCTTTTAAATACCTCCAGGGATGGGGACTCAACCACTTCCCTGGGCAGACTGTTCCAATGTTT
>NW_008794520.1:809077-854020 GCF_000699145.1 Aptenodytes forsteri
CTCCTCTGCCAGCTCCCTCAGCACTCTCGGGTGGATCCCATCCGGCCCCATAGACTTGTGGTAGTGCTTTAGATTTTGTTTTAAAGCTCTCATCCCACTTCTAGGCTTTTTTCTGAGCAGGCTGGGGGAGAAAAAGAAAAATGATAAAGTTATCTTTGTTATTTATTTTTTTGCTAGTAGAGAAAAATCTAACAAAGGCAAAAGAAACCCCATTGAGACTATTTTCACAGCCACGTATCATTGTAGAGTAATACATCCCTAGCTGGTGTAAATAAAGGAGGAAAATGTGAACTGCTCTGTACAGCGTGGTTCCAATTTATTTGCTAGTAGAGAAAAATCTAACAAAGGCAAAAGAAACCCCATTGAGACTATTTTCACAGCCACGTATCATTGTAGAGTAATACATCCCTAGCTGGTGTAAATAAAGGAGGAAAATGTGAACTGCTCTGTACAGCGTGGTTCCAATTTACAACAAAGCAACTTCTGCAACATTTATGAAAATTGTTTCTTGTTTCTAGGATTTTTTACTTGTTATGAAAATTCATCCCATGCGAGCCTAGTCTTTTATAAGATTAGGCCATGCTAAACAAACAAGCAGAAAACTTGTCACAGATATATGGGATGGGCTTTTAAAGTTAGCGTTTACTGTCTTCAAATGCCGCACAGTGTGAAAAAGTAAAACTTTGACATCAGCTGAATATGAACCAAGCAGCAAACTATCTTCCTTGAGGTGACCTGAGTAACTTTAAAATCATGAGGATAATCTCAACTGACATGCAAATTATGCAGCCTAAACAGGGAAAAAGCTACTCCTTCATTTACTCTTGGAAAATGCAATTTGGTCTACTGTAACTGGTGCTTTCCAAGAGATAAATTTCTCAAAATGATTAATACCTCTGGCAGAAAATTATATCAGTAATATGTGTAGAGCACAAAGGATGCTTGGAGTAATGTAATTCTGCTCAAGATTATTTTTTTCATAAAAGAGAAGGGTAGATTATGCCATCTAGTTAAGCCTTTACATATTCTAATGTGAAGCAGTATATTCAAATTCTACACTCTGCTTAAAAAGGAATAAATTTGTATCTGCAGGTTTGTAAACCCTCAAGGTAGTGATTCAAATGAAAAAGTGACATTTTGGAATGGGGTGGAATTTTAAAATCCCGGCAAAAAGAAGATTCTGAGTTCTTAAAATTGCATTTTGCCCTGAAAAACCTGCCGATATTGCCGAGAGCCTAGAGGAAAGGCATTGATAGTTCCCTTTATTTTATTTTTTTCAAAGGACAAACTTTGCTAATCCTAAACTTTTGATACCACAGTGTGAGATTAGAGGAAATTGCAAAAATGATATTTTATTAAATAACATGACTAGTTCAAAACAAACTCCCCGAAATGGTGCATAGACCTATCTCAGGACTTATTCAGAGTAGAGCTTCTCCTGAATCCAGACGGATGACCTGGACCTTAGGATTTTTTTATATTTTTTTAAATGAGCAAAGGGATTATTGCATCAGACATGTGAGGTTGAAGGCCAGGTGCCTGTGGGATACTCTCTGTTTTACCTGAGTTAATTAGCTATAGTACATATTTGTCAAAGAAAGGGTAGACATCCTTTGCCAAGAATTTAACATTAACAAATTATGAGATAATAGGTGTATATCACTTTCTTCCAGGTTATTGTTTTTGCTTAATAATTAATTATAGAAATGCAAATTCAAAAGAAGGTGCATGTCTCCCATACATAAGAAACATAAAAGTCAAACTAAGCAATCCCATGTGCTCTGAGGAGACATTTATGTCTTGATTCACGTGCTGGCTGAAGGGGAGCTTTCCCATCATCCATGAACCAGGTAACCAGGGATTCTGGCTGGCACAGAAGGAGACTGTCCCTCTGCTCAGCTGATTAAAAAAAGGGGCCACAGAGGTGGCTCTTCTTACTGCTACTTCACTGTCAGGTAGGTAGTCCAGATATTCCACCCACACAGCTGCTTCTGCGTTAGTTTCATTTACTGGCTGGATTTTTTTGTGTTATACATAAAATGCAAAAATAAAATTCAAAATTTTTGATGCTATGAGGTGCTCACTGCCCCACTGAGACCTACAGGAACATGATGGGAGGTGTGTTACCCACGTCCCCCTCCAGGATGAGGATCTGCAGCTCTGGGTTACCGCTGGCCTCACCTGGGTTGGAACAACCATGTGCTCTCCCTCCTCCTGAACACAACTGGAAACGGAGATCACAATCTACAGCTAGTGTTACATGTGTTAGGTATGTATTATCTTCCTGTTCATGCCAAAATAACTGACTCGGCTGGAAAAAGTACTGAGAAAAGATTTTTTAAGTTGAGGGGTAGACAACTGATGCAGATGAATACTCTTTTTCAAGTGTGTCATTTCAAAACCCACTCCTTTAAATAAAATGATAGCAGCTATCGACACGCACAAACACACACACACACACACACAGGTTTTCAGTTGTCTGAGCTTATGCCAAGTACTTTTTTCCCTAAACTGAGATGCCTGGCACTTAGCAGGTGTCCTCCAGTGGGAAGGCCCCCAGTCCCTGTCCTGCTTTGGCTTCCCCTCCCGGTGGAGCAAGGTTTCCCTGCGGGCCCGTTCTGCAGCGAGAGGTGGGCAGTCAGTGCCCGTGGCCCTGTCGCTGGTCCAGCCTGCACTTCTTGTTAATTGGGCTCCTGATACCCGTGCCCAAGGGTGTATTTCTGAAATCAGAAATCTGTGGGTGATGGATAGTTGTGGGGAAGGACTGGAGACTCATCAGCACTTACCCAAAATTTTGGCAGGTTCATAAGAAACTGAAGGTTTACCCGATTGCATTCGTGTGAAATTCTGTTAATGTTTGCTACTAGATGCATTTTCTGAATACAGTTTCCATGCATTTTTCACAAGGGCAGTATCTGCTTTGCAAGAGGAGGGAAGGCATCAGACCGGTTGCCCCCAGAGCTGCTGCTGATCCCATGTCCCTCCAGTGGAAGGGAGCCTGGGACCAGCTCTTCACTTTCCAAGGAGTGACCGCTGTTCGTTTGCTCCCCTTCAGCAAAGTTACTCCAGGTAAAAACTGCTGATGTTCTGTCTTCCCTCTGAGTGGAAGACCCAAAGGCTTGCAGCCACATGCCAAAGGGAGACTGAAGTGAGAAACCCGGGCCTCAAAACATGTAAATGCCCAAGCATGAAACCTGGCTGTTTTCTGAAGGGTTATTCTCGGGTAGTGCAGCAAGCAGCATTGCTGCAGGGCCACCAGAAAGACTGGTGTACTGTGTTTTTAAACTCACTGAAAAACAGAAAAGAGAAAAAAAAAAATCTTCTCGTCGTCTTTTGCTGTGCGCATCTCCTCATTTCACTAAATCCAGTGACAGATGTGCAAATTAATATTGGATCAAAACCTTAACAACTGTTTAATTTTTAAGTTTTTCTCCATTCTTTCCTTGAATGTTTTTTCCCATTAAGTATTCTAGACGAAGCAGCTGTTACCGGGTACTGTAGTAATTATTTGGGATATAATGTATTTGATGTGGATTTTGGAGAAAATCATGTGTTTAAGCACTGAACTGCGGAGAGGAACGTTTCACTGTTTTATGGTAGGGAAAGAAACGGGCTCTCACGTGTTTTTGTGCAGCACAGAGGGACACAGCCTGGCCCTGGTACCAAGCTGAATGGCTGCACCATTGAGGTGTTTCTGAAGGGCTGGAGATGGGAATTCATTCACCCCCGGCTACAACAGAGAGGCAGAGCTCCTCTGCGGCTCCTCCGCCACAACGCTGGAGCACATCAGCTGTGCTCTGGGTAGGACAAACTGATGAGGACCTGTGGGATCTGTCTCAGTTACTCCTTGGAAAGGATGATGCCTGTGATTTCACTACTCTCTATACCTTTACCATCCACCTACTGTTATGTTCTGCTTTTTTAAAAGCCAACCTTTCAGAGTAAGAGCTGTATCTACTGTGAATAGCACTTGGCACAACGGGGTTTAGCCTTACTCACCGCTGGCAGCTACCACAATGTCATGGTGAAAAAATATTGCTGTTCTGTAAGACATAACAGCCAGTGAGTCTTTTTAATTCTGCAGCTGGTACCTGCATCCCAGCAGAGTTGTATAGGAGTCTGCAGACTCCTTTTCCCTTCAAGGTCCCTCTACAGCCAACGGGGTGATGCTTCTGCAGGGCTGTGCTGCACGGGGCAGAACTCAGCATGGGTGAGGATCATGTTTATGAAGGTATTCGTGATTCTTGATATGCAAAGATTCGCTATGTGGATAAGCAGATATTATGGAAAATGCTCTCAAAGAGGAATCTTGGAAACTGCCAGGTTAACCATAAAATGCATGGGATTAAATAAACAAGTGGTCTGTAACAACTTTATACGTGACTAGAGAGGTGACATGTGCAATGATCTTTTAGGGGCAATCTCATTTCTTTTAGGGTTGATGAGGTTTCTAGCTCTTCAAAACCGAAATAAAACTAAGATAGGAAGATCTGTAGAAAAATGGCATCCTCATTACCTTGCATGCACAGTTTTGGCTACATGCACAAAATTGCAGTGTAAATCCTTCCCCAGAGTGATTCTGATTTATACTTGTAGGCGAATGAGGAGAATCAGACACTGGGTTGCTGAGCTGCATCGCTTTCACTCCTTTCATCTAGAGAGTGTTTCAAAGTGCTTGTAATAAAAAGCCAGCTCCCTTTTCATGGATCAGTGCTCTGATTTACTGCCTCAGCCATCCTGGGATGATGATTGTAATGATTGTGGTCCTTCCTTGCCATAGACCTGGTCGATCTCCTCTTTCTTCTTATTTCCCCTCAAGGGACGTTGGGAACTATTCTGCGCTTTCCAACAAAATTGTTTTTGTAAATGTTAACATTATAGTGTCTTTAAACAATGCTTAATTACTAAAAACTATGTCCAGGGTAGATGCCAAGCAGGTATACATCCATCTGACTGCTTAATGTCCATTTATTCCACTCTAACAAGTTAAGGAATGGAGAAAGGACATTTCTGACTGTCTGATTGCAACACAGAGATTTCTGCTTGCAGATATCTGCACAATAAGTTACAGTAGTTCCATTTTTAGGCAAGGAGAGCCTAATGAGCTGAGTGTGAGATTGGAAAGCTGGTCATTAAAACTTATAAGTAATTGGTTAGATTTTTCTGCTGGTGTAATTTGTCCCAGCTCTACCAAATTTATATCATCTTCAGTGCACCAAATGAAGCATAGAGCTGTAATTCCCCTGAACCTTTAGCATAAAAATCTGTATGAACCATGGAAATTCTGGACAAAAAGATTTACCATTTGGAAAAAAACATGGAGTCAAGAAACTGAGACATTGCAATAGAGTATTGTGGTTGCACCTTCAACCATGGACAACCAGCTTACTAATATAAATAACCTTTGTCTGTGTGGAGAAAGGGCATGTTCATATTTTCACCTGGCTCATGTGACCAGTCGTTAGTCAACGTATGTCGTCTTCATCTGCAAATTTTTCTCCCTGTGCATTAGGCTTTTCTGAAGAGCAGAATCTCCTGCAGTCTCTCAGATTGAATTGCAAAGTATGGCAGTACAGTCGTGTTGACTGGAATGACCTCTGCTTTGAAAGGGAAAGAGGTAATTGGGTTTACAAAATCAAAGCTGCATCTGACATCAATCAGTTGTCAGATTTCATTAACTCTCACACCCTGGGTTCCAGGAAGATTGACTGTACATGCCTTTATGGTTGGGAAAGCACTGAAACTCTGACAAGCCTTGATAACCAAAGTTGCTCAAGAGAATGTCTTTAATAAATGCTGGCTCACTTTTCTGTATGGCCCAGATTTCTTCAAGTAAAGGCTATTATCCCATGCTATAAATATGTACATATATAACATAAATCTATATATGTTTATAGGTATATATGGAGAGATATATATCACTCTCTCTTTAGATATATTTTATATACACACACACACACACACACACACGCATATGTATACACATTTAAAAAATCCCTAGACCTTCAAAGTCCCCCCTGAAAGGGAAGCCTCCTATAACTAGCCAAGGGAATAGACTCACCACACTAATTCCATCGTGGAGCAACAACGTTCAGGTACTCCTGCTTTAGTACACAGAAAGAGCCTGAGGCATGGATGTGTTAAAAACATGTTAAAAATACTCCTTGGGCTTAAAAGTGTGCATTGCAGGTGGGTAGAGATTTGCAAAACCAGTTACTGCCAGTCTAATGAGGAAATTCTTCCACCTTTAACTCTTTAACCCATGTAAGGGATCTAATTGGAGCATATGCATGAATTACTCTGATGTGGTAGCATTTCCTACTTGCTATATTGTTTCATTACCAGCCATTGCTTAGAAAAAATCCTGGAGATGTTTTACACCGGGGTGAGCAAATGGCCTTGAGTAGATTTGTCCATAACGAAAAGAGCAGTAATGGTGACTCTAATGTGATGTTTGCTACTGTGTCTTTCTAAGCTGTGCTAAACACTGCCAGGCATCTATTACAATGAAGTGGATTTCCAGGTCTTCTCTTATGTACCAGACTTAAAGATGACCTCTGCTTGTAACGTTAACATAGTAAGGTCTTTTATCAATAAGAAAGTCTTTACCAGGTTCCTTATTGCTAACTGTTCCAATATAACTCCTATTTCCATGATAGATGCAAGGCTTTTTACATAGTGTATACAGTGAAATGTATTTCCTAGACACACACCTTGTTTCCCCTGAAATTATGGAACAAGATACCTTGGGCCAGGAATAAAAATAATTCAGGATTTAGGAATGAGAACACTAATGCCAACTTCAGAATCTGGATTGATTACCATGTTTCTAACAGTGTAAGTAATCTGCTGTCATGAACCTGAAGATTTCTTTATTTTCTGAAGCAGATAATCAGAACAAAAATTTAGTAAAGGGTAAATATTATCAAAGAAAACAAATGACAGGATGTTTTCAGTTTCCTACTGCCTCAGTGCTGCCATCCAAATACAGATAGCTCTGTTCTTGGAAGAGTGCTAGGCTCCAGCAAGAGATGCTCACCACTGATGCTGGATATCTATGGTCCTCAAAGAACTGCTAAAGTTCTGGGTGTGGAAATCAGGTGAGCAGAAAATATGTCTTTTAATTTCCTAAAGCAAGAATTACCTAATTAAGGAACCTTAGTCCCCATTCACTATCCTTGCATAATTTGTTGGGAATCTAAAAATTATAGTGTACATTTGTAGACTTAGTAGCCTACAAAAATTCACACTAGAAGGAAATGCAATGACTCACAGCTTTGTCTGATGTGATAAATAAGTTTACTAGATCTTCAGTAAACATCTGACTTCCTCTATTTTTTATTAATATCTTATCTTCATATTCTTATCTCAAGAATTAATTTAATTCACTATTATACCAACCACAGCAGTTGCTTGTTCATGCTCCTTCACCTTCCTATAGCTCCCACAAGAAGCTAAAGTCAACCAGCCTGTCACAGATCTACTTAACATAAGTAGCTGGTTGGAACAGTAGATCTGTAATTTTATGTGCTCCATTTATGTCACCAAAAATCTTAGAAACTCAGTTGTATACATTGTATACTCAGTTGTATACATGTCAGCAGCCCAGAACTCATTTTAGACTATAGTTATTCATGCTTATTTATGGCAATGACTGCCTTTTTTCCCCTCCTGTCATCCGTTCTTCACCAAAAATTGTGATTCCATTTTTGATGCCCTGGTTGTTACTTATAGAAATATTTTGAAGGTTCGTGTAAGCTAGAATACATTTGAAACAATCAATCCAGTTAAAAACATGGCAAGTAGCATTTTTCTAGTAACTGTTGTACTGCATGTACATGTGAGGTGTGGCCCCTCACTACAAGAAGGACGTTGAGGTGCTGGAGCGTGTCCAGGGAAGGGCAACGAGGCTGGTGAGGGGTCTGGAGCACAAGTCTTATGAGGAGCGGCTGAGGGAACTGGGGTTGTTTAGCCTGGAGAAAAGGAGGCTGAGGGGAGACCTCATCGCTCTCTACAACTCCCTGAAAGGAGGTTGTAGCGAGGTGGGTGTCGGTCTCTTCTCCCAAGTAACAAGCGATAGGACGAGAGGAAATGGCCTCAAGTTGCGGCAGGGGAGGTTTAGATTGGACGTGAGGAAAAATGTCTTTACTGAAAGAGTGGTTGAACATTGGAACAGGCTGCCCAGGGAAGTGGTGGAGTCCCCATCCCTGGAGGTATTTAAAAGACGTGTAGATGAGGCACTTAGGGACATGGTTTAGTGGGCATGGTGGTGTTGGGTTGACGGTTGGACTCGATGATCTTAGAGGTCTTTTCCAACCTTAATGATTCTATGATTCTATGCATTACATTTCTCCTTTAGCCTTTTAAATCCCAAGATCTTCTTACATGAAAAGGAGTCATACCTTGAAATAAAGTAGGTTCATGATTAAGACATTCATTATAAATTCCATACACATTGGTTATTTGCAATGATTTTTTTTTCGCTTGTTCCTCAGGCAGTAACAGTAAATTAATGTGTTTGTGACATTTCTGCAATTCTAACTTTGAATGAGACTTATACCATACATTGCATTATAAATACTGACTTACATTAAGTCCCATGTGTGCCTCTCATGTAGAAATGAAATAGACAGTATGGTCATTATTCAACTTAATTTGCACTATTTATTACCCTTGGTGGATATGAATGTATTTGTTACATTTGCAATAAATGACCTCTGGGTTTCAGAGGTATGTATTATGTTAGGAAAAACTTGCAAGCAGTAAATAATATCCTTCCCTTTCTCTCTATGAAGCTTCTATTTCTACAGTGCCGCTATTGTGTCCTGTATCTAAATTTAATATATGCTAAGCTGAAGGAGATCTTGCTCATGCTACGGTGTGAAACAAGGGTATTCGTGTAAATGCAGTGAAAAAAATGCAATCACGTGACTTGCCCTGGTGACATTCAGAGAAAAATGCCTATAAGGACCAGCTGTAGAGTAAATGAGGCATAATCTTAGGTAGTGTAAAAGCTGACTTGTCCTTAGGGTAAGAAAGGAGCAGCAGATTTCATTATCACTCACAGCCAGGTGGTTAGTCTATACTGTTGGCTGGTACTCAGAACAAAGCGCTCTGCATAGGCAAGACCATAACATCAGACTATCAGGTCCTTCATCGTCACGGATTGGAAACCACGGGAAAAGCAGAAGAAGCAGTAGAGCGACAGTTACACACCTAAACAATTATGCAACTTTCCTAGTGTTTTCCTGTTATCGAAAGCTGTGTACTTGTAGCGGTCAGAGCTAAAATATCTTACCTGAGGGTTCAGACCAAAAATGTCAGATGATTCGATTATGTGTAAAACTTGGTATGCAACATTCATAATCCACAGACTGCCAGTCATCATTCTGAGAAACTTGTAAGCCCAGTTTGAACTTCCCTAATCTAAATGGCTCCGTCTGTAGTCCTGCCCCAAGGGCCACTGATGCCAGCACAAGGATTTTGCAATGGTTTCACTGGGCCGTGAAGCTCTTGCCACAGCAGGTGTACTAGGCTTGCTGTGCTCCTCTGCAGCACTTCGGGTGCAGCCCTGCCTCTTCACCGAGGACACCCAACTCATTAGTGTTTGTGAATTCTAGCAGGATTTGCAACCTTTACATCTCTTCCACCTGATGAAGGACTTAGTACTCTAAGCTTCCCAATAAATGTCAAGAGAAAGAAAATATTGTTATTTTCATTTCACAGCTGAAAATAAAGGGATAAAGTGACACACCTGAGGTTCCACGGGAAGTCTGTGGCAGACTGAAGAAGCAGACCCAAGTCTTTGATGGGGCATCTCTAATGCTTCCATTACTAGAATAAGATTTCCTCTTTGACTGAGTACTAGCCTGAGTAAAATAAAATTTTATTTGCATTACCTGCATTTTGCTGATGAGAAAACTGAGGTGAAGAACAGAGGAGTTACTACAAGATCACCAGTGCACTAGTTGCAGATCTGGCACTCACATTCAAATCTGCCAATTCCCTGCCGGTGCACCAAACGCCGGTGAAAAGGTTGTCTCCAGTCCAGAGCCACAGCTTATCCAAAATTGCTTTGGGAAGTCCTACAGTTTATCACTACAGGAGTCTATCAATGGCAAAGCAAATTTTCTTGAGACATCACCTTCCAGAATTGCTTTAGAACTCTTTGTGCAGTGAATTGGCCTGCTTGAGAGTGGGATGTAATGAACTAAAGGCTGAATACTTGCCATCCTTACATAAATACTCTGGACCAAGTCTAATACTTCCTTAAAGCGATGTGAATTTTTCCAACAGTACCATAGAGTTTTGAATAGGACTCTGAGTCAGCAGCTCTTGTTTTTATCAGCTGCTTCTTTTCTTTGTTAATAAATCTCACAAAGAAGTGTTTGTATTCTACAAAGTAGTTGAGCTCTCTTGTGCTATTGATCTGTACAGCCAAAGCTGATGTAAGTGGAAAGACCCTCCTCCTTTCCCCCCAGTTCACCTCCTATGTGATTAGTGTGGGAATTGCTTTAATCTTCTAAATGTCTTCTTTACACCACCACACTTCAGTGCTGGTTCTGTAACTACGTCTCATGGCAAATTATTGCATTCCTAACTAACCTGGATACACCATTGGAAACCTTTTAATCATGTGCACTGTAGTTGCAATGCACCTGCCCTTAATTTCTTGTAATTACTGCGTACTAAAGTACAATCAGGGTACTTTAAATAGCCTTTCTCCTTTTTGAAATGCCTGCCCACATGCGCTTTTTCTCTGAACTATCCATGCTCATTTTCCCCACATTTCTGCAGAGTAAGCTTAATTTTTATACTTTTCCTTACCCTTTAAAACTCCTTCCTTTTAAAACCTCTCCTTTCTCAGTTGTCTTCTGTGCAATTCACTCTGGTTTTACAGCAGATTATACAATGTATCTGGCTAAAAAAAAATTCTAGTATTATTCAGAAAGCTCGTGCTTGTGTCTAGCCTATCAAACAAAGTGTAATGATGTCCCCAGATGCTTGTTGCTGAAGACTTGGAAAAGCTCCCCTCTTGCTGGGCACTCTGCATCTGTGCAGACCTCATCTGCCCCTTGGTTCCCTTGCTGTTGTTGTTGGCTCGTAGGAAAAGTGTTGAATCCTCCTATGGAATACAGTAGTCTTCTTGGATAAGAATACGTTGTGCAAGAAAGGCACAAGAAAGCATCCCCATAGCTCATTGTTTTCTTAACCTCAAGCTCAAACTTTTTTTTTTGTTACTTTGTTTTGATATGTAGCAATTTTTATTCCTTGTTCTGGAAATATTTACAGCTTCACACAACTTAGGTATTTAAAATGCAGAAATCTATGTAATCTGGTGTTGAAAAAGGAATTTTTCTTAGACCAAGATGGTTTTGCCTACAAAAGTTAAAAATTGCAATATGCAGTTGGATTTTACTATCTTTAAGGAGTTTAAACTGAATTTATTCATAACCTTTTTTCTTGTGCCCAGTAAAGACAACTGTCTAGGATGTTAAAAAAGATGGGGTGATGCAAGCTGAATCAATTATTTATTTATTTTGCCCTGCGGAGCCTGCCAGAGCACTTGCTGAATGATCAGCCTTTCACCCAAAGTTATACATCTATATGATGATCAGCTTAGTTTGTAAATAGTAATTTCCAGTTAATCTACTGCTTTCTCATAATTTATAATTCAATGATGATGTCACTAAAGGTGTGTCTTTCAAATGCTATGAACTGACTGTAAAAAAAATCCCACGTTTCAGAATACTCCTGCTCACCACAAGCTCCCAGTCTTACCAGTGGCTGAAAGCAATTGCTGTCAGAGAAACTACGGCATTGGGCATGGGCAAAAGGGGTTGGTACAGTCAGCATTGAATTCTCCAAAGGACCCTTTTCCCTTTGAAAGAGGATGCCTGGCAGATTTTGGAGGAGAAGTTTCAGAGAGGTGGTGATGGAGAATGCCTGCGTTATCATACCGCTCATCAGCTTGCCAGGGCACTAATTTACACTCCAGTGAATTCTGCCCATGCGGCATGTTAGTCTTGGTTTATATCAACAAGGAGAAGGTTAAGATGTAAGGATGTATTAGCTTTATATGTAAACATGCTGTATAATCAGCACTGATGTTGCCTTTCCAAATATTGGACATAGTATCCCTTATTTACTGTATTATATACTGTATTATTTTTGTTGTAAAAAAATTGAGAGCATGATATGATCACAGCAAGGAAACTATTGTCTTGGTGTATGTCAAAAAATCTGTGATTATTCATCAATGAATAAAATCATTTTTGGCTGCCATAATTAATTCCACTTTGAAGTGCAGAATTTTTATATGAAATATGACCCTCAGAAATATACAAGTGAATAATGAAGAATGGTTTATGGTCAATGTTATTTTGGTATTTGAATACTCTTTGCTATCTTTCATCTAAGCATTTTTCAAAAAAAAAGTGAAATATTATTAGCCATATTTTAAAAACAGTAATGTTTCAAAATACTGCCTGTGATAACAAAAATAATCTGTGTCATAAACTGATAAGGAAATCACAAATCTTAATTTATTTCTTATTTGTGTTTTCCTAGTGATTTGGCACAATAAACATATACCTCGAGCCCTTATTATCCTATTTTACAGGCACCGTACAAACAGGGAGAAGAAGGCATCCTTGTTCTGATCCTAAATGAGCAAACCTCAAGAATTTAGAGATTAATAATGAAAGAGCTTTATGGTAGAACATAAAGTAATTTAGACTAACATATTATTTTAGTAGATATGACAACAGATCCATTTACTTGCAGGTTGTTTTTTTTTTTCTTTTTCTGTTTTGATCAGTGCTAGAAATGAAGCCAAAAGAGTTTTCAGTGAAATGTGTTGAAGCTGTAATCGTGGACAAGTTTTGTTTGGTAGAGTGTTTTTTAAAAGTTTTTAGACTCAGTGCATGTTTGACTTGAGCAATACCCCAGCTATAGCTGTTCTGGCTCTAGCAAGATAATAACCCTGTACAAAGAATGTAAATTTTGGGATCCAAAGACAGTAAAAGAGAGAAAAGTAATCTTTTGCTTTTGTTTGCAGGGAGCTAAAATCCAAAATTACTTCCAGTCCAGACTATCTACAGTTTTAGATAATAAAATCCACTAAAATTAAAATTAGCTTTTGCTTTCAGTAACACGGATGCCTCTTCTGGCCGTGGAAAGCTTCAGTGGTGGCTTTGCATTTTGCTGATTCTTTAGGAAAGGAACTAGTAGGCCTGGCCCAAATGCATTTTCCAGAAAGAAAGGCAACAGACCTGAATATGCCATGTTTACTTAAACAAACAGGTTGAGAGTGGCCCTGCAAGTAGTGGCACTGACGTAAAAAAGACCCTACGAGGAAGCTCAGCTTCTCCATGAAGTCTTCCCCAGAGAACTTGTGGTCGCACATCCATCACAATGTAAAACATTTTAGAAAGCTCCTCTAGTAAAACTCTCAAGTCACTAGGTGCAGAAGACAGGCCAACACTGAGCTAGACACACAGATGTTTTGTTTTCTATTTGTTTAATCCCCTGTTGTCTGTGACCTGCTACAAGCAGAGGCTCTTCCCTCTGTTGGGGAAGGAGCGTGAAAGAGGACACTATAAAATTCTGCAGAGGTAACTAAACCACGAACATACATAAGTAAAAACTTCTTATGCCAGTTGTACAACTATGACTTTTGATGGAAGATATTGCAAAATACACAAATATGGCTGCTGCCTGCAGGTCTAAAATTGCAGCACACAGTGTTGTATTTAAGGCATATTAGAGAGCAGTCTTGAGTCAGAAATGCACGGCACCATATACCATTAAAGGAATAATTCAGCCTGTTTTTTCATATTCTGCACTTACAGTAAGTGATATATATTTACATTACCTAGAAGATTATGGAAAAGAAGTGTTTAATAGGGGGAAAAGTCCAGAGACACCTTTTATGCATCATTAATTCCTTAAAGTTACTGATATATACCTTGATTTCCAAGTTAGGACGCCATCTACAGATGTCAGTGATGCCAATAAGAGCTATTACACCTTAGAAAAATTAAGCTGTTAATTCACCGAGATCTGACTAAACAAGATAATGACTCAGAGGAGAGAAACTGAAAAGACAAAGAAAGTCCTATGATAAAACTCTAGATTTAAATCCCACTTAAATTAATCAGAATTTTGCTGTCCATTTTAATCTGGCAATGAAAGACTTACAGTCCAAGGGTATGAAAGGGCAAGTATCAGTTATGGGGACAGACATCAGAAGGTGCAGTTCCCTTTGAATATTTTGTGCTTACTAATACAGGGCAAAGATTTTGGTAAACAGGGTTACTAATTAAATGATCTACAAAGGAAGCTGGTTTGAGAACTGAAAGAGAATTTGCATTTGAGATTTTAAGATTATTTTAAATGAAACATTAGTAAACTGGAAATCAAAACAGGATGGGAAGATGAAGTTTCTGTATTAAATACAAAATAGGAAAAAAGTATCATTTCTGGAAGAAATATGTTAGGATACACTTCATAACTCCTGATGTTTTTCAGCAGAAAAGAAAATCATGATAAAACTAGATTTAAATCCCACTTAAATTAATCAGAATTTTGCTGTCCATTTTAATCTGGCAATGAAAGACTTACAGTCCAAGGGTATGAAAGGGCAAGTATCAGTTATGGGGACAGACATCAGAAGGTGCAGTTCCCTTTGAATATTTTGTGCTTACTAATACAGGGCAAAGATTTTGGTAAACAGGGTTACTAATTAAATGATCTACAAAGGAAGCTGGTTTGAGAACTGAAAGAGAATTTGCATTTGAGATTTTAAGATTATTTTAAATGAAACATTAGTAAACTGGAAATCAAAACAGGATGGGAAGATGAAGTTTCTGTATTAAATACAAAATAGGAAAAAAGTATCATTTCTGGAAGAAATATGTTAGGATACACTTCATAACTCCTGATGTTTTTCAGCAGAAAAGAAAATCCCTGTCTCACAGAAATTCATGTTGCAGAAGGTAATTTTATTCAATTCATAAATCCTTATACCAAAGATTTTTGCTTTCCCAATTATCCAGATATTCATTTCAGAGGAGATAATGAAGTATGTGGTAAATGTTTCAACTGATCTTATTTTAACATTGCACCATCCATGTGACAAAATGCCATACATAAAATCTTATATCAGTTTTTTTATTGGTGTAAAGAACTGATACCTCAAAACATTAATCATGTTCATGGATGAGAGTCTAAAATCAAAAAACATAAAATATGTTATCGGAGGTTGTGTTTTTCATAAATGGCAGCTTTGCTCTCCTCCCATAATGTCACTGCCAAAGCAAAGCAAAATAAGAAAACTAATTTTTCTTTGGCTTATTTTCTTTATAAATTATATAAAAACAAGTCATATCTTTATTGCTTTATGGAAATGGTTTTTAACATTTTATACTTACAAAGAACTACAAAATGTCCTTTCTGTCTAAGACTCACAGTGGTTTACTGAAATGAATCTATAGGCTTGTCTGATGGTCTTTGACTGTTAGACTCTATTCTTTGCTTTTAAATCAAAATATAGCTGTTGTAATTATCCAAGGACACTGTAAAGGTGTGTAGTACATTATTGTCTAGTTCCTGCTCTGAAGCAGTCATCATGCAGCATAACTTAAAAAACAGCAGAGTAAAGCCCTATAATTCTAAATAGCACAGTCTTACTACACAGTTACATTTAGACATAAAAAGCATTGCTTTATCAAAAAAATCAATGTATAAAATACAAAGGAAAATGAGTGAGAAGTGTCCCTCAAATCAGCTTGAGAACAGTTAAATAAAACTAGCTTCTCCGACTCTGAACTGCCAATAGGAAGCTTTGCCAAATGTAGACAAAAATCCCTCCAGCTCTGGCTCACAAGACTGCATTTTGGAGCACATTCAGTGCTACATTATCTATTTCTGTGGTATCACATAAAAATAGGAACTTTGCTTAAACTCTCCCAAATCCTAACTGTTTGTTTCTAATGAAATTTTATTTAGTGGGAAATGTCCTACTGAGAAGCAACTTCCCCAGCATTCATAACTCTTGGAATTCGTGTGTTATCACTCCAGAGAAATAAGCAACTCCTGCTTCACTGTGGTCAAGAATAAAAACTCATTGAGCTTATTGGGGAGCTCAGCTGAGCTCATGGTAGAGAGGGTCAAGTACAGAGAAAGGAATCCTACTATGTATATATAGTAAGTACAGGTACAGGCATCATCTTACACTAGTGTGGTTTACTGAAGGGACTTGTTCCTGGCAGCTCTTTACTTTCTTACTGTTCTCCTTTTCAGCTTTACTGTCCTGGTTTTCACTCTTTTATGGTCCCATTCTTCTCATTCCCAGAGCAGAATACGGCTGCAGAAAGATTGAGCGCTGGATGGGAACTGCATCAACAACAGTGACAGAGTTATTGCATGACTGTCTCCACAGATGTCTTTCTTGATCTTTACTGACAAACAAACTCACTTAAACTGAGTTTATGTGGCATTTCTAGTGGGCTGAAGCAGCTGCATATTGAAGAGGCCAGCCCTGTCCTCAGAGATCATCTGAGCGATACTTGAGATGTGCACATGCATAAGATCAAGGATTCATTTTTGCTAGTTTAGAAATCCACCCAAAAGCCATCTCAGGACTTACACAGCTTTAAAGCAGTATCAAAGATGCTGTAAACTACAGACACCTGGAGAAACATGACAAAGCTGCTTCAGTCTCTAGGGGTAAACAGAAAGTGGCATCAATCACTCTCACCACTGCATTTTGTTATGAATCAGCTCCTTTTTTAGTAATTTTCTGAAGATGGCAGTTTTTAACGGTCCAATTTCATTCCTAGGTTGCAAAGATGCTGTCTTGCAAAGAAGCTAGGAAGTTCCACCACTTTCTCTTACACTTTAAACTTTAAGAGCAAAATTTTAGAAGTGGTAGTCTTTTTCTTGCAATGCCTCTATGAAAATCCTCATGACAAAACAGACAGGGCAAGTGGCTGGTCTGAAATAGCCAACTCTTCATCTTGAGCTCCAGACAGCAGAAAATATTGTGGCATCCCAAGATACACTCTTACGTTTGCTGAGGTCTGACCAAAATCAAACCTCTAAAGAGTTCTCGATATGTTAGGGAAAGTTATGAAGTAAGAGCCAGAGATTTATAAGGAACAGTAAATGCAACGGATTACTACCTTGATCCTTGACTCTTGCTGAGATCTGCCTGTGCATCCTTCTCCCCTTCCTGTAGACATACATTTGTGAGATTTTTCTGTGGGCAAGTCAAGAAACAGGTGTGAAAGCAATATATGCAGAAGGATTGGACACACAGAACAGGCTTTAGCTTGCAAAGATTTTGGTAAGCTTGAATAGCTTTTGCAGTTTTGGAGTAATCCTTGATTTGGAAATCATAGTTAAAAGTCTGCAGATGCAACTTTAGTTACTGGTAATTAAGTCCTTAAAAATCCTTAAAAAACAAAAAAAGTCACCTGTTAGCTACCATGTACCTTTTCCAGCTATCAGACTAGAATTATTTGACGTTGTCATTTGGGAGAATTCTGTACAAACACAGCCAGCGGAGGTGACCCTCTGTATTTCCTTCTGTTTTAAGCAACCAGAAAAACAGTCAGAAATATCTCTTTACAGTCCAGCTAGTCTGCACTTCAAGAATTGTTAGAAACCAGATTTTACCAGCTATGAAACAATCAAGACGAAGAACATATAAGCTTACTTCTGTGGGTAAAATACCGTACCTTTCCTGATGTTGAAAAATGTGTTCTTACACTCTGGAGCTTTGATTTCATGCTGTCTTGTTTCCACCAAAATTATTGGAGGCTGAAAAGAGGAGAGCTTCTTCAGTTTGCAAAAAGTGTCAACTTCAGGTGCTTCTTATGGAGTCTGAGAAACCAGAATTTGAGGCAATGACTTAACAATGGTAACATTTCATTTGTAATCAAACAAACCCAAACACATTGAACAGTTCTCATTGAACTGGTCAATTTATTACTTTGTTTTCTAGCAGAAGGCTTTACACAGGTTCTGAGGACTGGATTTTTCATCATAAACTTACTAAAATTCCCAAATAAAACATTTCTTATTTTTAATTGTTGCTTTTGCAGTCTTTGGGTTTTTTTCCATAATCATTGCATCAGGTTCCAGGAATATGATGGTGCCTTGAAAATGAAATGCACAGGACATGGATCTTGAAGATGTTGCCCTGAGGTAGGTATGTTCTGAGGGTAAAATGTCTTCGTGCCCTACAGAGAAGTCTTAGGGGCACAAGAGTCAGAGATCACTTGATGTGGTCAGTTATTATGATAGCAAGTATTCCTCTCAAAGCCCTGAGGCATGGACTTATGCTGAACAAGTGAATAACCTCAGCTAACTTTACTTATCTGTTGTGTACATGTGGTTGAAAGGGAGCTTTTATATCTGACCTGTCTTCTCCAGTAAAACTCAAAAACACTGAGATAAATAAATATGTCTCCAGATTTACTATTACATAAAAACTGATTGTAGAGGCCAGATTCCTGAATTTTGAAAGCCTGTTTTTGACAGTTTTTCACCCTTCTCCACTGAGTTTCCTGGCATGTATAACAGCACTGACAGTGTACCAGTTCTTGAGCATCAAAGGAATTAAATTTTACATCAGCCTCCAGGCCTGGGCCTCTAATTAGAGAGCTGAAATGGTGCTTCCCATGATTTGTCCTGCTCAGCCAAACTGCTGGGCCATTGTCTGTTTTTTAAGAAACTTAATTTCTTTCATTAAACCTTTTAACTGTAAAATGAACTGGATTTATAAAGCACTCATTACTCACGATTCTGGGTTGAATACCTTGTGTTACATTGCTCTTCATATGGTCTTGAAACAGCCTTGGGCAAGATTGTAAGGCAGCAGTCCCAATGAGCCCCTCATAAAGATGAGATGTTCATCTCATCTGGCAATTGCTAAGAACAAAAGACGATAGATAAATGATTTTTAATGGTACCTGGAAATGCTACTTGCTAACAACAGAAGCGTAATCCCTCTCTCTTGCCTCCCTTCAGTGCTTCCTCCGTAACATCCTCAGCAACAACCTTGCTGAGGGTGGAGCAGACTTTGCAGTGCAATTGTGATAATGCTGGCAGAAGCAATCGTTGCATTTGCTGTTCCTTTTAGGAATGAGTATGCTTTGTTTATTTGAGCTGCATATTGGGACTATTTGTAGAATGTCTTAAAACTTTCTAGAGAGACCTTCCCCACCTAAAACAGCCATAATAGAGCAACTGTTAAATATAATTTCGGCTGAAAGAGTGAGTTACCTTTTACGTTATTACACCAGTAAAATGGATGCTAAACATATGTTGAAAGATCACAGCTGGATACGAAAGAAGGTGTTTTTAATCACTTGAGTCTCAAAAATGGGAAGTATTCTGCATTTGTAGATAAAGGCATTGATTTTTTTTTTTCTTTCTATGGGGTTGTTAGGTGTCACATTCTATAAACTTCAACACTGTAGCTTTATGTTACTGTTATACAATATAAACAATATAAAATAAATACAGCCTGAGAATTTTAATGCAGGCTTAGGTACCAGGCACCACAGAAAGAACACAAACCTCAGTGAGAATGAAATCAAAATTTAATACAGCTGCCACTAGACACCTCTGCTCTCCCACAGCTAACGTGTGTCAAAGACTGCACACTGAAAGCTTTCATCGCTCCTGCGCCAAGAGCAGATCCCCACCAAGGCTTTGCAAAATTGTGCCACCAAATGGCTCTGTCTGCCCGGACCTTCTCTGCAGAGACCTTGCTCCCATGGTAGTTGTAGATGGTGTGTTTTAAGACTCCTTCCATTAAGAAGCAGGGCTAGTATTACAACATATAACTGGATATATTTATATTTAGCGTAACTGAATTCCTTGCTGTCAGATAAGAGTTGCTGAGGTGACCGCGTATATGAAATGCCCCAAACATAAGAGATGGCTGGTGAGCCATGCAGATATTTCAGACCAAGCAGTGAAGGTGAAAATGAATTTGGGGTTGATTGATCTGAATAGTTAGTCAAGACAGAGCAGTGAAGAGGAGATATGAAGCAAAAAGATTTAAGACTTAATCAACCCACAGAAGACACCAGGCTTCATACCACTAAAAATGCAGTAGTTGCTAATTCACTTTCAGATCTGTACTGAATTAATAACTAGGTTAATCTGTAGTCTTTCTTGGTTGGCAACAATGGAAAAATCAGCAACAAATGCAAGTTTTGAGTGTAAAAAAAGGTAAAATTTAAAAGAGGACCTTAATATAGAATAGTCAAGGGAGTTTTGAGTGATGAGGGAAGAGTATTGGCAGATGTTGGCAGGAGAAAAAAAGATTTAAGCTAACAGTATGATGGATTTGTTGAGGCACACTACAATAAAAATAGTATACAACAATATTAGTTATGAAAAGAAACTTTCATAAAGGTTTTCATTTTCGACTTTGGAGAAGTTCCTATGAAATATAGAAAACACAGAGGGGGGAAATCAACTTTTCAGGAAGATTTCAGCTGACATAGAAGGTGAAAGAGTGTTTCCTTCAAGAATGTTGGTCCTTAGCTGAAGAAGAGCAAACTGGAAGGTATTTTCCTAAAATACCCTTTGTAAAAGCTGTTGGTTGGATTCAGAAATATGTTAATTTGTGTGGGAAGGAGGAGGAAAAGTTAGTAAGTTTTCAGCTTCCTCCACAAAGGCTTAATATTCACAGGTCATTTGACTATATATCTTACAGTAATTAATGTGAAATGAGAGCAATTAGTGATCCTTCATTAATGTGTTTGTTACATTACATTAGCTTCTATTTTTGTCAGATGCTACTTAGCATGTTTTAAGAAAGACTTTCTTTTTTTTTTTTCCAGGCTTCAATCTTCATAAAAATTCTACCTTGGAAAGGTGTGGAAATAGGAACTAGAGCTGATCAAGTTTTCCCAGTCTTTTAAAGTGAAGTGACTTTTTTACTGACTTTGCTGAATCAGACGTCCACTGAATTATTTTGATTTCAGCTAGTTTCTAAGGTTCAAAGGCAATCAGGTAGCCACATATCAACAAATCAATGTGTTCAACTCCCACTTGTGCATTTCAGATTTTTACTTCCATTGCTAAATATCTACTGGGAAAAGAAGTTCAAAATCCCCACTATAAGATATTCTTACTTCAGGATATTTTTAAAATGTTAGTCTAGGACACTTTGTGAATCGTCGTTATACAGAGTCTGTGCTTGCTTGTGGCAGGGAAGGAGAATGCAAGTGAGGGTTCATCGAACTGCTTGTGAACTTCACCAAGTCATTCACAATTCTCTGCTCACTGTTTTCCAGCTGCTTCCTGCGTCCTACCTCCTAGACCGGGTGTTGTGAAGCTTAGCTACTGTTTGAAAAGATTTATTACAGTGTTTGTAAAGGACTTTGAAATCCTCAGATGAAAAAGGAAATACAAGTGCAAATTATAATTATCACTATTCCAAGCTATTTAGTACAAACACCCAGTTAAAACAAATTACTCATCAACTGACTATTTTAATGTTCTCACTGAAATTGAAATTCAGTTACTTTTTCCATTATTGGCAGCTAAATTGGAGTGGGATCTCTAACGTGAAATTTGACCCTTTCATCTCAGGTGAAGTGAAAGGTCTTTTTCAAAAATCAGAACAGATGTACTTGCCTATGCATTAGTGGTAACAATTTACCAAACCCGACACTAATTTTCTCCATTGACATCTTGTTCTTTTGCATAGTCCAGGTTTTGAAATTCTGCTGTTTGCTGCCTCTATTCCTGAGTGCGAAGCAGATGCAGACTCTGGTTTTCATTGCATAGAAAAAAAACCTATAAGAAACTCCTATTTCATTCAAATTTTGCTGACGATAAAGAGCCTGTATGTGAGGACTAGTGAATTTCCCACAGTGTTTTTAATCCTGATCACTTGTGGCAAAAAGACATGCATGAAAACTTTATCTCAAATAAAGCTGCCATAGATGGCATTGCTGTGATGTGCCAAGAGTGTAATCTAAGCTGGACGTCAAATGAACATTGACATGTTTAAGCTTCACTATTCATTAAAATACAAAAGTCACTTTGTTTTCGCTCAAGTCAATTAAGCTTAAGTACATACTTAATTGTTTTGTTAATGCAGGGACCAGATAGACTTAATTCTTACTGCGTGCTGAGCAATTGCACCCCAGCAACAGAAGAAGTTGTGTCTTTATGGACAAAGGATCAATGATTAGGAGAAAACCATCCCTTTCACTGATCCAAGATTACTGTCACCTGTTAAAATAGAGAAATTAAAAAACAGTAAAGCATAAAAGATTTGGAATTGCCAAGGTGAAGCAAAATGTCTGCTGTAATTCAACTGTTGACAGGGATACTGCTCCAACCAAAGATGTACGTACCAACAAATCCTCCAAGAAATGTTCTAATGAAGTCCTTACTCATTCTGCAGTCAGACTCGGTCCAACACCAAAGAGGTGTTGAACGTCAGCAGGTAACTGGAGGAAGGGGAACAGTAGTATTGTACAATGTGAGAAACAAGTGAACTCAAGGCTGAAAATACTAAGCCTACAAGAATTGCTCTTTGATGAAAACACTGCTTCTATAGCCCAGAAAATCTGTGGCTATACAGACTAAACAAGTCTGAGGTTGGAGACTTATTTGAAGTCAACACTTGATTACCTTCTTCTAAACTATTGGTTTACACAGTTTATCGGTCTAAATGTCAGAAGGCATTACAAAACCCTCAGAAATATGATTTTTTAATTTCCCCAGAGGTCCAAGATACTTTCATTGAAAAGGAAATTTAATATTGAAACCATGCAAATTCTTTAAGGACTGTTAGATAAGCTTTTAGGATACCTTTTCTTTGTTTTTCATTCCATCTGTTTCTATAAACTTCAACATATAATACAATGTACCAAAAGGTAAGATTTAAAGGGAGAAGATGTCAAGTGCACCATTACAGCTTCCAGACTTCAGAATTCATCTGAACTGTTTGTTCTGTGATAATCTACAATGCTACCGCTTCAAAGATGTTATTCTTTTTATTCCTAAACACTACCAGTTCTCACTTTTTATATCTGTTCAAAATTGCTATGAAATTATTTGATTTAAACTTGTGTATTTATCTTCTGCATGCAATATGAATAGGAAGTATGTATTTGATTTTAGTTCTTTTTTTAATTGATGTAATGGTATTTGCTTACTTATTTTCTGATTATTTTTAGTAACAATATTTTTAATAGCATAAGTTGCAGTATGGAAGTTTTTCTTTTTGGGCAGATACATTTCAACCCACAAAATTCTAGACAGTATATTTTGCAATAGCAGACTTTAATGGTGTGAAGATGAGTTGTTTTATTGGAAAAAAAATATTGATTTTAGGTCTCTTTGTTGCCCCATTCCCTGGGCAACACAACCAGAACCACATGCTGTTTAGAGAGCAGCTCTGCCAGAAAGAGAGATTTTGTGGATGCTTAGGGAAAAAAAAAAGAACAAAAAAAAGAACATCTGAAATAATTCTGTCCAAAATAGCAATACAGGTTATTTTACACCACTCTTCATTGCGTCAGCTAAACAACAGTAAATAATACCTTCTTAATTTCCCTAATGGCTACATGATTATCACCAATTCTTATATAAAGAGGCAAAATAGTGAAGAGATTAAGTCACCTCTTTGAATTCAGGGTACATCAACAGGCAAGAAATGAGAGCAATTCCACTTTTTATCAGCTAATAATGGAAGGTAATTACCTGCGCTAGAAAAGCCTGCTCTGTTTGGGCTCCCCAGGTGCTGATGCTTGGCCTTGAATGATCCCTAAGAACGACCTAACTCCTCTGTAACTGATATGTCTACATTTTGTAAAGCCTGTTTTACTCGAAGTTGTTAAAACTTTTGATCGGTAAGAATTATTCATTCAGTTTATTTGAACAAAAATCATAGAAATCCAACCATGACATTTCCAAAGCACCACCCAACTAATCATGGCCCAAACAGCCGCGTCTCAGCTGTAAATTGCTGGGCAACATCATGTTGTGTGTATAAACAGATGTCCTGTAAATTGTGTTAACCTGCAATTATAGAAATAAAAATGCAAAAATCAAGCTTACGAGTATTTCAGTTGCTGATCATGTCTACCTCTGCACAGTGTAGAGCAGGTACTTATGTTTACATGGATCTTCAATTGATATTTAATATTAATTATGCCAATAATTAAAAACATGTAATGCAAGTCATTATTATATTTAGTTACTGAAATAAAATTTTTTAAATGTTTCACTTATTCCTGAAACATTTTATTATAGATAATATCTATTGTTTGATTTGCCTTCTAAACCTAGTCATACACAATCAAACAGAAAACTCCTGAAACACCAAAAAAACCCCCAAACCCATGATGCAAATTTTCCTTTTGCTGCAATAACAAAACCCTCTCTAAAGAAAACCACTACTTGTTTGTGCCAGAAGATAACAGAATGATTTGTAATTCATAGGCAAAATGTATTTCTTTGCTTCATTCACTCTTGAATAATTAAACAAATAATTCTTGGCATTTTCCAGATACTAGTTTGCTTTGCACTTTCCTGGGATGTTCCAGATGTGGTGACATCCTTATGAAAAACTACATGGCCATTAAATATTGGGACAAACCCAGTGGCCTGATAAGCGGGGGGATTGTAACATGTCTGTCTCACAGCACTTTCTTGAGATGCACAGGAGTAGAATTCTTAAATCCCTAAATCCAGACAACCCCGTGATATAATCCTTTTTATAAACAGGTCAAGCAGTCTTTTAAAAGTAGAACTTGTTTACTTTTACTCCAATGGGAAGCCGGTGACATAGTCTTGCTGCTTTGATCTTTAGGTGTTTATTTTTTACTAATTTCCAGATTATCAGCACTTTCTTGAGATGCACAGGAGTAGAATTCTTAAATCCCTAAATCCAGACAACCCCGTGATATAATCCTTTTTATAAACAGGTCAAGCAGTCTTTTAAAAGTAGAACTTGTTTACTTTTACTCCAATGGGAAGCCGGTGACATAGTCTTGCTGCTTTGATCTTTAGGTGTTTATTTTTTACTAATTTCCAGATTAAATATAATAAGAAAAACAATATTAATTTGTTCATTTACCAGTATGATTTTTTCAGGTTAATAGGTTTGGGGGATTTTTTCTTAACGTTTATGTTAGTTTTTCTGTAGACAATAATCACATCCTCTGTCAGCCTGAATTTTCCTAAGCTAAACAAATGGAAGGAGGTGCTTTTGTCTGCCATTTTCTGATGAGTTCTTCATCCCTCAGATCATTCTAACATCTCTTTCTGTACTATTTCCTATGAAAACTCACCTTTACTCTCAGCCTGTGCCGCAGAGGATATACCACCCGTGCTTCTCTGTCACTTCACCACCTGATAGGTGACACTTTCATGGCTGATGGAGTTGAGGTTCAGAGTCATCCTATAATCCACTAATACTGCAGACCTTCCTTGAGCTAGTGTTCCCAGATCTTTATCACTTTTGTAATTTCCAACTGATAAGGTCCATTTTACAGCAGAAATGTGTACTGTTGAACACCATGTGCTTGAACTTCCACTTTAATCCCCAAATCTATGATCTCATTCTTCAAGGCTGTGCAGTCAGTAAAGTACAGTGATTATTATCAGTATTGACGATGCCTCCCACCTTTGTGTCATCAGCAAATCTAAGAGTCTTATTTTTTGTGCTGATGAAGTAAATACAGGTTAATGAGAGGCACAGTATAACCAGTCCATCATGAAACCAGTCCTTGGCAAATTCAGTTTCAGCCTTTCCTCTCATCTGATACTTCCCCTTTGATACCTCATCTTTTGCTATTCTTTCAACTAGCTCCCATAGTCTGCAACATAATTTTTTTAAAAATCGTCATGTAGAATCACATCAAATGCTCCATGAAATTCAGACACAGATGAGTTACTGTATTTCCTTCAGACAGTTAACATAATGAAAAGAGATTTTTGTTCATCTGGCTGTGTCTCTTTCTGTCCAGTCCTGTTGCTTTTTCTTCTAGTTGCCATTTACCTTCATGTTTTTAATTATTCTTTCAGAGTAATGGATCAAAGTCAGACTAATAGACCAAGGTCAGAAGTGATTTCCTAAACTGCTTTCCTCGCTCATTCCTCTTCTTAAATGCAGGTACTTTATTTGCTGTTTTTGACTCCTACAGTGCTGCTCTCATTGTCATACATTTGTTATAGAAACATAACAGCAGACCTCTGGTCCCCTCAGTCCTCCAGTCCTGCAGAAGGGCAGGAATGGGAACATTATCCTCGGTCTGCAGATGTCACGCTGCTCCAGCGTTCCTCTTGCCATGTTTACCCTTCACCTGCTTTGCCGCTTGCGTGATTGAAGTCTCAAAGTAGCGAGGATTTCAGCACAAACTCAGTACAAACCTTCAGCAGTTCTGTACAAACCTGAAGGAAAATCCACTGACACCACCAGACTCAGGTGTCTACTGGTTAACGAGGCTTAAGTGCTTTTCTGGACGGGGGCCTAAGGAAGTCACAGGTTATCTTTATGTGTCCTCACTATCGATGCCATTTTCTCAGCCCTGAACGTGCCTCGTAAGTGCTGCTGCAACCATGAGCATCCGAAGAGCTCGGACATTTCTTTTGCCTCCAGATCTTCAGCTTCCTTGTGCAGCCAGTGGACACAGCGACAGCCCATGCACTAACACCAGAGCAGGCAGAGTCGGGTCTTTAGCAGTTGTAAATTCTGCGCAGATTAGATCTTAGGAGAGTGCTTTTGTACTGCATCCTGTGAGTACATGACTGACAGCTAGACTAGCAAGATAGAAGGGAATCAATACGTGGTGAAGACCATAAGTTTTGTGGGTTGGCTTAAGAAGGAATTTAAACATGTGCACAGCTGCCTGTATTCAGGGTATACTAAGTATACCAGCTTAAGTACTTCATTACAGACCTGGTTAATATGACATGAAACTTAATTTTTACATGTTAAAATAAGAAAAACATTTTTACAGAATTATCCATTCATCAGAAGAGTCACCATTTCTTGTATGCATTTGTGGGAAGAAGATGTTTCACTGTTTCCTTTGTGATTTATTTCTTTGAATCTTTTGTCTGATTAAGCACTGTAAGATTTATTTCTTCAATTTTATATTCCTCACAGAATTTTAATTGTAGAACAGTGTGAAAAGAGCTGGAGCAGAATAAAAACATATTGATTTAATTCAACTTTTACACCCATTTCAAGTTATTTTACCTTTGGGGGTGTGTTTGGGGATGGTGAGGGGAATACAAGCTATAAATTCTACTTGATTGATCAGTAATAAAAATAAATGATCTCATTTAAAAATTTACAATTAAACAATGAAATGTTGAATGGCCATATTAGTTTGACAATAGGTGTCATGGGGCATATATAAAAGGGAGTAGTGACGAAGCAGCAAAAAACTAATTTTAGTCAAAGAACATTCTCCATTATCTCTACAAAATATGGCTTTTTTGGCATACATTTGGATTCATCTTCTTGCAAATGGAGCTTTGAAATCAATACGTATTACCAACAGGTCTTTTCTAACAGCACAGTCGTAAAAAGTTGAAGAAATCAGAGCATTTTCTTGTCAGGATTTGTCCATCTTGAGGTATTTACAGTAAAAAATTTTGATACAAAAGTACTTCTTAATGGTTTAAGTTGAAAGTGTGATGAAACCCCTTCATACTGGATAACGTGCTACTCTAACGGGTAGTATATCACACAGGGTAAATCATTAAAAACGACACATTTTGGAATAATGTGCAGAGATCTGGAAATCTCATGGCTTCTTGCCTTCCTTCCACCTGCCCACTTCAGCACACTTATTTTTGGTTGGGTGAAGTTTACTATAAATAATTCTTGGTATTTTTATTATTGAAGCATTTCGAGTTCTTAGGCATGGCCTAGGTCCCCAAGCTGCTTGGTGCTGTACAGAGCAGACTAAAAAGTTGGAGCACAACAGAAAAGAAGTGCTGTATTACTGATCAGCTTGCCAGCTCTACCACCCCAGCAGCCCACTGGATTTTTCCTTGGCTTCTCAGCAAAGGAGAGTTTCAAAGAGGAACCTGATGGACATTTGCTCCTGCTGGGGTGAGCTGTGATGCTACAGATATCGGGAAGACGCTCCATGGCAGTTGCAGTGACCCAGGCTGCTGCTGGGGAAAGTGTCCTCCCCTAGGCAGGTATGATGAGTAAAAGGAAGATAACTTGTGAAGTCTTTGACAGTGAGAGTTATATTTGAAGTAATCAGGACTGGGGAGCTGGCAGGGTCACACCTGGCGAGAGGTGACATACCAAGACCGACACAGTAACTGTCCAGGAGGCTAACGGGGAAGAGAAGAAAGTGTATTTGAAGAGGCCAAAGCCAAGGGCCGTTTCAAGTGAGACACAAAATTGCAAGTCTAGACAAGAATATTCATCTCTGTTGAGAACCAAGAGGTATAAATGGCCAAACAATTGAAATCTCAGTCTCATGAAAGAAAAAATGTTCCTTCTGTTGGAAAGGGAATGTTTTTGTGTGTGTATCCAGCTAGTGCTTAAAGCTGGTACAAGTGAGAGAAACTTTCCCAGCTCTGATGTTGTGTCTGAGCCAGGCTAATGCATTCACTCTCTTGTTTTGATCTGAAATAATGTCCTGAACCCACCAAAATATATGACACAATTTTTCACACAGTTATATTTTTTAACAGGACAGAATAATTGTGTTTCACAATTTCCTGTTACTTTTCACTTAGAAAGAGTCCTCTCTCAACTGGTTTCCTTTATATTTCAACTCTTCCGTCTATTAAATGGCAAAGAAAATACTTATTTATGTTAAGAGGCAATGGGTGGGTCTGCTGAATAGTTTGAAAATAAGCAGTGCCATGGATTTGATTTTCAGGCACACCAAATAGCTCTGATTCCAAATGGCATTAATAGAACCAGTAGACACTCAACACTAAACATGGAGATCTTTAAGTGTTTTTTCCTGGGTTAGTACCTGTGGAAGAAAAGCAGATAATTTTAATTTTACAATTTCAAGTTTCTTCCCACATCTTTTAGCCATATCACAATTTTCAGACTCCTCATCCGAGTTACAGATGTGGATGAAGATGTAGCCTGCATCCCAAGGAGTAACACTTGCTCCTGCACCTTAACCTTGGGCTGTTGGAGTTTTACCAGTGACTTCACAGGTATCATGTTTCCATTCATAATTAATAAGCAAACATTTCATACAGTGTTGTCAGTGGATAGTATTATTATATTGTACATCATGAGTTTAAATCAAAATAGACAAAGACTAATCCTTACTAGTATCTTAGGAGATTTTGCAGACATCAAGCAGGCTGGAAGATATCTGAACATTATTTCTAAGGAAAAGATGAAAGTGTTTCACAGCATATTGATCTGTACCTGAACGTGAATGATTAATATACTTTTGGTCCAGCTTCAGCTGGACTTCTTTAGATAACAGCCAAGAAGCAGCCTTTGATATCATAGCTCATACTTACTAGTATCTTAGGAGATTTTGCAGACATCAAGCAGGCTGGAAGATATCTGAACATTATTTCTAAGGAAAAGATGAAAGTGTTTCACAGCATATTGATCTGTACCTGAACGTGAATGATTAATATACTTTTGGTCCAGCTTCAGCTGGACTTCTTTAGATAACAGCCAAGAAGCAGCCTTTGATATCATAGCTCATATCTATCGATAGATCGATAGATAGATATATATATATTTTTATATATATGTGTTTACCTTTATCATATGTCAGGTCTTGCATTATAAATCAAGACTTGGCAAAAAGGAAGGTATAGAGATGCCAGATTTCTAATGTATGTGGTTTAGTATTTATTAACTGTTAATTTCAGTGTGAATCTCTTTCCATCCTTTCTCATTTTTGACTGAGAATCACTTGATAGATACTATCATTTCCTGAGTTTTCCTCAGTATTGAAAAACTGTCAATGCTATCTGAGATGTATTATGGAAAGAACACCAACTCCCCAGTGCTCTGCTTAAAATAGGCCCTTATTAATGGGTTGATTTTTTAAAATCTCCTTTTCCTTCTAATGTACGTCAAAACAAATAAAAAGAAAAACTTGAAGTTGACTAGGAAGTTGAAATGAGGAAAAAATGAGGCTAAGGGATGATTAATTCTTGCAAAGCAGCAAGGACTTGTCTCAGTGTCTTAACTGAGCATCGAAGACTTCATGTTTCTGGGGAGAGGGAAGAGTAAAATCAGTGCATCTCAAACAGTTTCACTTAAAATCGATGTGTTAAGTAATATGTAAGTTGCTACATTAATCATCTTTTCTGACAAATTGCATGGGAATTTTGTATTTATTTTTCATAGTGTATCTTCCAAAGAACACTTTTCCCTATGCTATCACTTCCGACGAGTGAACCTCACTATGTCAACAGAATAATTCTGCTTTCATTGCCATGCACAATAGATTGCTTTTAATGCCTACATTACATTTCCAGTCTAATACCTAGGAAAATAAGAACTGTTTTGAGAAGCTTTCAAAGTAAGTTTGAAGTTTCGTAACCAACTCAAACTGCAAAGAGTGTGTTGGTGGTTTTCTTAAGCAATGACACTTAGCAACTGAATACTCTTATAGCTACCCAGAAGCCTTGCACATAATTATACATCCTGCTTCATATTGGTGCTGGGAGAACATTAAGTCGAAATGATTATAAATATGTAATCTGAGTAATTTGGTATGTCAGTTTGAAACATTACTTGACTGTCACATCCTGGATGAAGCTGCTGCTTTTGTGGAGTACTTATTTCTATCGCAATAATCCACTGCGAACCAATAACAAAAGGCAAGTAAATATGGAAAAATATTTACTGCCTGAGGAAAACCTGCCACACTCAGTACAGTGATAACCAGCTCGGACAAGAGGAATTCAAGTGAAGAAATAGCTAAGTCTGTTTCCTTGTTTTTAAAAAAGGAGATAGAAAAAGATGACAACTATCTTGGTTTAGTGACATACAGCGCGTATGTGCAAAAATCCTGTGGTGCAAGTGATGGAAGACCCAGAGGCTCTCCTGTTACTGGGATCTGCAGTACCTTTAGGATGCTGTGGAGTAAATTCAACCTCCGTGTAACATCAGTAAAGTTATGGCAAGTTACCAGGGAGATCTGGGCCTGCTACAAACTTGTGGTTAGGCTATTTTTCTAGTGCAAGCTCTCCCTGTCTGTGCTCCAAGCTGGCCAGCCCCAAATTAGCTGCATTTCAGAAATCGTTAGCCCTGACTGTGCTTAAGCGAGTCTATCCCAGCTCCAGGGGTGGCTCAGATGGGTGTCACGCAGGTGCCCCTCCACACACACAGATCACGGGAATTTGATTCTGTGTTTTGTTTTCTCCCAGGTCCCACCAGTGCGAACACAACCTGCTGCTGCACTGACCCTCTTCACCTGAGCCCCTGCTTCAACAAGTGACATCGCTTTGATTTTCTTCCTCTGCTTCAGAAACACACTCAGTTTGGCCTCATGACAGAAGAAATTGTATTGCCTGGATGTAAGAAGGTCCGAGACAATTGCATGGCTCATATTGTAAGGATGAAAGCACTGTCTGCTCTTTCTGGTGCACCCTTGCTTTGATCTGCAAAGTGCTGAAAACTGAGCCCCTACCCAGCAAAATGCTTCAAGGCTGCTGGCTCACGGGGGGTCTTTGGGACAGAGAGACAAAAAGTTAAGCTTATTCATGGTAATATCATTCATGTTCACTGTACCTACAGTCTCAAATGGAAATTCATCACTTTTTTTTCATGATTGTGTATCACATGCATCCAAATAAACCTGGTGTGAAGTGAGGCAGCTGACAGCTTGATGGCAGTATGCAAATAAGGCTGAAGATGCATCCAATTTAAAATGCTTGGATTTTTTTTAATCAGAGGTATTTGAGTTTAATTCTTGAGAAAATGAAATTAAACTTATTTTCCACAAGTTTAAGAATAAGACAAGGCATGAATTACGTGTATTTTCTTCCAGGGTTTTTTGTCAGATCAAACAGTTAAACTTGGGCTCTGCATAGCTATGTATGTACGTATGTATGTATGTACGTATGTATCTCTCCCTCTCCCTCTCTCTCCCCCCTAGTCCTTTGGCCTGTTTCTTTGTTGTGGTGTTTAGCTACCTGCCGGTAGTCCGGCAGGTCCTATGGACGGTCCTATGGTATGGAATATCCCTTTGGCCAGTTTGGGTCAGCTGTCCTGGTTGTGCCCCCTCCCAGCTTCTTAGCTTCTTGAGGCTGAAAAGTCCTTGACTAGTGTAAGCACTGCTTAGCAACAACTAAAACATCGGTGCGTTATCAGTCAACATTATTCTCATACTAAATCCAAAACACAGCACTATGCCAGCTACTAGGAAGAAAATTAACTCTGTCCCAGCTGAAACCAAGACATTCATAAAACAAGGTTGACATTTCTTGGACAAATGCACACAATAATTCATGAGTGCTAGTTTTTCAAGAAAGAGATTGCTCCTAGAGAAAATTACATGAAGAGAAACCTAGCCACAAGTGATGTGTGGACTAAACAGACATTTCACAGAAGTGACTGTCTCTTGTCTTCCTTGAGATCCTTGAGTTGCAAACGTAAATCCACTGGGATTATATAATTTCATATCTTAGAAATTAATGTGCCACATTTCATTAGGGCCTGTGGCTGCTTCACTGAAGAATATTTTTCCTCTCCTTCATTACATCTGCGACTTGCAGTTGGAATTCCAAAATGGCTCAACCTGGACACTGCTACAGCACAATACCATCTGACAAATGCCATGAAGTGATGTACAGCCTGCTCCTAAATAGCCTTTTTGCCAGATGCCAACAAAACTATCTGCATCTGCCTGATAACAGGAAACCATAATGATTTTCTTGTCATGTAGCTTTTCCTTCACCGAGTTGAACATGGCTGCTTGTATGTTGATGAATGACTCTTATGTAATTAGCCAAAGCTGTTGACTTGTCTGGTCCCCAGATACCACTAACTAGTAAACGCTGCATGTTTTCAGTGGATTCCAATAATTGCATGGAAAGAGCCATCATTCTTGTTGGCTATAAATACACTAATAACCCTCCTTAGTGAGCACAGGAATGAGCTATAGTTTTCTTTGCTGATCTGAATGCACATTCCCATTGTATTCTCATGTAAATGAACACAACATATGGATGGGACAAAAATCTACTGAGTGGGAAGAGGAGTATGTGAGGGAAGAAATAGAATAAACTCTGGAAGTTACTCTCGACTGTAATATTTCAGTAATTAGCTCACAAGAACACTGCAGAGTGCTGGCAGCTTTTTGTAAAGATTTTGTGCAGGCTTTGCTCGTCAAATATAAAGAAATGGTATACAGAAAGGTTTGCTATTATTTTTAAATAAATTACTAGAGATTCTTCATGGCAATTTATTCAGGCTTTCATAATGTTCTCTATCATAAAATACACGTATTAAGGACCCTGTAAGTGCTTTTGTTCAATATGTCATTTCAGGAAGGGATTCACTGAGGTTTCACCAACTGATTTCACTGCAGCCCGCTGAAATAATTATTCAAATATCTTCACTGGAAATCAGTGAAACCTTTCTTTTGGCATTTTAGCGTTGATTCTATTTTGATGCATCAAAATGGTGTATGTCATGGTGGTATTTCAGCATGACATTTTAAGCATGATCCTCTGCCTGCATGTGCACAGTTCTTCCCTGAGAGCTGAAACCACAGACGAGAAAGTTATTAAAAAAGCTAAGCAAAAATGTCTTATTTTGAGGAGTGATTCCATTTTTTTAATCTGTAAGGGTCCATATTTCATGATCTGGCTTTGGAAGAGTTATATGGTGTTTCCTTAGATTATGCAGCTGGTGGCATTTACACTACGCTGACTTTGAAGCAAGGGACTTCACTCCTCAGACTGGTTTTACCTGTTGTCCTTTTCTGCAGGCCAGGTGCATGCTCTGGTGCTGCAGGACCAATCTATTCCTAGCCAGAAGGCAGAAGAAGAGGAAGGCTCAAGCCTACATCTCTCAGGACCAGCTTGCAGGGAGCTGGTATAGGCCAAAGCATAGGTAGCGGGTATGGCTAAAATGCCCTTACCCTATTGAAGGCTAAATGTGCAAGCTGAGGACATTACTGTAAGTTTGCAGACAATGATTGGCTGCATCTTACTGCGATATTTATAAATAAAGATGATGAGACAGTCCTGTAGGTATTAGGACCTATATATTGCAATGTTTTCAAAATACTTCATTTCCTTAATACAAAAACAAAAGAAGAGTGAGATCTACAAAATGTTCGAAATATGCTATGAAGGCATTTATTGCAACATCATGATCATGCTCACAAGTGAAATCACGAACTCAAAATAGAAAGAGCAGAATATAATTATGAAGGTGGCATTTGTATCTGCAGCCCCACACTCTGCATGCCATCCTCATAAATCTTAAAAGTTATCTGCCTGCTGCTAAAGCAATTAAACAGTTGGAATACTTACAGGGACAGAAACACAAACACTGCTTTCTTCTTCATGGAGGTGTTTTATATTTGTTCTTTGCTGTTTCTCTTTACTGCAGTAAGCCATCTATACTGAAAGTACCATCCACCCACTGCACATGGGAACCCCAACTGAGAGGTAACTCTTGAAAGGTGCCATTCAGCTAAGCCAACCATGTATTAATCAATTCTTCTATAAAACATCTAAAAAAACCTCCTTTCATGTAATTTCAACCTAATGAGATTTCCAGCTCAGATGGATGAAGGCCACTTCTGCTGTGTGCAATGGGGAACGCTTAGTGTTGGAGGCACGTGAGGATGATGCTCCAAAACACTCAGCTGAAGGCTTAAAATAAGCTAAGACAAATGCCAGGTATCTGTCCACGTCCTGAGAGCGCGCGTCGGCACACACACAGAGGCTATCCCATCAGTACCACAGGGCTTGAATGCTTGTGAGTTTGAACTTGCTACATGTCAGATAGTTTGGGAAAGTTTTCTGTAAGCACCAAGGCTCTGCATCACTCATGTCAGCATTTCCGATAAACATGGGGCTTCTACCGTGCTTGTGAAGCTTTAATAATGTTTGCAGTATACTTCAGGCCCCTCAGAATAGAACAAAAGCTATTGTTTTTAAATAATTCCCTATCATACAGTCCAACCCTTTGAAAAATCACCTGGGAAGGTCTCCATCTGGCAACAACCCACTAATGAAAGACTTACATGTATTGTCCACCTTTATTTAAAATCAAAACTCTCTCTTTTGCTGTAATATGGGTAATTATATTATCTGGATAGCCCATTATATGGAAACGGCTTTTCCTACAGAAATATCTCCTCCAAAGTGTTACTTCCCCAGGACCAATATTGTTTCTTCTTCTTTTTTTTTTTTCCCTTCCTTTCTTCTTTTCTTGTATTAGAAAGCTGTTGATTGTGTTCAGAATTTGAAAAAAATGCAACTAATTCATCCTTACCCCATGCCCCCTGCACATTTATTTCTGTCACACACAAAGGGAACTTTTCCAACCAATGTCTTCTCTATTTTCTCCGCGACACTCCTTGTTACCTTGCTGTCAGGCTTGAGTACCTAGTCTGAAAGGGATCTGAGAATATAATGATATTTTAATATTCTGGGGTGAGGGGAGAAAGCATGTTTGACTTTCCTGCCTACGCATCAAAGTGATTGCCCCCACCTCCCAACAAAACAAGCAAGAACTGAACCCAGGGTCCCAACGTCCTCTTACTTGCTAGAAGAGGCTGAAGAGGGTATTTGCGCCTTCTTTCTTTTTTTCATCCATTGTTTTCTCTGAAGTGCTTCCTCCTCTGTGAAGAAGTTATTTTTACTTGACATGCCCTTTATAAATATTCCTTAAGGACTCTCAGCTAAAATTGTCTGGTAGTTTAGACAGCTTTTTCCTGTTGTGATATTTAACCTTCTTACTTGCCTAACTTGGTGGCAAAGCTGTTATTTTCAGCTCATCAGACAAGCTTTTGTTTTGTCTTCTCCTGCCTTTTTTTTTTTTTTCTATAGAGCTAGGTTGCAGCCTTTGTAATTAATTACAGGCATAAATCCTTTCCAGTTCAGTCAAATTCCATTATAAACCTTACATTTAGCTCCTAATAACTTTGTTTACAAAAATTGATCTGCCTTGAAAATTTCTCAGGTTTATTTTTTAAGACAAAGGGCATTTTAAAGAGCATTCTGAGAAAAAAAAATGTTAAAATGGTTCTCCATTTTTAATAAGTATCTGAATTTAAATTGTGCAACTGCAATTCTACTGCTTTTAAAAAGGTTGTAATTTTGCACAGATAATGAGTAATGAAATTTAAAATGAGGAATTTTGGAATAAGAGTAGGCATTTTCTGTGAAATGAAGGACAGCTAAGCCATTTATGTTTGAATTGCTTTAAAAGTACCCGGTTTGCGGTGCTCACCTACTAAATTTGTTGTCCCTCTTCAAACCCCTCACGCTGAGACTTCATACGTGTAAGTGGTTGCTGGATTGCAGCACTTTGAACTTTTGACTGGACTCCCTGCACTGGAAATTGTTCTGTGCAGTTGGGATGGCAGAACAGCCTTTCAAGGAAAGAAACATTTTATTTATTTATTTATTTTTAGATCCAGAATAGTCTGGGGAATATGCCTGAACTGGTGTTTGTAGACTTAACTTTTTGCTTTATGTTTGATCCAAGTAGCCAAGTATAAAATAAATGTGTGTCAGTTTGCAGGCCATAGAACAAGTAAGTAGTGCTGAAGACGCCGAGTGGACATAGTTGTTTCTAGAGGAGTGAATGTCATGTTTTATCTGCATGCATGCGTTCAAAAGTTTGATGATCTATGAGAATCTTGGCCGAGAAATTTCAAAACTATGCCATTTTAGAAATAGACAGTATACTTATTTTTAGCCCTGGTATTTCACAGTGCAGGTGGCAAGGTCACCTTTTAAAGGACAGATACAGCTCTTGTACCAGCTCCCCTCTCTTTCCCCAAAACATGCCCTTTCCGTTCAGTGGAGGATTTGTTGAAATGCGGGCAAGTTAAGTCAAGCACGGAGATTTGCCTGAGAAGCAGGCAGTCCTCAGCATGGGTCGACACTATTCACACAAGTAGGGGGGGAAAAAGGACACGAGTGCAATTTTGCTGAGTGCAACAGGAGTATGAAAAAATATTTCTGTTCAGATCAAAGCTTCCTACTCTGAGTGTGTGTGTTTGCAAAATCTGATTGTTTCTTGTAAAAACAAAGGGGAAAAAACCACTTTCTTTCTGCAGTGTTGTCAGGACTTTTAAAAAATAAATTTCAAATCTATGGAAAATAAGTAATTTCATTGTGTTCTATTTCTTGAAATAATGCAATGTAATAGCTGTAGAAAGGCAAGTTTCATTTTGATATATGCTTTCTTTACAATGTTTAAAAATGTGCCCGACTAAGTAGCAATATTTGCATTAAATGATGCATACTTAAGACTGTAATGTTTAATGGAATATCATGAGATGTTGTACCAGAAGGTAAAATACAGTGAAATAACATTGGTTCTTTTAACAAATCAATTTAAACAGAATTTCTAGAAACATAAAACTGCCAACATTACTTTTATGTAATATATTTATTTTAGCTACCAATATATAGATACATATGACACAGAACAGTAAAATTTCTGGGGGAAAAAGTATCCCATTAGCTCTAAGTAAAATGTTACTACTGTCATTATTACCGCTCCTATTGTCAATCATTACTATCTGACATTGGAGATGGATTGTGAAAAAGGTCCAGGAAACAATCTCTGAGGACTGAGACTAGAAAAATCCTATTAAAAAAAATAGAAGAAAAAGGAAAAAGAAATCTTCTTTGGGTAGCAACTAGATTTTTTATAGAAAAGTTCTTTTGACACAAAAGTCTTCACCAATTGAACAAGAGAAAGAATATGAATGTCCATAGTTGGGCCATATCTGTTAAATTGATTTGGCTTTCAAAGTACTGGGTTGGGCTTCAAATTATATAAAATAGAAAAAGAGGACAATTTTCACAATTTTATCTTCTTTTCTCTTTCATATGTGGAGTCCAGTCCCTCTTCCATCCCCAGTGGTTGGATACCAAGTCTTTATTCTCGTGGAAAGGAGTGTCTTGATTCTCAGGCACTTCCTAAAGATTGCCTTCAATGGGAAATGTCAGATGCTGACAGGTCTGGTCCCGTAGGTACGTACTTGAACATAGGTGTTCAGCTTGACTCTTGAGCTTCATCTAATCTGCCAGCAGATCAAATCCTCCTTCCACGTGGCGCTATGCCAAGGGACTTGACCAGAGCTGCGCGGCGGCTGCAGCAGATCTCACCCCAGGGCTGGGGGCAGCTGCAGAGGCTGGCCTTGCACGGGTGCTCGAGATTCAAGCCCGGCAATTCCCTTTCTTTCAGCTCTCCCACATATGCAGGCATAGGTAGATTGTGGTCTGTCGCTCTTCATTACCCATGATTTAATAGATTGGTGATAGGCAAGTTAGCTATTATTTCTTAGCAGAGAAGATTCAGAGCTTCTTTGAGAGGGGCATTTTCATGTTGAAACCCAAGATATTTAAAAGGGTTAAAAAACTTCATTGTCTTCCCAGTTCTCCACATTATGCTATGAAAGGCCAACAAGCAAAATTAATAATATATAAAAATGACCTGGTGTTGAATCCCACAGTCTTTCACTGGTGATTGACCCTGCAGCAGGAGCAATCTGTGATGGATGATGTGCAGGGTGAATCATGCAGAAACTGTCAACAAAGGACTGACTTAAATTTTCCTTGCCAGTTTTCAAAATTACTTATAAAAAGGCAAGGAAGGGATAGTAGATACAGTGCAAAGTATTTTGTGTATACATATATAGATGATACATACAAATGTAATACATGGTAATTGAAAAGTTTGCAATTTGCATTGCAACTTTTCTGCATAAATTGTTCTGCACATGAGTTGTGTTTGCTTTTTTTTTTTCTCCTGACAGCCAGACTGTAACTCCAAGACTGTCTTGGAGTTACTGAAGCCAACTGAAACTGGGATATCTGAAACGGCACAGCACAGCAGTGTCCATGAAATGCATGCAGGTCTCTTTAAATTGCAGTAGTAAGTGGACTGCTTTAATTGCTCTTGTCAAAGTTTGCTAATCCTGACTTATGCTGAGTAGTACCTTTTTCTGTCACACTGAATTTAAACAGGAACTTCTGCAGAATAATATGACAGAACAAATGACAAGAAATTTAATAGAGCATTGAGAATGCCACGTAGTAAAGCACAAGACAGTAGACATGGAGATATCTGTACAGTGCCCAAGATGTGTAAAGGTATGCTGAGAGACTGTTTACAGCACTAACTAAAAAATACAGCACATACAGCCCAAAGCAGGGTAAGAGAACCTGTCTTTGTGAGGATTTTACAGTCTAAGTGCATAAAGACCAAAATAATGGAGAGCTGCTTTAGTTGCTGGGGAACGTGACAGATATCAGGGAGCCTGTATGAGGGGAGTCCTGGGAGTCCTCTCAGCAAGAGAGAGAATTACTGTTAGCACTTAGATCTGCAATATTTTCCTTGTCTTTTTGCCTCGAGAACAAAAGAGTCAGCCAGACTCTTGTGAAGGAATCTTTAATGAAGGAAGAAAACAAACTGCTTTTCAAACCCCACCTTCAAGTTGTGGAGATGGAAGTCAAAACAAAGACATCAACCTTACCCTATACTTCTGACTGGCAGTTTTGACCTGCCACTGCTAGGAAGGAATAAATAAAGCAACCCATGAGATTAGCCTCAGAGCCGTTTTTGTGACATTACCTGATCTTTACCTGAAAAGCAGCAAATCCTCCACTCCTGAATGAGTTTCTTTTCCATAGCAGAACAGATGGAAATACCAGCTCTAGTTGTACTAACTAAGATTTTTGTCTCCATTTCTATTAATATGATAAAGCTTCAACATCTTTTCTATTAAAGCCTTATTGTTAAGGAAAAATATTTAACCAGTTTTAGCAATCAACAAGTACATTATTTGAATTTGCCATGGCAACAGTAAACTTTCTTAAGCCATTTTGTTCCTACATTTGTGTGTACTTACGAAACCAAGGGAGCAATATTGAAGCTTTTCCAAGCCCAAATATCCTTCCTTTTTTTTTTTACTACTGAGATACAACTAAATAGAACATCTTCAGAAAGCGAAAAGAATGAAAACAAGGGATGATAAATATGGGAAAAGTAGACTGATGAGAAATAGAAAATTTGCCATTAGCTTCGGATTGCATTTCACTGTTATTGACATATCTCAAGATGGTAAGTCGTTGAGCTAGCCCAGAAAATTTGTTGTACAGTGCTTCTGTAAAACAAAAAATACCCTATTCAACAACCCTCCAGTTTCTCTATGTGTTTAGTCTGGTCAGAGCTTCTGGGAAACTATCAAGAGGACAATGAATTGAAAGAAAAGACTTCTACTGACTATCGAGATTCAGAGCAAGAAGTAAGAGCTTTTATTAACCCATAGGGATTAAAAATATACATGCATATAGCTCCTTATAATTGCAAGAGTAGTAATATTGCAGCAAAAAGGAAATATTTATGGTTCCCGAGGGTTGTAACTTTGCAAAGATTAATACCTCCTTGGAAAGATATCTTTGGTGACTAGAACAGTTGCTTTGGTTATCTGAAAGGCTGTGCTGTGCTTAATGCTAAATAACGCTTGAATGACATCCAGGAGGTAAAATCAATTTGCTTGCTTCCTTTTGCCACTGTTCTCCCTTCCTTCTTCAGAGTCAAATGCCATTGACTTGCAGAGGACCTAGAGGAAAGCTTTTAGTTTTTGTTGTCTTTGTGAGCCTGAAGGTTACTCAGCACAACGTACTGATCCCCAGTATTGGAGAAGAGCAGGAAACTGTGGGTTAAACAAAGCCCATTGACCTGCAATTACTTTGCACCAAAAAAATCTGATTTTAGGACTTTTCCTTGATTTTACAGTGACTGTGAAGTTTTGTAGTTCAATTTTCTTAGACCTTTTAAATCCTCTCCTCTCCGACGCTCTGTGGATCTCTGCAGACCCCAGAAACTGGCTGCGGCTTGGTCGATCCCACAGTCACTAAGGTGTTAGGACCATTTTTCTAAACGTGCAGGGAAATTGGTGAAAACAATATACCCAGAGCGCTGACAAATGAACAAACAACCAGCATGATATGGAAAAACAGCACTTGTCCTTTGCAAATTTTCTTAATTTTTTTTTTAACAGGCCTGGCTTGCAGGACCAGTGGGCATGAGCTATTCAGATGAGGATGTGAGTTTTAAGAAGACAGAGTATCTTTAACTTTCATCAGTTTCCTGGCTGCACTGAGGATTTTTCCTTATGCATAGAAAAGGCAACGTCATTTATCCTTGACTGAGAATCACTGATACATTTTAACAATGGAATTAGCTATTCACTGCATTGCAATGACTCGCTTTCTGTAATTTGCCATTAATATGCTTCTACCTGAACAGTGCAAAATGTGGATTAAATTGCCACAGGGAAAAATGATGAACTTATTCTTTGATTCCATCTAAAAGCGGACAGTTATAGTCTCTTTGCTCATAATAATGTTCACCCCTCTCTTCCCAACAATTTCACTTTAACTTGTCTAAGTTTTCTTTTTAATTCATGAAAAAGGACAGCATGCAATGTGACCTTCTTTTTACCACTTTTAAAATTATAATTTATAAATATTTAAATATATAATATAATTATATATTGGTATAGTTTTATTACATATCGTTATACATTAAATTTATAATTATAATAAAATATAATTTCATAATTATAATTTAAAAGTGGTAATAAAAATTACCACTGGTTTATAATCAAGTCTTCCCCCCCGGCCCCACTCTCACAATGAAAGGGTTAAGACAACATTAAGGATTCAGTTGAAGCTCACAAAAAACCTCAATAGGGAGATCACGCTGAAAAGCCATTTTTAACATACTGCCTCGTCCAAAGCATATCTCCGGCATACGTCTAATACTATACCTCTGTAGATTGTAGTGCTTCCAAGAATACACACCCTTTGCTGCAGTCTGACAAAGCACAGATAAACTTTGCTGCTTCTCACAGCTGGTCTCTGTCCTGGTGAAAGACAACTGCTTAAGCCATTCAAATGGGAAAATGTTCTTACATCTTGACTCCACCAGCTGCCTGCCTCTTCTCTGAAACTAAGGAAAGAGAATATTTCATGGTAAACTGTAAAATGCAAATGTTCAAAATATATAAATATGTTCTTTGATTAAGGCAACATATATTGATGATGGTTTATGCATAATGTTTTTTCCTCTCTTAAACTGTTATTTGTTAGACATTTGTAAAGATCTGAGGCATTAGACTCCTTTTTATGCGATATTTTTATGTGCGTTGCTAAGTGGTCTGGCTGGAAAACAAGATTATGAGATCTGTATTGCATTTTTGGTACCATCCTTACACTCATAAATTCAGCTTATTTGTGATAACAGCAAAGGTTTTGGTAATGCATTCCAAGATATAAAATAGCTAACCTTTCCCTGTCACCTGGCACCAAATGATTCCCGTCTTAAATCTAATAGCGCTCTAGTTTTCATTGATAAGCATTGATATAGGAAGGAGTGGAGCAGGAACACGGTCCAAAGGAGAGCTCTAGACATACGTGTTGTTTTTCCTGCTATTAGTGGAGGGATGGTGAAAGCAGTGGTGGAGTTTCCTATTGCCAGAATACGTCACCTCCCTAATGCAAATGCCTGCAGCCTCTCCTCCAGGCAGCAGCGCAGTGCTTGGCTTCTCAGGGCCGTGATGGGATGGGCAGCAGGGATCTGCTGCACTAGGCAGCTGCTTACTTTATCGCTGATAACCAGTTGTAACTGGTTCTAGGTGTATGTATTTAATTTAAAGAAGAATTTGCAGTCATCTCCCATATGTCTTTAATAGCACATAAAAGATGCATCGTTTTCATAGTTCAATATGCTAATGTCGAAAAGACCTAATAAATGATTGTCCTTGCTGCAAACACAGGGCAGACTGGGTTACAAGTATGTCCTGACACATTCTGGCTTTCTCATGATCTTCATGGACGTTAGCGCTCTCTCTATTAATCATTTCTTCTTGCTCTAACTTCTGCTTAACAGGACACATACTTCTTCCATCCCTTTCTCCTAGTTTTCTGTCTTGCAGTGAGGCAATTATTTTTCTGGTGATGGACATCACATTTGAATAAATCCACCTATATATATTTTTATTATTATTTCTTGCTTTTTATCTGCTCCTTTTGGAACGCAGCACACAGAGTGGGCATGGTAAATAAGTCACTTTTATCACTGAACATTCCCCCATATTAAATCTCTCATTCATTCTGGAATCTACAGGCAGCTTAAAATATGCCTCATATCAGTGCCGTCACAGCCTGGAGACACATTGCAAAGCCAGGAAGAGATTGACTTTCTGATAGCTATCTGTTTGCGATAATAGTATAGAAGGAGTATCAGTACTGAGTGTCAGTCATACTCCCAGATCAGGACCCAGCTAGGCAAGAAACACAGCCTAATCATTTTTATGGCCAGCGAGAGTATATTGGGCAGAACCCCAGCTGATAAGCAAATGCCATGATATCGCTCTCTTTCTCTCAATATATATTCATAATATATTATTCTAAATATCCTGTTGTCTAAAACCATTGCAGCATAACAGGCAATTTTTTCCCCCTAAGTATCTCAGGATCATCACTGGCCTCTCACATAACTACTGAAAAGTTATCCTCTTCAGGTCACATATTGACTCTTCCTTTGCCCCATGGAGTATTAAATGTCTGCAGTTTCACAGGTCCTGCACCTTTGCATGGGGAACTGTCAAGTCTTTGAACCTCAGCAGTGGAAAAGACATCAAGAAGAGCATTTTGACTCTCCTCTCGATTCTGTATCTGTTAATATTTACTCAGACAAGCATGGAGAGGCCTTACTTTCCATTTCAGCTGAATCAAACGACAACCCTGTGCAGTGTTTCATCTCCTCTGTGGCCCTATTTATACTTTGGCATGTTTTCTTATCTAGAACTAAATGCCCTTCAAAACCTAACTCCCTTGTCTGCCTTTCTACCCAGACGTGTGCTAGTAGTCATTTGACCAGGGGCAGGAGAGAAAGGAAGCAGACCGCTCAGTTTTGCTTTTTGGTCTGTGCACCACTCTCCATATTTGCTTACCTTAGTTGTGACCCTCAGTACCACAGCAAACTCCTGACCACGTATATCCATTTCTCCAGAGCTCTCTGACACATACCTTGCCCCATGGAGTACACAGTGGCATGAGTCACTCTCTTTTGGTCACTTGCTGCAAATCATTTTAAACCATCCTGTAGCAGCAGATTGCATAAACCACGGAATTATTTTTCCCTGCATCTATTAATCAAAGAAAAAAAATCTGCTGCTAAATGCTTAACCACAGTAAATCAACAGGGTTCCACTGATTTAAATGGAGGTTTGATCACATCTCATATCTGAAGGCTGATTATCCTGGTGGTGGTCCATCACACAAAACCTTAGCAATTACCTTACGCAAGAATTTTTCAGCTTTATTTTCATTGCTAATAGAATATGGCAAGCTTTTGCTTCCAGGAAGTCCTCACATGAATCTGGATTCAAAATTTATTTCTCTAGCTTCCAGTGTTCAGATTTATTAGAAACTATTTGATGTGTCCCTAAACAATTCTGAGCCACAACATAATAGCAGTTTCATATACAGGCTCTTTAGGAACGACAGGCAGGGGACACGAGGAGGGGGTGTCGCCCTCTATGTCAATGACCAGCTGGAGTGCATGGAGCTCTGCCTGGGGATGGATGAGGAGCCAACCAAGAGCTTATGGGTCAGAATTAAAGGGAAGGCGGGACAGGGGACATTACGGTGGGGGTCTGCTACAGGCCACCCGACCAGGAAGACCGAGCGGATGAGGCCCTCTAT